>NC_086381.1:389307-1009213 GCF_036588685.1 Mytilus trossulus | reverse complement strand
TTTTTGGAATTTCGGGTACTCAATGCTCTAAAGCTTTGATCTCGATTGGTTTTATAAAAATGGGACAACAGATACCAGTGAGACAGTCAAACAATCGAACATTAACTGACAACGCCATGGCTAAAAATTAAAAAGGCAAATAGACAAACTGAAATACACCCAGAACAGAAAACTAAAGAATAAGCAACACGAACCCCACTTGAAACTAGGGACGTTCTCATGTGCTCTGGAAGGGTAAGCAGATCCTGCTCCACATGTGTCATCCGTCGTGTTGCTACTTAGAAATGGAAAGTTCACAATCAGAAAGCTGAAATCATCTCCTTCGTCGTAAAGTTTTGTTTTTAACCTACTATCCTTGTCAATTTCTAGATGTAAGTCCAGATATGAGGCCGATTCAACTGTATCTGTTGTATCCTTTATCTCTAGTTCGATGGGATATTTTTATGAATCTGAGCGTTACTGATAAATCTTATGTAGACGAAACGCGCATATTGTGTATTAAATTATAGTTTTGTACCTTTGGTAACTATTTACCCCACTGAGATGATTTCACTGCTGGTGGACGTTTCGTAGGTACAATGTAACACCAGCCAAGAAGTCAGCATTTGGGTGTTGACATGAGTTACAATTATATAGTCCTTTTTAATAATTTCCTATTACAAAATTTTGAATTTTTGAGAAAAACTAAGGATTTTTTGGCATACTTTTTGGGAATTTTTAGTCCGCAATGCTCTTCAGCTTTTTACTTGTTTGGCTTTATAACTAGTTTGATTTGAGCGTTACTGGTGAGTCTTATGTAGACGAAACCCGCGTGTGGAGTATTAAATCATAATTCTTTGTACCTTTGATAATTATTATAAGGGCAATATTCAAACCTGGTTGTTATTTTCAATCCCTTTCAAAGAAAATAATTCAATTGTAAGGGAAATATTCCAACTTTTTTTTTTATCTTATTGCTTTTGAATGATATAATCTCACTTAAAAGGGCAATATTTCAAGCTATTTGTCAATTTTATTTTGTTGAGCATTTCTGTTGTTCTCTGCATATGCAAAGTAAGACTTATTTTCCTTTTAATTAGCAAACCGCGAAAACAAATTGGTTTTCTTCGTATAAATAGACATGTTTTTTAATACAATAAGTACTTTGACATTGCTTTGAAGACATTTAAACCTAAATAGTTTTTACACAATTATTCTATGTACCTTTCTTTTCTAAAACAACAACATTTTTGGAAATGTTGGCTCTTTGTAGAACGCATTTTAATGAACAAGTCTTTTTTGTTAATGAATCAAATATTCGGATTAAACTTTCGGAATTTATTGTACAATCCTACTATGTAAGGATTTGAACAGTAAGCCCCTTTTTCAGTGAAGAAGATTTTATAAAACGTTTATATGAACTAATGGACGGACTGACCTCCATCCGCTAAATACGAGCTAAAAAGGCTCAATACAATGCTACAACATAAGATTTATCCTCGCACTAATTTATTTTCCTATCGACTAAATAACAACAGTCTTTTATTTCTATGATTCATTGTTAACTAACCATTTCTTTTACCAGAGGAATTGATACGGGGTGAATTCTTTCCAAATAAGTCACAGAAAGCACATAGAGCGAACAAAGTTCAAACGTTTCTCATAAAACCATTACATCTCCTATTTTAATGTTATACAACTTATTTATTTGTAATTGATACAACATTATCGTATAAATAAAGGCAACAGTAGTATACCGCTGTTCAAAACTCATAAATCCATGGATATAAATGATACAAAAACATTTCATGGTTAACGTCATACGATTAAGTTTCTAAAGCGTAATTTGTCTGTTAGCTACTGCCCCATCTTTAACTAACATTCTCAGTCGTATCCAGGTATCGTCTACATCTCTTTCATCACTTGGCTATTGTACAAAGTAAGCATAATTGCAAATAAACGAAAATTCGAGGGGAATGTCGGTAATTCTAATATCTTTTGTAATCACGATTATTTTGTCCAGATTTCGCGTTACTTTCTCGTATTTTGCTCTATCGAGTTCAAATAAGCAGTCGTTTGACGATTTGAACTCAGGTGTGATGAGAAATATGATGTACCTACTATTTTGAATACATTCCGCCTCAGTGTCAATAAGACTCTTACCTCCTAAAAAATCGCGATCTCTTATACACATAGTCAGTCCCCATTCGGCCTCAACTCTTGGTATTAATACATCTTTTATCCATATTATAATGTCTCCTGCATAAGACATATATACGTCGTACTTGTATCTTTTCCGAACTTTTTTCTCAATAAAACGCTGAAATACTCCATAAATAGAGAAGGCAATATTCCATCTCTTACTATATAACACTAGTAGTAAAAATACTGTAACACATGTAGATAACAATGTTGAAGCAAATGTTAACCACATAGTACTCTTACAGTCCGCAAACAAGTGCGAGAATGAGTTGTAGACAGTAAGTGTGTCAGAAATGGTTCCATTCGATAATTGACAATTATAAGACCGACTGTCAAGATTTACTTTTGTAGTGTTAATCCATCGTATCAAGTCTAAATTATCACAGTTGCACATGAATGCATTGCCAACAAGAGACAAAGACATTCCATGCCGGGCTTGCATCTTGTCTGCCCAATTTCGTATGACCGAACTCAGAGTTGTTAAGAGATTGTTTCTCATATCAAGCACCTTTATTTTAGTATGATCAGTCAGTTGTTCTGGAATGGACGGAAGTAAATTTTTACCTAAATTCAAATTTGACAAATTAGGCATTGGTTTCAAAAGCTCGTTTGGAAAATACCAAATATTATTTCGAGATATATCCAACGATTCTACAGATGTTAACATCCCGAACAATTTGTTTCCCTTTTCTTCTATTCCTTCATTCAGATAAGCCTCATTCCATACAACTGTTTTCAAGTTGTGTTCAGGAAAACGTATCAATTCACTCCACGCAGTTTCGTAAAGTCCAGTAGATATAAATGTTTCAATTCGAATTTCAAGAAATACTAATGGCATATTTGTCCTTGAATAAGATATATCTAAATATTTGAGGTTGTTGTTTAGAGGAACTTTAAACCATATTGCAGGGTATGTTGTGAGTAAAGTGTTACTCATATCTAGTTTTTCTAGAGATTTTGGTAAAGTCACAAAACTGCCATGATACCTCTCTTTCTCTAAAATAGAATTCACAGAATTGTCTATGAAATAGTTGACAGCATTATATGAATAATCTATCGATTTTAGTTGAACAGATTTTCCACAAAAATAATTAAAATCGCTGATCGTTTTCGTAGTAACAATAACAAACCGGTTTCTGTTTAAAGAAAGAGTTTGTAAACATTCAGGGCGATCAAAGGTGAATAAAGACCCAGGTTCGTAATCAAGTATACCATTATTTGATAAATCTAAATTCTCTACGCAAATTGTTTTCAGATATTTCATCATGTCGGGTGTAAGTGTCGTCACAAAAGGTAGTTCACTGCTGTCAATACTAGCGTCACTTACATGACCAAAGTTAATTGTAGTGAGATTGGAATACATATACGGGTGTAATAAATAGAGTGCTCGTCTTAGATGCATAAATGTTCCATGGAAGTCTATTATACGGAGATTTGGAAACGGAAGCAAAACATCAACATCCGTCCTTACGGCTTTTAGTCGACAGTTTATTAGACTTAGTTCCTGTACAAAATATGAAAACGCTTGGAATGTTGTATTAGACAAGCTTACTAGATAGCATGATTTGAAGTGTAATTCATGTAGGTTGGTCATTTGACTGAATCCGCTTCTGAATTGTGGCACAGGCATCATATCTATTCCTAAGAATGACAACTCACTCAGAACTTCAAATACATGGTCGGGATAAATAAATTCCTTTTCAAAATCTATTGGTTGGGGCATATTACTTCTGATATCCAATTTTGTTAAGTTTTTAATTGGAACAAATATTTCCGCTGAATATGTTTTTGATAAATCAAGCATGTTATGAGACATGTCAAGCGTATCAAGATTATATAATCCTTTAAATGACCCACTAGATAAATATTCAATTTGGTTTTTTCCTAAAATCAGTTCCTGTAAGTACTTATAATTAACAAAAGAATCTTAGTAAATAGCTGTTAATTGGTTCGAACTAAGATCTAGAACATTGATATCTCCCGGTAAATTCTGAGGTATAAAATTCAATCCCCTATTTTCACAATCTGCTAGTTTAACTTCCTGTGTTTTTTTAATAACGTATTTAATATCACAGTCTGATAAATGAAAGATATTGATACACTCATTTATCGTAATAATATATACACTAGCTAAATAAATCGAAATCCTCGTCATTTTGTGAACTATATATTCTCGTTAGAAATTGTGCCTTGAACACAAACGGTTTCAAAAAAATACAACACTTTAGTTCGAACGCATAAACACATTAAAAAAAGATGTAAGACTCCATGCTTCATTAATGTTGCATGAATGGATGAAATACAATAGTTTCTTAATGTAGTAAGTTTACATAAGGGATGGTTTCTCTTTACATACGACATACCTGGGTTTTGAGTTCTAATAAATTAACAAGAGCTAAAAATAAAACAACATCACTGTCTGACATTGAACTATAAAATACAGGAAAGTTATATACAAACAAACAAATAGGTGACCATGTGTGCTTTTTATAACTTTTTATGCATTTTTTTACAATTATTAAATATTCTTTCTAAAACAAGTAAATTATAATAAAATTTTATTTCGATACTTAAACGCAATATTCGGGTATCATATCAACAGAAAAGTATAAGCAGGCCTGGATGAAAATGTCTGACAAAGAAATTTGAAAATTACATAGAAAAGCTGAAATCATTTTTGTGGTGAAGTTTCTTCTTCATAAAATTGAGAATAAAATGGGGGAATGTGTCAAAAGCACACTAACCCTACAATAGAGCAGAATAAACTCATCATAGATACCAGGACTAAATTTAGTATATACGCCAGACGCGCGTTTCGTCTACAAAAGACTCATCAGTGACGCTCGAATCCAAAAAAGTTAAAAAGGCCAAATAAAGTACGAAGTTGAAGAGCATTTAATACCAAAATTCCTAAAAGTTTTGCCAAATACAGCTAAGGTAATCTATGCCTGAGGTAGAAAACCCGTAGTTTTTCAAAAATTCAAAAATTTGTAAACAGTAAATTTATAAATATAACCATATCAATGACAATTCATGTCAGCACAAAAAGTGCTGACTACTGGGCTTGTGATACCCTCGGGAAAATAAATCTCCCTCAGCAGTGGCATCGACCCAGTGGTTGTAAATAAACTCATCATAGATACCAGGACTAAATTTAGTATATACGCCAGACGCGCGTTTCGTCTACAAAAGACTCATCATTGACGCTCGAATCCAAAACAGTTAAAAAAGCCAAATAAAGTACGAAGTTGAAGAGCATTTAATACCAAATTACCTAAAAATTTTGCCAAAAACAGCTAAGGTAATCTATGCCTGAGGTAGAAAAACCTTATTTTTTCAAAAAAATCAAAAATTTGTAAACAGTGAATTTATAAACATAACCATATCAATGACAATTCATGTCAGCACAACAAGTGCTGACTACTGGGCTTGTGATACCCTAGGGAAAATAAATCTCCCCAAGCAGTGGCATCGACACAGACATAGGCCACTTATGGGTACCAAGATAGCGAGAAAATCCCTCACCAGAAAACGGAATTCAGCTGACCTTTAACAAAATGTGCATTATTTCTGAGAAATGGACGTCACAATAAACTCCGAAACATATGAACAGCTGAAATTAAAAAAAAAAAGGATACAAGTCTAACAAGGCCATTAACTCTTGACTTTGGAGAGGTGCAAAAATTTGGGCTGGGATAAACATGTTTTGTGTGATCTCAACTCATCTATTCATCTAACCAAAACAGATTAAACAAACACACGGAAATACGCACAGAAAACCCATAATAATGTCAAAATATGTAACAGAAGAAATTAAGCAGAATGACAAAGAAACATAAATTACCAAACTAGCAGTAACATGTCAGGTCCGAACCTCATTTAAACTGATTGAAGTAATGTGACTTAATCATCTGCAAAATGAAGCACAATATTTCCCGTTAGTGGTTTAGTATAAAAAGAGATGCAATGACAATATACGGTGATGACGCAGCAATGAATTTTAATTTTAAGTCAAATATTTCCTGAGATTACTTTGAATTGACAATGTTCATATTGTTTGTGTAATTTCTTACTTTCTCATGAAAATATGGTGATTAAACCATTATAACTTAAAAATAGTCTATGACGGTCAATTTATAGCACTGTCTCTATATTTAGTATATAATTTTATATCTATGCATACTAAACGGCTAAATTTGATTTTATCTTGTGTATGTGTTTATTATAATTTGCTGTCTCATTGACACATACGAGTATTCCCAATTTATTGAGGAGAGGGAAAGAAATCACACAAACAATTAAAAGTGATATGAAGAATTAGTTGACTGTAACTTCCTGGTGTATGAATTTACTGCTGTGTCATCAACGTTTATTGTTAATTTATTCTGCTGATGAATTAACCGTAACCGTCACTTTCAAATATGGGGAAACTCCAAAATTAATTGTAAGGTTGGTTGTCGTTTGACGTTTAATAAATGATTATAGTAGATTCCTCAATGAAAATATTTTGAAATAAATACACTTATGAAAGTGTCTCAACGCTATTCATATTACAACTGCTTTCTATCAGGTTTTCAAGTTTAGTTCCGCATTACTTACATAATTCATTGAAATATTCATAGTTTTTATATAGATAAGACCGTTGGTTTTCCAGTGTGAATGGTTTTACACTTGTAATTGTTTATGGGGCCCTTTATAGCTTACTGTTTAGTGTGAGTCAAGGCTTCGTGTTAAAGACCGTACCCTGAGCTATGAACGTTTACTTTTATAATTGAGATTTGAACGGATAGTTGTCTCATTGGCACTCATTGAGTATAAATCAGACTTATATAAAATGGTTTAGTACTGGTTGATAAGTGATCGCTTACAAGTTCAGACTCTAAAGTTTGGTTTGGACTAAAGTTGATCCATTCAGACAAAGTTTCCAGTTCTGGTTCGTCTGGTTCACGCTTTACTCATTTTCTACCATAATGTTCAACTTCTTCTTTCAGTAACGTGAAGTTCTTTTTTCAGTTGATGGGCTGGAAAATTCTATATTTCGGTGATTTCGCTATTAAGTTTCTTGTTGTGTCTTCGGTAACTATGCAATTGTTGTCAGTAATAATGATGACTAGCATGACTATTGTACATTAACACTTCGGAGGTTTTGAGTGCACATCTTAGAAGTAAAAGGCCTATAAAACCTTGTTATGGTCGAAAATCTTGGATGCATGATACTTTGTGTAAGTATATTAAACTACAGGTAGAGCTTTAATTCTGATGTAATCATGTGAAGTTTTTTGTACAGATTTCTGGTTATTGCAAATATTGAAAGCATTTTAACCTTTATTGGCGGATTCTACTTTATAAAACAATACGTTTATCCATACTTAAGGAAGTAATTGTTATGGATTGTAATAGGCTATAGTTATCAATGTTCATTGACTATTGCAACTAGCTTATACAAAACAGAATTAGAATCAACAACGGAAATATTTTGGGCCACTTAGAACAGTAAATAAAATTAAGATAATGGAATGAAGTATAATGTAAGACTGATTGAGTGAATTAATGAGTTTAATTTTAAAAAGACGATAACATACTATCCCGGTTAAAAAGCAGATGGAATATAAAATCTGTGAAAATGACTTATATTTCGTCGAACAGAAGTGTTAAAAAAACCTGTAATATATTGACTGTACTACATCTTGGACTAGAAAAAATAACTACATCATTAATTTTGCCAATGCATCAATAGGGAATGGCTTGTTCCCAACTCTCCTATCCAAAAATCGTTTCTATGTAGACGATATGATGAATTCAATCTAAGGTTATTTGTTTTCTCTATGATCAGGACGTTCATTCAAACAAAAGAATGATCAGACTGATTAAAGTCTTTATAGATTAATTAGCTGTTATTGGGATCATACACATTATATCGATGGTTATTCTTTTTAAAAAAAAGAGTCTTTGTAGAGTTTCAATTCACCAGTGTAAATCAATCTAATAAGAGCTGATACACGACCATACACATTATTGGAAACAGATTAATTTAAAGCCGCATAACTATGGAAAGCCAACGGGGTCAAAATTCTTAATTCGTAACTTGTCAATTCGTAACTTGTAACTGTGTAATTTCTAATTATAAATTGTAAATTCGTAAAGTGTTAATTTGTTACTTGTTACTGTTAAATTCATAATGCTTAATTCGTAAATTGTCAATTTGTAACTTGCACCTTTGTAGTTTCAACATTATTAATCGGTAAATTGTCAGTTTGTTACTTGTAACTGTGCAATTTCATAATGTTACATTCGTTAATTGTCAATTTGTAACTTGTATCTTTGTATCAAAATTCAACATTCTTCATTTGTTAATTGTCAATTTGTAAATTGTAGATTTCAAAAAAATTTATTGGTAAATTGTCTTTTGTATATTGATGTTTTGTAATTTATAACATGTGACTTGTCGATTCGTGAATTGTCGATGTGTGAAATGTCGAAGTGTTAAAAAAAGGGGGACGAAAGATACCAAAGGGACGGTCATACTCATAAATCTAAAACAAACTGACAACGCCATGGCTAAAAATGAAAAAGACAAACAGAAAAACAATAGTACACATGACACAACATAGAAAACTAAAGAATAAACAACACGAACCCCACCAAAAACTAGGGGTGATATCAGGTGCTCCGGAAGGGTAAGCAGATCCTGCTCCACATGCGGCACCCGTCGTGTTGCTTATGTGATTACAAATCCGGTAAATAGTCTAATTCGGTAGGTCAAATTCATGTTAAATGTCATCGTTGTATTATGCTAACGATTATTATGACGACAGATGACGCTCGGGTTCCTCGTCAGGGTATAATCCTCTTTTAAGTAGGAGCACCCCTATACGGAATATATACCAAAGGAGTTTAAATCAATTATGTACAGCGCATACATAATAAAAGATAACCAACATATAAATTACATGGTATGTATAACAGGGACTCGGTTTTATATTGAGGTAACCTCGTATAAACATGTTTGAATAATGTACTGGTCACCAAACCTGCAATGAGGTATGCCACTTCCTTTATGAAGGTACATAGATGTGTCGCTGGAACATTCCTTATCAACTTCGCAAACATATTACTGTCACTTGGCAAGAAATTTCTAATTAATATTTAACCGGGTCAAACAAGACTAAAACATGAAATATAAGACGATGATGGGAAAATACTAATATTGTCCTGGTCCAGCAAATTTTGGACTCTATGTATAATGGCAGAAATGGTTTGACAACCATCATTCATTAATATTATTATCTCAATATTAAAATTTCAGAAAAGAATGTAATTATCTAATGATATGTTTCAATACAAGAAACAAATGGACGAACAGTCTTTATTTATTTGACTCCTGAGTAATGAACACACATCAGGAATCAGATGTACAGTATTTGTCGTTTTTTTTATGTAATTTATACGTGTTTCTCGTTTCTTGTTGATTTTATTTGGTATATATTAGACTGTTGGGTTTCCCGTTTGAATGGTTTTACACTATTAATTTTGGGGCCCTTTATAGCATGCTGCTCGATGTGAGCCAATGCTCCGTGTTGAAGGTCGTATCTATAATGGGTTACTTTTATTAATTGTTATTTGAATGGAGAATTGTCTCATTGGCGCTCATACCACATCTTCCTATATCTATAAAAATGTTAAATGATATCATATAAGTACTTTGCAAAACAAACTGAATGAAAAATTATTTTAAATGAGTCACTTAGTTAATGTATACTATATATCAAAACTGTGTTGAATATGCGCTATTTTGTAATAAAATCTAAAGGAACCAGAAAACTAATCGAGGCCCTAAAATTTGAGATATTGTCAACCGGAATGCGAGAAACCCGCATATATTTCAATGTCAGGTCAACAATGGGATATCATATCGTCAATAGTATGGGACCAGTTTACATCTACAAACATCAATAAGCTTGAAAGAATATACCGACAACCTGTCAGATTTATTACAGGAGAGTACAAATCCAGAGAAGTTGGTTGCGTCTCAAACACGTTCACCAAACTGAAACTACAAGTCAGAAGCTCGACAGAAGAGGCAGGCGAAATACAACCTGGTTTGTCAATAGGATATTAGGATTATATTGTTACGAATTCATTGCAAAAGATTTTTTATTTTATATTTGACATGCCGATTTAAAAAAAGATAGCTTTATTGATTAACATCGTGAATCATTTCAGTTAATTAACGATTGACAACCGTGATGTTAGATTTAGTAAGGTTGCCGGGCTATAACGAGGTGTGGCACCAGGTGGGGTTCATATCGGGAGTACAGGGCATTAATCAGCTGTTGAGATTGAGGGACTCGTGAATATTTCGGTCTTTTTTGTAGCGGCAATTTTAAGCTTCTTGACCAGAAATATACAGAAGTCATGCAAACGAAATTTGTTTGACATGCACACGTATAAAAATTGCGGTTTTTATCCAACGCAGTCATAGGTTTGAACGTAGTTTTCAATTTAGACTCGTTTATATTTTTTGTTTGGGCATGTATCATATTTTCCCTCCGGTTTATATGATCCGTTCATCCTATATATTGACTCTTAAAATTCAAGAGTTAATCTAAAAATGAGGGTACTTTCTCTAAAAATGAGGGTGCTTTTTATATGGCCTTCTAAATACCGTTTCGATCCCTAACATCACTGAAGAGACATTTATTGTCGAAATCCGGATATGGTGTACTAAAGAAATATTGACACCGAATGTTTGTGGCACAACATCCTGTCCACAAGTTAACAATTTTTTTTTTCTGTGACGTATTAAATTTATAATAAGATCCATTTTGTTACAACCTGTGATCAATTTTATTTGGCAATCGCCAATGGCAGTCAGCAGGGTTAAAGAACATCAGTTGTTCGACCTGTTAGTCAAATGCGTTTTGTTTAAATATACTTTTTCACTCTTTTGGTCTTTTGGAAAATGTTGTTTGTGCTGTTTTTAGACCCTTCTACAACGAAATTTGTTTGACATGCACACGTATAAAAATTGCGGTTTTTATCCAACGCAGTCATAGGTTTGAACGTAGTTTTCAATTTAGACTCGTTTATATTTTTTGTTTGGGCATGTATCATATTTTCCCTTCGGTTTATATGATCCGTTCATCCTATATATTGACTCTTAAAATTCAAGAGTTAATCTAAAAATGAGGGTACTTTCTCTAAAAATGAGGGTGCTTTTTATATGGCCTTCCAAATACCGTTTCGATCCCTAACATCACTGAAGAGACATTTATTGTCGAAATCCGGATATGGTGTACTAAAGAAATATTGACACCGAATGTTTGTGGCACAACATCCTGTCCACAAGTTAACAATTTTTTTTTCTGTGACGTATTAAATTTATAATAAGATCCATTTTGTTACAACCTGTGATCAATTTTATTTGGCAATCGCCAATGGCAGTCAGCAGGGTTAAAGAACATCAGTTGTTCGACCTGTTAGTCAAATGCGTTTTGTTTAAATATACTTTTTCACTCTTTTGGTCTTTTGGAAAATGTTGTTTGTGCTGTTTTTAGACCCTTCTACAACGAAATTTGTTTGACATGCACACGTATAAAAATTGCGGTTTTTATCCAACGCAGTCATAGGTTTGAACGTAGTTTTCAATTTAGACTCGTTTATATTTTTTGTTTGGGCATGTATCATATTTTCCCTCCGGTTTATATGATCCGTTCATCCTATATATTGACTCTTAAAATTCAAGAGTTAATCTAAAAATGAGGGTACTTTCTCTAAAAATGAGGGTGCTTTTTATATGGCCTTCCAAATACCGTTTCGATCCCTAACATCACTGAAGAGACATTTATTGTCGAAATCCGGATATGGTGTACTAAAGAAATATTGACACCGAATGTTTGTGGCACAACATCCTGTCCACAAGTTAACAATTTTTTTTTTCTGTGACGTATTAAATTTATAATAAGATCCATTTTGTTACAACCTGTGATCAATTTTATTTGGCAATCGCCAATGGCAGTCAGCAGGGTTAAAGAACATCAGTTGTTCGACCTGTTAGTCAAATGCGTTTTGTTTAAATATACTTTTTCACTCTTTTGGTCTTTTGGAAAATGTTGTTTGTGCTGTTTTTAGACCCTTCTACAACGAAATTTGTTTGACATGCACACGTATAAAAATTGCGGTTTTTATCCAACGCAGTCATAGGTTTGAACGTAGTTTTCAATTTAGACTCGTTTATATTTTTTGTTTGGGCATGTATCATATTTTCCCTCCGGTTTATATGATCCGTTCATCCTATATATTGACTCTTAAAATTCAAGAGTTAATCTAAAAATGAGGGTACTTTCTCTAAAAATGAGGGTGCTTTTTATATGGCCTTCCAAATACCGTTTCGATCCCTAACATCACTGAAGAGACATTTATTGTCGAAATCCGGATATGGTGTACTAAAGAAATATTGACACCGAATGTTTGTGGCACAACATCCTGTCCACAAGTTAACAATTTTTTTTTTTTTCTGTGACGTATTAAATTTATAATAAGATCCATTTTGTTACAACCTGTGATCAATTTTATTTGGCAATCGCCAATGGCAGTCAGCAGGGTTAAAGAACATCAGTTGTTCGACCTGTTAGTCAAATGCGTTTTGTTTAAATATACTTTTTCACTCTTTTGGTCTTTTGGAAAATGTTGTTTGTGCTGTTTTTAGACCCTTCTACAACGAAATTTGTTTGACATGCACACGTATAAAAATTGCGGTTTTTATCCAACGCAGTCATAGGTTTGAACGTAGTTTTCAATTTAGACTCGTTTATATATATATTAATACATACAATTGAGAATGAAAATGGGTAATGTGTCAAAGAGACAACAACCCGACCATAGAACCGACAAAAGCAGAATATAATATATATGTCAGCTCTTTCCTGTCAGAATAAAATATTCCTATAATATTTTATGATTAATAAAAATCGTGTATTACTAGTACCTGGATGCTGCATGATTTTTTATGTGATTGTCGGTTAAAGAGCTCACCAGAGCTCATGTTTTCTCTGTTATTATGTATATTTATGCAGCCTCTTAAAAAAAAATACCTACTTACTTACTTATGACTATTTCATTAACCCCGTAATAAGAAGAGATCAATGACGTTGCGGGATTGCGGGATGTTTTTTTTATATAGTTACCGTTCTCGAACAATAGTACACGCCAGTAAAAAAAAATGAAACTGTGATCCTGTAAACATGCAATTTTTTTGTTTTGCCTTTTTTAAGACGCATTTGCTGTAATTAATGGATTAAAATTACTTAGGTATACATTCCACATGGAGGTACTCCGACTTACAGGAGGATTATACACCGAAGAAGAACCCGAGCGCCATTTGTCGTCATAATGATCGTTAGCATAATACAACACTGACATTTTAACACTTCGACATTTTACACATCGACAATTCACGAATCGACAAATCACATGTTACAAGTTACAAAACATCAATATGCAAAAAGACAATTTACCAATAAAGACTTTTAAAATCTACAAGTTACAAACTGACAATTTACAAATGAAGAATGTTGAATTTTGATAGAAAGATACAAGTTACAAATTGACAATTAACTAATGTAGCATTATGAAATTGCACAGTTACCAGTAACAAACTGACAATTAACCGATTAAGAATGTTGAAACTTCAAATGTGCAAGTTACAAATTGACAATTTACGAATTAAAGCATTATTAATTAAACAGTAACAAGTTACAAATTAACAATTTACGTATTAACAATTTAGAAATTACACAGTTACAAGTTACGAATTGACAAGTTACGAATTAAGAATTTTGACCCCGTTGGCTTTCCATACATAACTATGTGAATTTTCCCGTTTGATGGTCGCCTGTCTTTGGAAGTGGGTATTATATATAAGTATATCTCATGTTCTATAAAATGTATGGTTACATTAACAAAAAGAGCAATATTGTAAGCTATAATTGAAATCTTAAATATCTGAGAGTTGACAAGTACATGACCGAGTATAAACAAACTTGTCTAAATTTGTATAGTACAATGAGGAATCAAAAGACTGAATATGTATCATTTTAATTACATCCTTTAAGATTATCTTAGGGAGACCTGACAAAAAGGTTGTTTTTGTGTCCTTGACAACATCAAATTGATAGCTGTGTATCCTGAGTGACGTGTCATCCGGTATGATAATATGTATGTCAATTTACCTGTGTTATGTGCAATATCTTATGGAATCATTGTGTTTCAATAAAACAGTATTTAAAGAAATAATAATAGTTTCGAAATATTTAAGTCAGATTACAGTATATTTCTATTTTACAGAATTTGGTGAAATTTTGCATACAACATTGACTGGTTGAATTATGACTAAAAATCGAACAGTTTTGGCATTTATATCTTTATGATACGGATTGATATTAAAAAAAGTGAACATTTATTGAGAAAGTACATAAACTCGACGAAAATGTTCTTGACGTCATAATGTTGGCACATAGTGTTGGAATATCTTTTGAGCTACTTGTTTGTTTTGGACTTGTTGAATTTGGCCATCAGTATTAAAATGTTATCACCTTCTGTTGAAATCTCTATCTTTTTACTTGTTTGTTTTGAACTTGGCCATCCGTCTTATAATGTTGTCAATTACTGATGAAACTCTATTGAGCTATTTGTTTGTTTTGAACTTGGAAATCCGTCTTAAAATGTTGTCACCTTATGATGATATGTCTATTGCGCTTTTTGACTCATTAACTTAATTTCATGAAGTTGATATAATAATTTGAGTGTGAATGATATTCAATAGTAATGTTACCACCTAATGTTGAATCTCTAATGAGCTGCTTGTTTGTTTTGAACTTGGCAATCCGTTAGCAACATCTTCAATCGTCTCCATGTATCATTTAAATCTTCTTCCTCTTTCGGCCATTGTACAACATACGCATAATTCCAAATGTACGAAAACTCATAGGGAATATCAGTTATTATGATATCTTTTGTTATTACAATAATTCTGTCTAGATTTTTTGTTACTTTTTCATATTTTGCTCTGTCAAGTTCAAACAAACAATCACGTGACGATTTGAACTCAGACGTGATGAGGAAAATAATATACCTACTGTTTTTGATACATTTAGCCTCAGTATCCAACAGACTCTCACCAATTAGGAAATCTCGATCTTTTATACACATGGTCAGTCCCCACTCGTCCTCAAGTTTTGGTGCTAAGACATTTTTTATCCAAATAACTATCTTTCCCTCATAAGACATATATACGTCGTACTGGTATGCCTTTCGAACTTTTTGTTCAATAGTACGCCGAATTACTCCATAAAAAGATAAGGCAATCTTCCACCTCCTATTATACAACAGAAGCAGTAACGAGATTGTAATAAATGAAGATAACAATGTTGAAGCAAAGGTTAACCACATAGTACTCTTACAGTCAGCGAACAATTCGGAAAAAGAGTTGTAGGCAGTAAGTGTATCAGTAACGCTTCCATTTGGTAATTGACATTTATAAGACCGACTATCCAGATCGACTTTTGTAGTATGGATCCACCGTATAAAGTCTAAATTGTCACAGTTGCAAATAAATGCATTGCCGTCCAGGGACAAAGTCATTCCATGATTTGCTTGCATTTGATCTGCCCAATTTCTAATGAGTGAATTTATAGTCGTAAGGAGATTGTTTCTAACATCAAGTACCTTTATGTTTGTATGCGTATTCAGTTGTTCTGGAATAGATTGGAGAAAATTGTCAGTTAAATAAAGGTTTGACAAATTTGGCATTGGTTTGAAAATATCGTCTGAAAAATGCCAAATGCTATTTTTTGATATATCCAGTGACTCGACTGATTGACATTTCTCAAAAAACCTGTTCCCATATGTTTCAATTCCATGAGTTAGAGTAGCGTCTTTCAATACTAATCTTTTTAAGTTGGTCTCCTGAAAACGGTCTATTTCCCTCCAACCAAAACTGTACCTTGTTCCAGCAGAAATAAATGTCTCTAACCGTAGTTCAACAAAAAGCATGGTAACAGTTGTATTTGTATAAGATATATCTAAATAAGTAAGGTTATTGTTTGTCGGAACTATAAATAGAAAGCGTAAAGTATTAACTATTGTGAAACTTATATCTAACTTTTCTAATGATGCTGGCAAAATTACGTGACTGCCACCAGAACTTTTAAAATTAGAAGCTGATCTTGAGGTCATTGAATGTTCTATGAAGAAGTTGACGACATTATATGAATAATCCAAAGATTGCAATCGCAAAGCTTTGCTAAAAAAAGAGTCAATCTCTTCGTGATTGTTTATATGAGCTAGTAAAAGCCTGTTTCCTTTTAATGAAAGATGTTTTAGGCATTCTGGGTAATCAAAGGAAAATAAAGAGCCATTTGTGTAATCAACAATTCCATTCTGAGATAAATCTAGATGTTCTATGCAAATGGATTTCAGGTTTTTCACTATATCGGATGTTATTGTCAGAGCATACGGGAGGTCGTCACTATCAATGATTAGGTCACTGACATGACCTAAGTTAATCTTGGTCATATTTCTATAACGGTATGGATGTAAAAGAAGTAAGGCACGCGTGAGGTGCATAAACGTTCCAAACAAATCTAGTACACGTAGATTTGGAAACGGATTCAAAGCATCATATTCTGTTTTCACAAAGTTTAATCGACAATTTCTGAGATAAAGCTCTTCTACAGACGATGAAAACTTCTGGAATGTTTCATTTGATAGACGCACTAAATAACAAGATTGAAAGTATAATTTTCGAAGTTTCTTCATTTGACTGAATCCGCCTCCAAATATTGGCACAGGCATCATATCAATTCCTAAGAAAGTTAATTCTCTCAGAACACCGAACGCATGATCAGGATAGTCGAATTGTTTATTATAATTCTCAGGTTGAGGCATATTACTCCTGATATCCAATTTTGATAAGTGTTGAATTGGAAGGAATAATTCCTCTGAATATACATAAGATAAATCAAGCAGATTGTGAGACATGTCAAGCACAACAAGATGGTGTAATCCCTGGAAAGACTCCTGAGATAAATGTTTCAGCTGATTTTTTCTCACATTAAGTTCTTGTAGATGGGTATAGTTAATCAGCGAACTGTTTTCAATACTTCTCAAATGATTTGAAGATATATCTAAAACATTTATATCCGGCGGTAAATCTTGAGGAATAAACTGCAGTCCTCGGTTTTTACAATCAGCTATTGTAAGTCCACGTTTCCCATTAAATACATATTTGATATCACAGTCTGATGATCGAGGGATTACATCACACTGAATAACAATAGAAATAACTGAATAAATAATTATCCTCAACATTTTCTGGCATCAATATAAAAAACGATCACATGTTGTGACATGGATATCAAAAACGTTCACATGGTTTTTAACATATGCTTTATAAGTCAACACCACTGTATCTAGGACAAATGGAATTTTATCAGCTCAAATTGTTTTTAATATAAAGGACAAATTTATTAATACTTTTTATTGAAGATAATATATTGATTTTTAACATGAGTAGACTTAATGCATGTTTTTATCTTTTTCTTTATCAAATGATTGATGTTCTATATTTTCTATACGGAAACAGCCGTGTACTTTATAATGAGAACAGGATGATATTTTGTCCTGATTCTTAATTTTAAAGAAAATATATAAAATTCGAGACACAAGAGAAAAAAAGCTAAATGAATTATCAATCTTTTATTGGTCATGAAACGAGTCAGACAATATAGTCCCATTATAAATTTTATGCAATAAATTACTTACAAGTGATTTAACTCCCTTTATAAATTTGATGTAATATATTACTTACAATTGATTTATCTCCCTTTAAAAATTACTTACAAGTGATTATCTCCCATTATAAATTTGATGTAAGAAATTACTTACAAGTGATTTATCTCCCTTTACAAATTTGATGTAAGAAATTACTTACACGTGACTTTTATTTTTCTCTACACCGTGCCAATTCAATATGTCTGTCTTCATACTTATTTTCAATTATATTTTGTTATTTTGGACAGTTATGTTCTTACCGTGTTGTTAGAACTTTTTTACGTTTGATGAAACGCACGAACGAACGCAAAGGGACCACGTATTACATTTCACCGATAAGCATTACGAGTATTTGTTTTATCTGGTAAAAAAGCATTCTTTTTAAAATCAAGGTCATCTTTCAAAAATAAGCATATTTCAAATAATTCACACTTTTTATATAAAAAAAAAAAGAAAATAGTTTCAAATACACGTACGTCCGTTACGGTACTTACGTAAAAGAACTTCCGCGTATTGTGTAAGCACGAATTTCACGATTAATATTCTAAAGGCAATTTTGGAGTAATTTAATCTAAATTTAACAACAAGATTCACATTTATTTGTTTATGTTGTATGTGTACACTATCAGCAAATTGTGAACTGGTTGTCAATCCGAACAAATTGTGGCACAGGCTTCATATCAATTCCTATCACAACTCATGGTCGGAATAAATCTTCATCAAAATATATCGGTTGAGAAAGTTTATTTCTGATATCCAATTTTGTTACGTTTTTTATTGGAAGAAATATTCCAGCGGGATAAACATTATAATAAATTACTAGTATGCATATCGTGAGAACTGTCAAGAGGGGCGATATTATAATACCACTTGAATGAGACACTAGATAAATCTTCATTTGTTTTTCTTCTTAAAAAATCATTTCCTGTAGGAACTTATAATTAACGAACGAATCGTTTTCACAAGCTGTTAATTGGTTCGAACTAACTTCTAGAACATTGATATCTCCCGATAAATTCTAAGGTTTAAAATTCAGTCCTTTGTTTTTTATAAATCGGTTTATGCCCGTTCCTGTTTTTATAACATATTTGATATGACAGTCTGATAATGGTAAGATTTTGTTACACTTGATAATCTTAAGAATGTTACAAAATGGCTGAATACTTAGTAACTGATAACAAAATTATGTAAAAAAGCTTTTTACCTCTCTGTTCAAAACACTACCTATACAAATATTAGGGGTACCCATAAATGTGGAACTGTTGGTTAGAATAAATGTGCTATTGACACATAACATTCATCCGCATTTATTTATGAGAGAGAATGGGAATTTAAGAAAACAATGTCTATTTAAAGCAATCTCATTATTTGAATTTCACTTCTTATCAAATCAAAATCCATTGCTGTTTCATCACCGTATATTATCAATGCGTTATGCACATAAAGAAGATTAAACGGTCACTTTTACCTGTAGAGAAAAAACCCAAAACAAATAGGACAAGTGTGTTGATTTTAATAACTTTTAGTGAATAACTACTAGTATAACAGATTCATAAAAGAAGTAATTTTAGATTAAACTATAGAATAGGAGCTGTCTAAACGGTATTCGTATATTATTACTTTACATGATAAGTAATTAAAATGAAAGATACATTCGTTTGATTTAGTGCATATTCAATGTGCGCAATGAATATACAACTGCAGATTTGTTTTGTTGTTTATTTCAAGCAGGAACAATATAGACCATCGAACAATTGGTCACTGAAGGTAAACAACTTGTAAGGCAAAACAATATCTAGCTGCTGGACAAATCCATAAGGTTAATGAACGATATTTGAATAAATCACTTCCGGTGAATCATGTTGATGATAACATCCAACACTTTCTATATAGAACAGCAGGTCTTGACAATAAGTATTCATATTTTTAAATTATTCCTTGAAATTCCTTGAATATTCAGATTTTATTGAATTTGCCGATGAATGTTGAAACGTCTGACATTTTTGATGATACATGACAATTTAATTGAAATATACAATACATATGAATATGGGTTGTGCAATCTTGTTAAAAAATGAACATGGAATAAAAATTGATCGATTACACGTGTTTATACATGACGAGGCGCGTCATTTGTATGTTGGAATACTAGTATATTGTTGCAAGAATATATAGATGATGTTCTCTCACTAAATGTTTCATAATTTGTTGACTATATAAAAAAGAAGATGTGGTATGATTGCCAATGAGACAACTATCCACAAAAGACCAAATTGACACAGAAATTAACAACTATATGTCACCGTACGGCCTTCAACAATGAGCAAAACCCATACCGCATAGTCAGCTATAAAAGGCCCCGATAAGACAATGTAAATTCAAACGAGAAAACAAACGGCCTTATTAATGTAAAAAAACATAAAAATGACTATGTTGAACGCATCTAGCCCATAGAACTACATATAAAGGACAATACATGGTGTATATATATATATATATCATAACTGATACAGTATTCTAGGACTTTTATTCCATAGCATGATTTCCTTTATAGAGGGTTACTGCTCACATGAAAGCCAATAAAGATTTTCAAATGGTGAAGTTGAAATCGTCCATTTAAAAATTTCACTTCCGACACCACGAGTTGGTTTAGCGTTATGGAATAACAGTTTCACAGATGATCTTAAATAACGAATGTCGTAGCTACAATCTACTTCGCTTTTCATCACAAATTTGACATACCGAATTAGACTATTTATCGGATTTGTAATAACATAATCAAGACGACGGGTACCACATGTGGAGCAGGATCTACTCAACCTTCCGGATCACCTAAGATCAGCCCCATTGTTAGTGGGGTTCGTGTTGCTTGTATTTAAATTTTCTATGATGTGTGTGGTCTACTGTTATTTGTCTGTTTGTCTTTTAATTTTTTAGCCATTGCGTTGTCAGTTTATTTTCGATCTATGATTGTGACTATCCCAATGGTATTTGTTGCCCCTCGAGCTCTTTTAAATGATAAACTCTAAATTATGGACTGAAGTACATTTTAACACAATTTGAAAAACAAAGAAATGTATTGTTGATACAATAAATCAATTTAATTATAAGCTCATTAAATTTTATTAAATTCGTTATCTGTATATGTATAAGAGTTTGATATTGGCAGGACATGCATTTGTATAATGTCAAAATACCTATACGTGTAATATATAATATAATACACAACCATGCTGGTGCACTTAGTAAGATGGAGAATTCAAACTCTTATATGAAGTAATAATATAATAGCAAGTGCATCATTTCAGCCTCTGTCAAATTTTCTTTGATGTAACACAGATTTTGATTATATATTATTATGACATGTTATTATATGTATATTGCTTTCATCATTTCTTTATTATCAAAACAGTTTGTTACTGAAGCAATGTTGCTACCATCACCAAATTTAACGAATGAGATTAAAAAAATATGACGAAATGTCATACCAGCGAGTGCACCACAACTTCAGCATCATTTAATTTTAATTGACGTCATAAAGAATTTGATCGAAATCTTGAAGAGTAGTTGAACATGTTTTATAATGAACGTTCATGGTATGTTCATGGTTTTCAATTTCTATGACGATAATTATTGTTAAGCAATTAAGCCATCTGTAAGCAACATCCTCAGTTTCCTCCAAGTATCATCAAAATCTTCTGGAATTGTCGGCCATTGTACAATAAACGCATAATTCATAATGTACGAAAACTCTACAGGAATATCAGTAATAGTTGTATCTTTTGTAATGATAATAATACGCTCCAAATTTTTTGTAATTCTTTCATACTTTTCCCTGTCAAGTTCGAACATGCAATCACGTGACGATAGGAATTAAGGCGTGATCAGAAATATAATGGATCTACTGTTTTTAATGCTTTCTGCCTCGTTGTCCGCTTGACTCGGACCACTTAAAAAATCTCGATCTTTTATACACATCGTCAGTCCCCACTCGGTCTCAAGTTTTTGTATTAATACATTCTTAATCCAAATGACAATATCCCCTTCATATGATATATACACGTCATATTGGTAGCACTTCCAGACCTCGCGCTCAACAATCAGCGAATAACTCCATAAATAGAGAAGATGATTTTCCATCTCTTGTTATAGGCAAAAAGTAACAGTGAAATCGTGATAAATGTCGATAATAATGTTGATGCAAAAGTTAACCACATAGTATTCTTACAGTCCGCGAACAAGTCATATAAAGAGTTGTAAGCAATAAGTGTTTCAATAACACTTCCGTTAGACAATTTACATTTATATGATCGGCTATCAAGTTCAACCTTTGTAATCTGTATCCACCTTACAAAGTCTATATTGTCACAATTGCACTCAAATGCATTATCAGTGAGATGTAAAGTCATTCCATGTAGGTCTTGCATCCGATCTGCCCAGCTTCTGATAGTTGAGTTCACACTTGTTAATCGATTCTTCCTTAAGTCCAGTATTTGTATTTTAGTATGATCACTCAGTTGTATCGGAATAGACTGAAATGAATTTTTACTCAAATGAAGATATGTCAAGTTTTGCATTGAATTTAATAATCCGTCCGGAAAATACCAAATATCATTTTCAGATATATCCATTGACTCGATAGATCTTATATTGTTAAATAATTGATTTCCGTATAGTCTAAATGTAATATCTAGGTCAGCGTTTTTCCATACAATCGTTTACAGAGTGTTATATGGAGAACGTTTTTTAATTGATTCCATGCAAATGAATAATCTCCACCATTAGAAATAAATGTTTCCAGTCGAATTTGAAGAATAATCAAGGCAAGATTTATATTTGAATAAGATACATCCACATATATAAGGCTGTTATTTTTAGGAACTATTAACAACATTTTTGGAAACGTATTTGCTATTGTGTAACTGAAATCTATTTTTTCAAGTGACTTTGGTAATATCACACAACTGTAAGATGAACAATTTAAATCTGAATTTGAAGTATCTGAATTTTTCATCTCATAGTTGACAGCATTACGTGAAAAGTCCAACGATTTCAATCGAACAGTTTGACGAAAAAACTATTGTATTTTCTTTAGATTTTTCTCGCTAAAAAGCAAAAACCTGTTCCCTTTAAAGGAGATATGTCGTAAACATTCCGAGTGAACGAAGGAAAACAAAGATCCAGGCTCATAATCTACAATTCCATCTTCTGATAAATCTAGATTTTCTACACACATTGTTTTCAGGTTCTTCATCATATCCACTGTAATTGTCAGAACATACGGGATATCAACCCTGTCAATACTCACGCCACTCACATGACCGAAGTTTATTGTCGTAATATTTTTAAAACGGTATGGGTGTAACAGCTGCAAAGCGTGCTTCAGATGAACGTTCCTGCAAAATCTATTACAAGAAGGTTTGGAAACGGCAACAATGCGTTATATTCTGTGCAAACAAAGTGTAACCGACAATGTCTGAGAGTAAGCTGTTCCACGGAAGATGAAAATCTCTGAAAGGTTTCATTCGACAAGCGAACTAAATAACATGAATCAAAGTGCAATTCTTTAAGAGTGGTCATTTGACCAAACCCACTTCCAAAGTGTGGTAAAGGCATCATATCGATAGCTAAGAACGACAACTCCGTCAGAATACCGAATGCATTATCTGGATAATTATAATCCGTAACAAAGACTATTGGTCGAGGTATATTTCTCCTGATATCCAATTTCGTTAAGTTGTTAATTGGATGAAATAGTTCTGGAGAATAAACGTTAGATAGATCAAGTATATTTTCAGACATGTCCAGTATTGTAAGTTTGTGTAATCCTTGAAATGAGTTTTTAGACAAATAATCAAGTAGATTCTGTCTCAAAAACAGTTCTTGCAAGTATTTATAATTAACAAAAGAATTGTTCTCAATCATTCGTAGCAGATTAAAACTCATATCTAAAACTTTAATATCTCCCGGTAAATCCTGAGGTATAACAGTCAGTCCTTTGTTTTTACAATCTGCTATTGTTACTTCTTCATTTTCCCTTAATTCAAATTTGATATCACAGACTGATGCATGTACGAATGATAATATATAATACTGAATACAGTATAATCCCCTCCATATTGTGACCTGATATCTGAAATGCACTTCTTTAAGTTCTAGATGTTTAGTAATTCTTCGTTGTTGATATAATTTTTCATTATACAAAGATAGGTTTTAAGTTACACATTTAAACACAGTCATGTAATGACAGTATGTTTGCACGCATCAATGAAAAACGAATTTTTAATATCTGTGCTATGCCTTTTTGCGATTCTTTGTTACATATTTGTTTATTATTAAGATGTATAAGATTATAACACAAAGTAGACTGTTAAACGTCTTTTTGACATTTGTACCTATTTCGTCTCGTTGTTTTGTTTACTCATCGTTGTCAATGTAATGGAATTTGACTGTTATACAAATAAAAGGTTAAGCAAGTTAGAAAACCAGGTTAAATCTAATATTTGTCTACGACACAAAACGCCTGTACCAAGTCAGGAATATGACAGTTGTCATCCATTTGATTGATGTGTTTGAGCTTTTGATTTCGCCATTCGATTTTGGAATTTCCATTTTGAATTGTCCTCGGAGTTCAGTATTTTTGTGATTTTACTTTTTATGAACCATATCAACAAACGAAAACTACTGGACTAAGTTTAATGTCTGTATAGATTTGTTGATTATTTACCGCCTGTTTTACAGAATTTGCCAAACATAGAACTTTCGATATGTACAGATGATAAAAATGAAGCAGTCGTGATCCGGAGTTGCAACACACAGCCACATCATTAAGGTAAAGCAATGCATCAATTCTTCTATATGCTAAACATATTTTGGATTGACTGAATTTTCTATTCGTAAAATAGGTACACATGTATGTTACGTCTCAGGCTTCAGTCGGTGGTGTTAAGTCAAATATTGTTTTATATATAGTGTGTACACATGTATGTTGCCGTCTCAGGCTTCAGTCGGTGGTGTTAAGTCAAATATTGTGTTATATGTAGTGTGGACACATGTATGTTGCCGTCTCAGACTGCAGTCGGTGGTGTTAAGTCAAATATTGTTTTATATATAGTGTGTACACATGTATGTTGCCGTCTCAGGCTTCAGTCAGTGGTGTTAAGTCAAATATTGTGTTATATGTAGTGTGGACACATGTATGTTGCCGTCTCAGACTGCAGTCGGTGGTGTTAAGTCAAATATTGTTTTATATGTAGTGTGTACACATGTATGTTGCCGTCTCAGGCTTCAGTCGGTGGTGTTAAGTCAAATATTGTGTTATATGTAGTGTGGACACATGTATGTTGCCGTCTCAGACTGCAGTCGGTGGTGTTAAGTCAAATATTGTTTTATATTTAGTGTGTACACATGTATGTTGCCGTCTCAGGCTTCAGTCGGTGGTGTTAAGTCAAATATTGTTTTTTATGTAGTGTGTACACATGTATGTTGCCGTCTCAGACTGCAGTCGGTGGTGTTAAGTCAAATATTGTTTTATATGTAGTGTGTACACATGTATGTTGCCGTCTCAGGCTTCAGTCGGTGGTGTTAAGTTAAATATTGTTTTATATGTAGTGTGTACACATGTATGTTGCCGTCTCAGGCTTCAGTCGGTGGTGTTAAGTCAAATATTGTTTTATATGTAGTGTGTACACATGTATGTTGCCGTCTCAGACTGCAGTCGGTGGTGTTAAGTCAAATATTGTTTTATATGTAGTGTGTAGACATGTATGTTGCGGTCTCAGGCTTCAGTCGGTGGTGATAAGTCAAATATTGTTTTATATGAAGTGTGGACACATGTATGTTGCCGTCTCAGACTGCAGTCGGTGGTGTTAAGTCAAATATTGTGTTATATGTAGTGTGGACACATGTATGTTGCCGTCTCAGACTGCAGTCGGTGGTGTTAAGTCAAATATTGTTTTATATGTAGTGTGTACACATGTATGTTGCCGTCTCAGGCTTCAGTCGGTGGTGTTAAGTCAAATATTGTTTTATATGTAGTGTGTACACATGTATGTTGCCGTCTCAGACTGCAGTCGGTGGTGTTAAGTCAAATATTGTTTTATATGTAGTGTGTAGACATGTATGTTGCCGTCTCAGGCTTCAGTCGGTGGTGTTAAGTCAAATATTGTTTTATATGTAGTGTGTACACATGTATGTTGCCGTTTCAGACTTCAGTCGGTGGTGTTCAGTCAAATATTGTTTTATATGTAGTGTGTACACATGTGTGTTGCCGTCTCAGACTTCAGTCGGTGGTGTTAAGTCAGATATTGTTTTATATGTAGTGTGTACACATGTATGTTGCCGTCTCAGACTTCAGTCGGTGGTGTTAAGTCAAATTTTGTTTTATATGTAGTGTGTACACATGTATGTTGCCGTCTCAGACTTCAGTCGGTGGTGTTAAGTCAAATTTTGTTTTATATGTAGTGTGTACACATGTGTGTTGCCGTCTCAGACTTCAGTCGGTGGTGTTAAGTCAAATATTGTTTTATGTGTAGTGTGTACACATATATGTTGCCGGCTCAGACTTCAGTCGGTGGTGTTAAGTCAAATATTGTTTTATATGTAGTGTGTACACATGAATGTTACTGTCTCAGACATCAGTCGGTGGTGTTAAGTCAAATATTGGTTTATATGTAGTGTGTACAGATGTATGTTGCCATCTCAGACTTCAATCCATGGTGTTAAGTCAAATATTGTTTTAGATTTAGTGTGTTCCCATATCTGTTGCCATCTCAGAATTTAGTCGGTGGTGTTAAGTCAATTTTTTTTTATATGTAGTGTATATATGTGGTTTAGACTTCAGTCGGTGGTGTTAAGTCAAATATTGTTTTATATGTAGTGTGTACAGATGTATGTTGCCGTCTCAGACTTCAGTCGGTGGTGTTATGTCAAATATTATTTAATATGTAGTGTGTACACATGTATGTTACCGTCTCAGACTTCAGTCGGTGGTGTTAAGTCTAATATTGTTTTATATGTAGTGTGTATATGTGGTTTAGACTTCAGTCGGTGGTGTTAAGTCAAATTTTGTTTTATATGTAGTGTGTTTATGTGGTTTAGACTTCAGTCGTTGGTGTTAAGTCAAATTTTGTTTTATATGAAGGGTGTATACGTGGTTTAGACTTCAGTCGGTGGTGTTAAGTCAAATATTGTTTTATATGTAGTGTGTACACATGTATGTTGCCGTCTCATACTTCAGTCGATGGTGCTAAGTTTAATGTTGTTTTATATGTAGTGTATACAGATGTATGTTGCCGTCTCAGACTTCAGTCGATGGTGTTAAGTCAAATATTGTTTTATATGTAGTGTGTCAGATGTATGTTGCCGTCTCAGACTTCAGTCGGTGGTGTTATGTCAAATATTATTTAATATGTAGTGTGTACACATGTATGTTACCGTCTCAGACTTCAGTCGGTGGTGTTAAGTCTAATATTGTTTTATATGTAGTGTGTATATGTGGTTTAGACTTCAGTCGGTGGTGTTAAGTCAAATTTTGTTTTATATGTAGTGTGTTTATGTGGTTTAGACTTCAGTCGTTGGTGTTAAGTCAAATTTTGTTTTATATATAGTGTGTATATGTGGTTTAGACTTCAGTCGGTGGTGTTAAGTCAAATATTGTTTTATATGTAGTGTGTAGACATGTATGTTACCGTCTGAGACTTCAGTATGTGGTCTTAAGTCAAATATTGTTTTATATGTAGTGTGTATATGTGATTTAGACTTATCAGCATATCAACGATACCATTTGGTGTTTTTCTTATTAAAGCAAGTCAATAGTTTGCAACGTCAATGAAAATACAAGATGTTGATTTGCCTGTACGACAAAAGTGACGTTTGTGTAAATAATATTTTATTATGCATTATATAAGTACATTTTATATACATATTTACAAAATGGAATCAGAAACTAAATACATAAAATAAATCAAAAATGCATGCTCTGTCTCATAAACGCGCAGTTCTACATTAGAGTCAATGTCAGTCTAGCCTTTCGGTTCCAGTACTTAAGGTCTTTTGGTAGTTTATGGTTGAATTTTGCATGCATAAATAAAAATAGAAAAATAAGAAAGCAATCACTGAGATTTTTGAATTTTACATATGACTGTTTGTGCTTCTTGTTAAATATTTGTTTGTTTTTATTGTTATTTAGATACTTGTGGTACTTGAACAAACTGTCATTATTATACATGTTGCTTTATCATATACATGACCTGGCCCTGTATTTGTATTTTTGTACTATGATAAATGAATAGGTTCACGGAGACCCCGTTTTGGCCCCAAAATATAACAGTTTCAGAAAATTGTGAAAATGTAATGTTTAAGCTATATTTTGGAAAGTAAAATGCTTCTGCTACATAAATATGAGCTGTTTTTGACGATACAATGCACAAATATCGCGTTGTAGCATCAATAAAAATCATGCTAAATTACTGACATCTTAAAAATTTTAGCATTTTGGTCAATTTTTAGACGGTTTCCGTCTAAAGTAAAAGTGGCCGCATTCGTGTTCATTCATTATATTAAAATGTAAGTCGTATTTGATGATAATACAAAACATATATAGGTTTGAGGATGAACACGGATGCGGCCACATTCAATCGTGACAAAAACTATTTGAAAAGTGACGTTCTTTTGGCATACTTGATAGATTTTTCATATTTAAGGGGGCTCCTGGGTATAAATGATTTTTTTTTTCTAATATAGGATTTCGCTATATTTTTTCATAAATGAACTTTATCCTATACTTAAAAGAAAAATGAAATAAAAAAATGGGGTCACCGTTCATTTAAGCTAAAATCTGCCTCTGGAAGAAGCATACATTTTTGTTAATGTCCTTTTTTTCTGTTGAACTAATAGGAGAAAAAGAGGAAATATCGAAATAAAAGAATAACCTAATATAAGAAATCGCTTAAATTTTACAATTATTTAGTTTATGTACAGCTTATTTGAAAACAATAATAAAAAATGTAGGTCACCGATGAGTTAAAAAAGATATTTCAAATTTAAGGCCAGAAAATGGCATTTTTGCACCAAAGGGAGATAATTTGGAGCGTTTTCAATTTTTAAAGTCATCTGGGGCCAAACCAAATCATTTTTTTTTTTTTTTTTTTTTTACCATATCATAAAGTAACAACTAATAGTGTAATAAACAAAATTTGTAATGAAAAAATAAAGGTTTAATTTTTTGCTAAAATTTGTGTACCCACGAGCCACCTTAAGCTTAAATGAGAGCGATTTTAATGACTAAATCAGTTAAAATCTTTCACAGAAACTAATCGAATCAATTGAAATAGACACTTTAATGTTTAAAAAGTGTCCAAAAACTTTCGTTAGATGAACTTGAAATTTGAGGCCAACATCGGCCCTTACCGAACCTACTCCTTTGTGTAATCTTTTCTGTATGTGTGTTAATAAGAGAAGTCTTAATGCTATTGTGTGCTTCTTTGTTATATGTTTTTTTTAATAGAGAATAAGATTTTAACACATTGTTCATGTTGTTTACTGTTTCAAAGGTGTCTTGTAATATTCTTTTTTTCCCCTTTAAAAGAATAAAAACAAAATATGTTAACAACAAGTTGAAGTTTTAGTACAGTTGCATTTTTTGCGAAGGATTTTATAAACTTAATATTTGGAACATTTCATCAGATTCATGATTTAATACAACCATGAATTTCACCAAGGCTGCTCTGAACGATACCAGATGTTTATAGCATAACACTATATCCAAGATAAATATTAGCTGAAATAGATGTGCGCAATTTGTGAGTATTGTCAGAAGATGTTTAATCTTAAAATTCAGTTATAAACCAGAAGTACTTATATATTTTCTAAAATATAAACAGTACACATGGTAATATAATTATGTGATAAAGAAATGTTATCAATTATAACAATTGCTTTCACGTTGATAATAATATATGCGATTCATGTTACGTCATAAATGATGTCACTTCTTTTTCCAATTATGTACAAGGTTGCGATCAGTATCGTAGCGGCTACGTAGAACTATGTAGATTTTTGCCTAGCTACACGTTCAATAGTTATAAATCTACGTAGTCCTATGTAGCCGCTACGATATTGAATGCAACACTGTTCTTTATTTTTTTTATTATTAAATCAGCTTTATCATTCATTCTGAAATATTATTTACATCTGTGTTAAAAGGTTACAACATCTGGAATTTCGTAAACACATTAACAAATATAGGGTGATTACAAATGCAGTATCAAATATCAGGAAGTTAAAAGTAATGCATAGGTAAACTTTCGATACAAGATTTTATAATTGTACCTTTCACGGTTCAGTGTATTATTAGAAATATCATATCACTTTTTTGTAATGAAAAAAAAAAACCTTGATAAAGAGACAAAGTTTAATCAGAAACTATAGTTAACAACTACCATGATGTTGTTAGTTCCTCTGTTTATTTTTTTATTTTAAAATATTTCCTAAGTATCTTTAGTTTGATGTTTCCATCTAATCTTCACTATTTTCTTTCGGTCGATAGCGTCTACTTATTAATTAACGATATACGAATAAACAAAAAAGCAAAAAGTAATTTGTTTTGTATAACTTTTATAAAGAAAAAGTGTTTCGATAAGAAAGTTTGGGTCTCACATTATACATTGTAACTGTTAATCGAGTCTTTTGAAAAAAAATGCTTTGTGTCCCTTTTTACTTATCAATGGACTTAGTTTTTTCTGTCTGTTAACATAACATTTATTCTATGGCTTAATTTCATAAAAATTTGATAACCTCCTGAATATATCCTGGATGTGTACCAGAAGCTCGTTTTTATCATCAGATAGTATCCGGAAGTATTTCAAAAAAAAAAAAAAATCATGTTTATCAAATTTTGTCAAGCAAGTTACTTTTGTTGAAAAAGCGAGACATAGCAACCATATACTACGTCATCGCCGTCGGCTTGGACGGCGGCCACAAATACCACTCGATATATTTCTATTATGAATTACTATATACGTTGAACCATAAACGTCAAAATCATTCAATCGCGTAGTGGTATTAACCTTTTTTGGATTCTCATAAATTTTACCTATAACTTTTAGACTAGTTTTAATATCGGTCTATTTCTGTAATTTATTCTTACATACGTTTGATGTTTTAACCCTGTATGCTTACATTGCCTATGTAAATTCTAAAACTGTTTGTATGCACATTGAACGACAAATTTATGTGACGTATAAAATTTTCTGACGTCAGACACTCAAATCAATTAATGTGTTCGTAGATAGAAGTTGTTTTTGTGTTCGGTTAAATTGTCCCCTTTTAAAATTGTTATACGATGATGACTGATGTACTCATATTTTGACTATTTTATTAATTGTGACTGTTTATTTAACGCATCATATAAATATAACGGAATTTGATGAGACTGTTATTAAAGTGAGAGGGTTAGCGCTAAAGAACCAGGTTTAATCCACCATTTTCTAAATTTGCAAATGCCTGTACCAAGTCAGGAATATGACAGTTCTTGTTCTTTCGTTTTTGGTGCGTTTTGTTATTTGATTTTGCCATGTGAATATGGACTTTGCTAATTAATTTTCCTCTGAGTTCAGTATTTTTGTGATTTTACTTTTTTCAATAGTTTGAAATTTTGATAATTTTCCCCAACTATCCTAGTTTTGCACCAGCCTTGCTCAAAACCTACTTCGCGATCATAAGATAGTATCTTTAAGTATTTATTGAAAATAAAGATCCTGCTTATCCATTATTTTCTTGCCATAACAGCGAGAAGTTTTGCTAGCTACAAACCCAGGCTCAACCTACTCAGTTTTTCTTTCCATGCCATGTACCAAGTCAGGGAAATTGCAATTGTTATCTTATAGTTCGTTTCTGTGTATGATGCATGGTCGTTTTGTGGTTTTAGTTTTGCACTTTAGTGTTCTGTTTGTTCGTTGTTTCCCCTTGATGTTCAATGTGTACCCTCCGCTTTTGTTTTTAACCATGATTTGTTTTCTCTTAACGATTTATGACTTTCAAACAGCGGTAAACTACTGTTGGTTTTATTTATGATTATAAGAAAAGAGGGACACAAGATACCAAAGGGACAGTCAAACTCATAATTCGAAAACGAACTGACAACGCAATGGCAAAAAATGTAAAAGACAAATAATATTACACATGACACAGCATAGAAATCTAAAGAATAAACAACACGAACCCCACCAAAAACTAGGGGTGATATCAGATGCTCCGAAAGGGTAAGCAGATCCTGCTCCACATGTTGCATCCGTCGTGTTGCTTATGTGATAACAAATCCAAAAAATAGTCTAATTCGGTAGGTCACATTCATGAAAGAAAAGGGAATTGTTGTTACGACGTAAGGAACATATCCGATATCATTTGTGAAACAGCCATTCCATAACGGTCAACCAACTAGTGATGGCGTCCATAAAATTTACGAATGGATGATTTCAACTTCACCATTTGGAACTCTTAGTTTAATAGCTTTCTTGTGAGCAGTAACCCTCTATCAAGAAAATAATGGTAGGAAATACAAGCACGGAAATATCGTATCAATTGGGAGATATATACCCCGTATGCAGGTGCTGCTGGAATGTTGCTGATTAGGAATGAAAATTTCACAATTGGAAAGCTGAAATCATCTCCTTTGTATTAAAGTTTTGTTTTCAATCGACCCTCAGGGTCAATTTCTAGATGTAAGTCAAGATATGAAGCCGACTTGCCTGTATCTGTAGTATCCTTTATCTCTAATTCAATGGGATAGATGCGTTCCGTATAGTCACCAAATTTTGAATTATTTAGTAAACGAACATCATCTATATAGCGAAACGTAGAGTTAAAGGATATTGCTAACTTCGTATCTTTCTTCCTAAGAAGTTCCTGCATGTACTAAGAAAGTATCCAGAAAGAAGTTTTGTAAAACAAAATCATATATGTCCGTATTAAACTTATAAATGGACATAGTTTTTCAAGATTTATTGAAACTTTTTATTGATTAACCTTTGTCAACACAACTCTTAATCGTTGTCATATTGTAAAGCGCTTAACCCCTACTAGAATGCGTTTTGAGGGCTTACAATGACAGATTGGTTGTTGGACGACTGATTTGTTCCATTTTACTTTGCCATACTTATTTCATTTCTCACAAATGTGACCTACCTGATAGGACTTAGATGCATCAATGTTTTAGTACTAACATGTGAACCACAACAGTTCCACGTATGAACCCAAACCACATATCCTGAATACCTCAGAATCATATATAAATAATAATGACTTTTTGGTTCTTGATACTGACTTTATTAGCAAGAAAATCAAGCGAGCCCGCTAGACAATCCGAGCTGGTACAATGATTTAATGAGTACTTTTCTTGTAAGTGTCGTACATGCCATGTTGGTGGTTTTGGTGACAGAATATATAGAAAAAGTAAAAACACAAAAATACTAAACTCCAAGGAAAATTCAAAATTCTAATGTAGAAAATGGTTGATTGAACCTGGTTTTATAGCTAGCTAAACCTCTCACTTTTATGACAGTCGCATCATATTCCATTACATTGTCAACGATGAATGAACAAAACAAACATACTCAAAGAGTAAAAATGTCAAAAATAGGGGTACAACAGTCAATAATGTGTTATCATCTTAATATCACTATAAAAACGTCAAACAAACGAAGAAGCACAAAAAGGCATACATCAAATTGAACATACTAATTTTGTTTTTCTAATACAACTTAATTTATGTATGTAAAGTCTTCCCGTAAAGGATAGAAGGTTTTCAGAACTGGTGTAAATTGCGCGGATAAACAAAATTGTTGTATAGTTGTTATTTCTGTGCATGTTTATAGATGCCAGTGCATCATAGTCTTTGTTTATTGTTGAAGGCAAAACAGTGATCTGAAATTGTTGATTACGTTCTTTTGGTCAGCAGTCCTTTTTGTTTGTAAGACAGCATTAACAAGTATCAAGTCCTGTTCACATACATGTATTTTAAAAATATATATTTATATAACAAATTGCCGATAAACAAATGTTGAAACAAATAAATTCTAAAGGAAAGCTATTCAAGGTTTATGAATATAGGTATTATTTTCCAAAACAACATACTGGATGTGTAATTATAACCGAACAACTACTTAAACACCATCTATACATGCTTTACTGTAATAACTGGCCAAACGGGTGTCTTTTACTTTACTGCCACCACCTGTGTTTACAGGTACACAGGGAACCTCAATAGACTAGAATAACTAGTCTAAAACAGAGAATGGTTTAAACGCGGGTGTACTTTAATATTACTAGACCAACAGGGTTAAAATACTTCTGACAAATTAACTTTACTTTATATTTAACAAGAAACTCAAATAGCGAGAACAGTAGGTAAAGACTATTCAAATACATAATAGTCAGTGTATCTAAACGCACTTTCTATCGTGTAGTTTATAGAACAGCATTACACTGTAAAATAGAGGCTGCACCTCTATAAACTGGAATTGCATATAAACTAACACTCAAGAAGTGGAAACTTCCAGGACAGTACCATCAGACTATTCCACAAATGAATATTATCTATCTGACAATCGAATAGTCTCTTGTCTCAGTCTAACAAGAAGATCTATTCTCTCGTGAGACAGTGTAATGACAACAACAAGCAGAGACCAGTTGGACAACGATGGCGTATTATGATCTATTATGTGTTTTCAGTAAGGAAAAGTAAGATAATTGTGAGCATAAAGATGTTTTATCAGTAAATTCATGAATTGTTCAGTAAACAATATTACACAGTGTTTATCTAAATTATTTGCTTCAGTGTTCAATCAACTTTTAAATATGCTATAACATTAACATATATTATATCTATGCCATCTTCTTATAAAGTATACATTAAAAATAACCTTAACTTGTTATATTTAATACTATGACTTAAGCCTCCTGAAGTAAGCACAGGAAGACAACTTCAATCGCTGAGATTGAGATGATTTAACAAGCAGTTTAATTATTCTAGCTTCTTACAATTCCTAACCTAACAAATATTCAGGATTTACAAATATTCTCTCTGAATGCTGGAAAATCTCAGCAAACAGGATACTTAACAAAATGTTCTTAACAAAATGAGAGGGGGAAAGGGGAATGGGGAAGGCATGTAATTTAATCCTTTTACCTCAGAGAAACAGGTTAGCAAATCTAGCCTGAATAAATATAGACCAGCTACTTATATGTACATGTACAATTATATTAAATCCATTTTTGATTCTGATCTAATTCCTAGAATACTAAGACTTTAAGCCAACAGAAAACGTCTAAAAGTTCTAAACTGCAGTAAAACTGCTTAAACTACAAGAAAATCATGAAAGAAATATGCTAAACTTCAGCTATCAACAGCATCAACTGACCGAAAATCTGGTAACCTCACTGTAGGTCTGACAAAGTAGGAAGAGCCCCTGACAAACAGGTGCAAGCTTTATATACCCGAAGAAGCTATCGGGGTAACGAACGGTCTTAACGGGGTAACGAACGGTTCTTAACGGGGAAACGAACGGGGGAACGAACGGGTAACGGGGAACGGGCCTGACAAGTACGAAAAGAATCCCCGATAGCTAGAACTTCAAGGAATGACATTAAGTTTAGTTGATAATACATTTGAATGCAACTGTGATAATATTGCCTTTATAAGGTGAAATCAAACAACCAAGGTGAATCTTGACAGCCGATCATATATATTATTATTTAATGGAACAGTTATTGATACACTTATTGCGTACAATTCTGTATATGACTTGTTTGCGGACTGTAAGAGTACAATGTGGTTAACTTTGGCGTCATCACTGTTATCTACATTTGTCACGGTCGCTTTTCTGCTTGTGGTGTATAGTAAGAAATGGCAGATTTTAGTCTCTATCTGTCGAATAATTCGCCGCATAGTGGAACGTGAAGTCCGGAAGAGTTATCAATATCATGTTTATGTGTCATTTGTAAGAGAGGTTGTTGTTTGGATTAAAGGTGTGTTAATACCAAAATATGAGGATGAGTGGGGACTGACAATGTGCATACATTTGTAAAAGATCGAGATTCGTCAAGTGGCACGAGTTTAGCAGATATCGAGGCAGCGACTATCGAAAAAAGCCGATGTATTAAATTTGTCATCACGCCTGAATTTAAGTCCTCTCATTATTATTTGTTTGAACTCGATAGAGCACAATATGAGAAGATAACAAAAAATCTTGAGCGAATTATAGCCATCAAAAATAATATAGCAATAATGATATTCCAGTAGAGTTTCCCTTCATTTGGAATTATGCTTATCTTATTCAATGGCCTAATGATCCTGAAAATTTGGATGATACATGACGGAAGTTAGCAATTTTTCTCACAGATGACTCTGTTTCTTATCAGTAAACAACTTTAAAAAAAATTAAATTCAGTACTCATGAATAAATTTCAATTGCAATACAATGGCTTCATTATACTAAATTTCTATTATAAATAAAGGTAACAGTATTATATCCCTGTTTCTAAGTCATAAATGAATTGAGAGAAAAAAATCCGGAGCAAATGAACATGACTACAACCTTCACTGAAGACTATCAGAGTCAAATAATTATTGTTTATATGTCCAAACCTAATAACATATATTCGTGTCAACTTTGCGAATACATTTGACGAAGGGTCATTTACATTCAGTCATATGGCGAATCATCGCACATCCCCACATCGGTTCCGCTTTCAACCTATAAACCGTACAAAGATGTTATTACCTTGACAACACATTTTGTGTTCAACATAGACGATGACATGGAAGATAACCGAATTGATTTTGAAAAGAACGCCCGATGCATTACAGTTAGTTACATTGAATGTACCAAATGTTGATACGGAAAAAGTAATATCCCTTACAATATCAACAAAATATCTGATACTGTATCCGGGCTAGCGAAAACATAGCTTTAAATACAAATTGGAGTTATTGCGCTTTTTTCATTTTGTAATTTATAGTTGCTAACAACTATTCAATATTATAATGTGTTTGTTTTTACAAACGATAACAGTAGCTTTATTTGGAGAAAAAACGACTACATACAATGAGATTTTAGAACACACGTTGCCAGAGAAAAATTGTTTTATATAAATAATATAGATATCTGTATTTTTTATTTAGTGTTAAGTTATTCCTGTCGTCTATTTCATTTTGCAGCATTGAAAGTATACCCAAGCTAACTTATGTAATTATAAAAATGAAATTGTTATAGCTTAAACATGAAAAATTGATCAAATAAACAAATGGATCGATAATTTAAAAAAAAAATCTTTGTCAATTTTACAAATATGCAAACAGTTAAACTACGCATATCATTATCATAATATTTAATAATTTTCCTTTATTGGCTTGCTGCACATCCGTTGATTCAAAGTCTAAATAATTATATTTGTTTTTTTATTATGTACAGATTATTATGAACAGTCTTCCTAAACATGTACTACGTGTGAGTGTAAGATTTAGCTGAATGAAAAGTAAAGGCATTTACATCACACTAAACTTGAAAATAACACAAATAGCGAACTCCGAAAAAAAAATCCAAACAGAAAGACCTCAGGCAAATAGCAAAAGCAAAAGATAAAACCCAACAAACGAAATGATTGCCACATGCCTGACTTTGTTCAGCCAGTTTCGTATGTAGGGAATGATTGGTTGAACTAATTTTTTTACTTAGCTTAACTTCATACTTGTATGACAGATACATAAAATTACATTTTATTGACAACGATGAGTGACCAAAACATATAATGAAGGATAGCATATTTACATATTTGAAATTTAAAATTATATTTGAACTAAAGAAAACATTAGGTCGTACTTAAAAGATATAAACAATGAGCAAAGTAGTCTTGAGTTTAGCTTTAAAACTGCAGAAATACATTCCTTTGACGTTTTTCGAACTGTTTTTACATTGTAATATTAAACCACAATATACTATTCTATGCATAAAACATTCAAAAATATATTGAGAGGGAATATGATTTTTTTTGTTAGTAATACAGTTTTAATATAGTTTAAAGTTCGGTTAAAAAGAGAAAAAAAAGATAACGAGAGAAACATATTTATGCATATAAGATAATAGATTTTAGTAAATCTATTTTTCACTTCCACTTTAAGATTAATAAAAAAGGAAATTACTGAAATAGTAAAACATATAGGTTATGCATGTAAAACAAACGAGACATTTGGAGTGGGTTTTTTACGTGATGATAATGTTTTCTTTTTAAAATCAAGCACAGGTTCCTATCAATACCATTTAAAAAAAAAACATATAGTACCTATATAAATGGCTTTTAAAAAAAATAAGCTAAGAAATTATAAATGTTTTGCATTTTCTTCAAAACTAAAGGAGGCGAAATATAAAAATCATAAACTTTTGAAATGGATTACATATATTGAAAACGCAGGACACCACAGTGCTTTCATTGTCGCCTTTTGAATACTAACTTCCGTGTTCCCTAAAAACACCCAGCACTGTGATTCTGAAGATTTAGTCATCATAATATTTAACAAATCTTTGTTTTATTAAATTTTCAACAGCCCTATGACATATCTAATCTTACTAAATTTTTGTACTTTTACTCTTTGATAACAAATTATTAGACCAAACAACAGATACACGAATTGTAATTATCTTTGTGACACAATTTAAACATTTATATGATAATAAGAAATTACAGTTCTATTTATTTCTAGATATATTTTTATAAATGACATTTACCCAATCGTTATGTACACAAACTTTGATTATTAAATGATAACTTACTGACTTCAATATTTAAACTTTTTCGAGTTCAAATTAAATAGCTGCACTGATACAAACTTGATTATCAATTGGATGATTTGATTAAATAATACATCATTGCGAGAACATAATATATTGCAGATAAGTTTTACATGTTTTAACAACATATACATATATGGAGGAAGAGTGTGTTTACATTCAGTGTTTCATACAGGAAATTATCGTAACGATGTATTTTCAAGGGTCAACAACAACATAGTAGTCGTCATTTTTAAGTTGAAATGGATTTTTTGATTTGTCATATTTCTTAAAATATTAAATTATATGAAACATAAAATATTTTGTAGCCTTACTCTTTTTGTACATGTTTTTGGATATCGGTCGGGTTTTAAAAGTCTCTTTTATTTATCGACCTCCCATAGTAGTCAGCATTTTTATGTTGAAATGGATTTTTGGATTTGCCATATCTTTTAAAATATTAAATTGTATGAAACATAAAAAATTGTGTAGCTTTACTCTGTATTTTACATGTTTTTTGATATCGGTCAGGTTTTAAGGCTCTTTTATTTATCGACCTCCAAACTGTTTTGATCAAATTCTCAGTGCTAATTTTTCTTTAGTCAAAATGCAGGCCTTTCGAATTTCGTAATAAATATCAAATATTAATTTTGAAGACAAATTAAGTAAAGCAGTTTTTTGTCGTTGAATTATATACTTTAATTAAAAGTAATCAGATGGAAATAATTTCCATTGAGACAATGACCAACCAGTGTTCAGATGACACGGTTGAAATCTCTGCAAAAGGTCATCATAGAACATTCAAACAACTAAACCCATACCATACATTTCAATTGTTATAGGTTTCAGAATGATAAAACGTAAAAAACATTCTTACTAGAAATTCACCAGCGTTTTACAAAAACTGCAGGAACAGAAAATAATACAGAAAAATCTTCATAACAATTTTTGAAACTAGTAGATAAGATACACAATCAGCACTAGGACTGACAAAAAAGCAATTCGCTTATTTACATATTTCGCGGTTCATTTTGTAGCTCTATCGTTTCTTGAACTTTCACGCACTATAACATCACCTTTTAGAGATCAATATAGTTTTAGGCAATCTGAACTAATTCACTTATAGGAGCTCTCTATTATAAGATATATAACTTCATTATCATTTTGTATTCCTAATCACATAATTTTTATAGAACTATAACTTGCTGTTAATTTTTAGATTAATGTTAACAAATTATGAGATAACGGCATGATCAGCTGTTTGAAATCTTTATCACGATGTTTGTTCCACCAAATAGATTTATGATTGATATTTTATCGTTGAGTTATTGTAACACCTGTTTTACCTTCTTGATTTTTTATAATGGTTCATATTTTCAATATTGCCAGAATCAACGTATGTCAATATTATCAGTATGTGTTTAAGCATCTGTTTAAGAATTACATTACAATTTTCATTTATTATCTTATAAAAAGTATACAACTTCATTTGATAAAAATATCGATCAACGGTGTCCTTATACCTGTGGCATAATAGTTCGTTTATGTGGTCGAAGTTGAATAACATATTAAAACGATGATATGACAGTTTTGCAAATGAGAACACTCTCCACAAGAGACCAAATGATACTGTAATCAACAGCTAAAGGTAACCGTACGGTCTGAAACAATGCAGGAAACCTATACCGCACTGTCAGCTATAATTAAAGGCCACGAAATCACAAATGTTAAACAATAAGAAATATCAGCAAACTAACGTCACAATTAATGTTCAAAAATATGAACGAAAAACACATATATAACACAGCAACCTCTTTTTTTATATATGCCAGGAACTTTTTCAAAAGTGTTAAATCCTTCAATATTTATTTATTGATTCATTTAAGGTCAAATAAGGACGAGACGAAGTATGCACTATAATGACTTCTGAATTGTCAATTTCAATTGATCTTTATAATGCACTGAGGGTAAATATTAGAAAATTTAAATAACTTTGTATTTTATATGGTCTTTTTCACCTGATAATTCGAGCGTCATTAACTAGTCTTTTGCGGACGAAACTCTCGTCTGTGGTACCCGATTTAAATGATGTTATTTACGATGAGTTGATTAAAGTTCAAGCCTTTATCAAACCTAGTGACACTCTTAAAAAATATCACCGGTCATGTGCCAAAGTGGATTTTTTTTTGTAGTTTCCAAGATTGCAACCATTTCTATATTATTATCTTTAATCATGTTGTAGAATTGTTGATTTCATTTTTGCTTATATGCTTTACCTATATGCCTTTAATGTGGTTCTTTTATACAAACAACGGGGCTCTTTTCTTATATATCTCGTCATTGTGTTATTGTGCCAATGTTTGTTTACACATTTGTTTGTTTTTATAGTGATTACGATAATAACACAATGTTGACTGCTGTACCCCTTACTTTGATATTTTTAACCTTTTATGTCTATTTGTTTTGTTCACACATTTTTGTAGATATAATGATGCTTTATGCCACTGTCATACAAATGAGAGGTATGAATAGCTACTAAACCAGGTTTAATCCACTCGGGAATTTGAAAGTTGATGTGCATTCGTTCGATGTGTTTGAGCTTTTGCCATTTGATTAAGGACTTTCCGTTTGGAATTTTCATCGGAGTTCAATGATTTTGTCATTTTACATTTTAAATAAAAACTAATTACAGGGTTTAGTACAGACATGGTAGAAAGAATATCTTCATGTACAGTCTAACTTGAAATATATGAATAAAGGTATCAAAAGAAATACTTAATCCCTAAATATATCATTACAATTACAAAGTATAAAAACCTTATATACTTTGCACATAATGAACTCATTTAGTTTCCTGTGTATATAGCAGTTGCATGTCACGAGTAGTAATGTCTGGCTAGATTTATTAGCTAAAACATTTGAGATTATCCGCTAACTGAAGTCATAAAAATAATTTATCAGTTTTCCTGTACATTAAAATCTACGGTAAAGCACATGATTGCAAATATAAAAAGACGATAGATACCACAAGGACATTCAAGTCATATAGGGTAGAAAATAAAATGACAACCTATGATTAAAAAAAAGACAAACATGACATAGAAAAGTTAAGACTGAGAAACACGAACCCAAGCTAAGAATATAATTGGAGTGACCTCATGTGCTCCGAAAGCATCTGCAGATCCTGCGATTTATATGTATGTGACACGTATCGTGAAACGTTTCACTCCAATTATTAATCCTTCAGGTAATATTTACATTTATTTATTTTCTAAAGCTGTTCTGTCCGTTGGTGCAGTGGGTTGGACTGTTTCGAGATATGGATATATACGATAAAACCAAATGGACAATTCACTGGCCTGGAACCTTTCAAATGGCAAAATAAACTGAACCATTAAAAGATATTCTATTGTAGATTCATAAGTAACACCGATCAACCATGACCTACATACAATTGAAAATAGAGATTGGAAATACGTCTAAGAGACAACAATTTCGACCAAACAGCAGATAATATCCGATCAAACTTACAAAAATTCTGTGTAAAAATGAAATTGACATTTTACAAATTAAAACCGTCCGCAGCACTTTCGTAAGTTAACTTATTCAGAAACCTGTTCAAAATATTTGAAACTAAAGAATAAATGATAGAATTACACTTTTGTGACATAAAAAGGGGCATACATATAAATGATTTTTTTAAAGAATATAAATACAAAAGAGTAATGTTTACAATCAATCTAAATTATAATATTAACCGTATTTAAATACATCTGCAACTTAGAAAACGTATATTGTGTTACTATTTAAGTAACCATCAAATTAAACTGTACATTGATCTGCAGATAATGTAATCTGTTCTGATAACAGAACACACCTACTTACAATTGTTAAATAGTGAGAGTACATCATGATTTCGATAATATTTGTGGTTTTAGGATTCAGTATTGTGTCCTCCAGCGGATTTTTATTGACCGGCAGTACGAAGTCACCGCAGGCAGAAATTGTTATGTCTGACAGTCATTTCACTACCCTTATGAAGTTATTAGTGGAAGAGCGAGAATCGCGGGAACAACTTCAAAACTTTGTACTACGGTTGCAGAGGGAATTGACCAGTAAAATGGACAGCGTCAGTAACTGTAATTGTAAAAGCCACGACATAACCGACGAATTAAAAAACAATACGGACCGATTGAAAACGGAATTAGGCTTTCTTCGAAAGGACTTTAATGCTTTACAATTACAATGTGCACAATTCGAAAAACGTATATCAACCACAGAGAATACCACTGGACACCTACAACATGACATGGATGGCATAAAGCAGCTGAAGGGTGTGGCAGATTTACAGGTGGTTTCCAATTTAAAAAATAAGACTAATCATTTAGAGGTTAAAGTGCAAAACACAGAACAATCTATACAAATAATATTGTCCAATGCCAACGCCAGATCGCAAGATATAATTGGTCTTTTGAACAAAATTAAGGCAACGGACAATATGACATTGCATTTGGAAAATGAAATACAAAAATCGAATAACAGGCTAAATACGGTCGTTAGCGATATTAGTAGTAGAAAACAAAATTTCATAGCTTTAGTGAATAAAACTACAGCTACAAACCATCAATTGACACACTTGGAGATGTTTATGAAGAATGAAACGCATAACCTCGAGAACAATATCAATAATACAATAAGCCAAAGTATAACAGCGGTTAAACAGGAAATGATGAATAACGTTCAGCACTTACAGTTTGGTTTGAATGACACATTGTCAAAATTAGATAGAATGTCGAATAGAGGTAAGCGGTTATGAAGGAAGGTAAGATTAAATACCTGAAAAGGATTTTGCAATTTGCTCAGACGTTTAGTATGACAAGTCTAATAATTAATATTTTTGTCCAATTTGAATGTCAACTAAAATATCCTTTTTATAAAATAGTTGGAAATTGAAATAACATATATACGTGTAGATTGTGAAGCGCACTTATCAAATCAGCAAATGTAATTGTTTTGATTTTAAGCATGTAGCTAAACATACATTGACTCTTATATATGTTGAACTCGAATCGACGTCCGACTTCTTATCCATGTCCGTTCCTCACATTAGCATTAGATATGATGTCATGTTTATGTAAGTTTCTAAATCGACGCTCGATTGTGTATCCCATTTCCGGTTTGTTAATCGACGTTTAAATTTGAAAGAAACCTCATAACGGTTTAGTTAAAATATGTATATTTGTAAATTAATGCTTTTTATGTTGATTTTTTTTCGGTTTCACAAATAGGGATGCTATAAAGGTATAAGAACAGTGGAATAAGAAAAATACCGAACCCAGAGGAAAATTCAAAACGGAAAGTTCCTAATTAAATATCAAAATCAAACGACAAAACACATCAAACATCTGGTAACAACTGCCTTATTCCAGACTGATACAGGCATTCTCAAATGTAGAAGATGATGGATTGAACCTTGTTTTATATAGGAATACAGCCATCATTACACACGCGCGTTTCGTCTACAAGAGATTCATCAGTGACGCTCGAATAAAAAAAAATGTTTAAAAGGCCCAATAAAGTACGAAGTTTAAGAGCATTGAGGACCAAAAGTTCCTAAAAGTTTTGCCAAATACAGCTAAGACGATATATTCCTGAGGTAGAAAAGCCTTAGTAAGTCTTTCAAAAATTCAAAGTTTTGTTAACAGTTAATTTATTATTATTAACATATCAATTGTAACTTAAGTCAACACAGAAGTGCTGACTACTGGGCTGGTGATACCCTCGCGGAAATAAATCTCCACCTGCAGTGGCATCGACCCAGTAGTTGTAAATAAACTCATCATATATACAAGGACTAAAATGTTAAATTTACGCCAGACGCGCCAAAACACACGAGCAAATAAAGGAAGATAATACCGACACATTATCGGGATGCACAAGTACCGAGTCAGGCCAAATGGGTATTATCGAAAACAGAGTCCGAAAAAAGATTTCTCAATACTTTCCAAACTCAAAGCCAAATAAAGGCAACAGTAGTATACCGCTGTTCAAAACTCATAGATCCATGGACAAAAAACAAAATCGGGGCAACAAACCAAAACCGAGGGAAACGCATTAAATATAAGAGGAGAACAACGAAACAACACCGAAACGCAACAGCACACAGAAACTGACCAAGCAACAGACAATACACCACGAGAATAACAAATATAACATCAAAACCAAATACATGAATATGGGATAGACAAGTACCGTGCCACGTCTTATCTCAAAAATAACACTTATGAAGACTAAACAATATTGTCGAAAACTGGTTTTAGAATAATGCTGCAAGTTTTACAGTTTGTTTTTTATTGTTAAATTTTGCTACGAAAGATTTCGTCAACCGACCAAATACATGCATCTGTTCTCATTCATATGAATATACGATCAAAAGCAAATTGAACATAGATTGGGGTGGATCAACGTATTGATATTTTTTCTGCAGTGATAATAAACAAAACAGTTTGGGAATGATTTAATCATTATGGACCTCGGTTAGGTGACGTCATTTTGGATTACCTACTTTAGATTCCAATGTTTGTTGTTGCTTTGATATCTGAAAATACCCACACTGTAGACGAACTTTCATAACCTATAAAAAGATGGACAGTTAATTTCTTCAGAGCATTGGTATAATCAGAATTGTTCCTTACTTTCTCCAATTGTATACCATACACCTTGTAAGCCTCGGAATGATTCAGATGTATTGTATTTACACCTGTTTATTTGCTAAGGCTAAATGTGCTGTCCTCAATATTATTTGGATATTTTGTTGTTGTTGTTGGGTTGTTTTGTGAACTTATGCCCAACATCTTCTTTTATAACTTTTATCGAACATCCTATAATATGTATTAGTCATAGCCTATGTTTTACTTTACAACCCATATTTTTTTCAGTTGTATTATCTGCTCAGATAACATCTAGTGAAACAGTATCACCTTCAGCAGTTATTCCATTTAAACAAGTTCATACTTCACATGGAATTAACGACCTAACGTCAATCACAAATGAAGGGAAGTTTACATGTGAGAAACCAGGTTTATATCTTATATCTGTATTTGTGTCGACGAATTCCAACAATAATGGATATTATATTGTTTACAAGAATAATGAAGCCATAGCAATAGCATACAGACATCTTCAATCGTATTATTTAACTTTTACCGCCATTGTTACAGAACGACTACAGACCAATGATACTGTAGTTGTTAAAAATGGACTAGAGATGGTTGCATTGGGTGGGTACCAGTCAGCATTTTCCATAATTGAAATTGGATAAACAACAAAGTTTGTAATCACTATGACACTTTTGATATCAGATGTATTGGATAATTTGACTAAATATTGCAAATTAAATTCACCAATTGAATTAGAATTTTGTGAAAATGGTATAGAAATCGTAATCACTGTAAAATACTCGGAAAAATTTCAGAAATGTGTTACGCTTTGAAATTCTTATGAATCTGATTAATTCTTTAGCAAGGATTTTCCAATCATTTTCAGAATATTAGTGTTATTTATATAGCCGTGCATGTCTCTTTAGGTTGCACTTGTGTAAAACCAGCAATGCAATTTTCCATAGGAACTGCCTAAATTGCATATGCAGTCACTCTTCATTCAGGAAGTTTTGAGGAGAATGTTAGATTTCCCTGGAAAGGAGACATGCACTACTTTTTTTTGCACTAATAAAAACATATAGCTGTGCGGCATATTTTCAAGTTTTACTGCCCTCCATTTATAAACATTGCAGGTTCGCACTGAATTTTTCCATTAAATTTGACTCAACACCCAAATGTCTTCCAGTCCTCCTGAAAAATAAGTTAAATAAATAGACATTTTTATTTATATCCATTTAATTCTCCAATCAAGTCTTAATTAAAAAAAAACAACTTTGCATCCATGGCAACAACTATGTAAACAGTAGCAGTATTTAGTGCACATTCAATTTCTCCCCAAAAGAGGCGTGACTTGCAAATCACACGTGATTTACAAAGTGCAACCTATACTGTACTTTCAAACCCCTTTTAGTATCAAAATATTCTTATATTCTTGTTGTTATATATGTAAGTAATAGAAAATAATAAGTTACAATGGTAGTTTTTTCATTATTGTATTTTTATAGTACTTCTAGTAACTATACCCTGTTTGCGGCAAGATGTGTTTTTTTCCTGTTCACTATTTTTTTTTTTTTTATGCAATTTATATTTTTTTTTGTCTACTTAATAAACTCATTATATATTTGTGTTTTTCTTGTACCTTTGTGTAATAGCTATTTGAATCATGGTTAGTTTTACTACAATCTGTTTATTTTGTAGAATTTTTGTTTTCTTTATGTACTATACCATAAAATGCATAAAAAGTTGTCATACAAGCTTCAAAAAACTATCCCTATAACAAAAACATACACCTTATCTTTACTTTCTGTTTATGTTATAGCACACAAGCCTGTCAGCACTGATAAAAAAATTCAATGAAGAGAGGTCAAATTATATGAACTTGTCAAATTACAAAATAATGAGATTAACCATCATGATGATTTTTATATGATTTATATAAAAAATCTTACATCTGGGGTCACCTTCAGTACCATCTGATATAAACAAAAAACTTAGTCATTCATGATTGTTTAGTTGTAAGGTCCTATATTTGTTATTTAAATATTAAAATACTGGAATAAAGTGCATTTCAAACAATTCTTACAATAACAATGGGTCTAATCCCATGGCGTCTAAGGAAATACACATTTCAGAAAGGAAACAAGCCATATAATAAGGGGAAAAAATACAGAAATAAGACTTTACCTGCTGAAAAAGGCAAATTTGTGAGACTACCAAAAGACTTGTATGACTTAGTGACTAAATCTGTTCATAATAAGAATGTTCAACTCATTCCTGCCTCTACAAAATCAGCTCGCTTTCTAAGGCCGAAGCCTCCGACAAAAACAGAAGTTGAAAAATGTGCTGAAAATGAAACAAAAACAGGGTAAGAATACTTTTTTTTGTTATTAAGCTTTCAAAAATAATTAAACTTGCTTAAAAAAATCACTTATAAACAACTATGAAGAAAAAGGCATGTGTCTTATATGCCAATTCTTTAAATGTGACAGCTGAAGAAAATGCAAGCTAGGATAATACTTATTTTTAAATTTCTAGTCCTATATATATTTTCAAGAATTAAATAGTGCATGATTTTTATATATAATATATATAAAAACACAGGCAAAGAAAAAAATATGCACTTTTGAGAGTAAATTTGATCAAAAAGCTTATTTAAAGAAAACACTATTGTAAGGGAGGTAATTCAAAATAAAATTATTTTCACCTTTCCAAAACTTAGTTTTTACAAATAAAAAACTAATTCACTTCAATTTTGGCAACATTTTTCAACTTCAGGTCAGAGAAAAATAGTTTTCGACTCCTTCGGATCAATGAACTTGAACAGATGTGGAATGAGGTTTTCATAGAACACAGAAAAATATCCCCTATGTGTACAGGGTTCATATCATGGGATTTAAGTGCAGAACAGCAAAGAGGGGCTGCCTGGAGGGAAAAGGCAAGCTGCAATAAGTGTTCTTACCATTCAAAAATGTTCAACCTTTACAATGAGGTGATCGCAAAGAAACGTGGTCGTCGAACAGCAGCTATTAATCTATCCATACAAGTCGCACTTAATCACATAGCTATCAGCACAACTGGTCTACAGAAATTATTTCTTGGTTCTAATATACCAGCTCCTTCCACTTCAAGTATGCAACACAGTGCTAATGTTGTTTCTGAAATTATAGAAGAGTACAATCAAAAGGATTTGGTTCAGAAAAGAAAATTACTGAAGGAAATAAACATATTAAGAGGTGATAATCCTAATATTATTAACATTCAGGCCGACGGAATGTATAATAACCCTATTTATTCCGGAATGGGTAAAACACCATTTCAACCAGCTACTCAATGTACGTATAACATGTTAGAAAATAATACTTATAAGCACAGTATTGTAAGCACAAGACAAGTGTCTAAGCTTTGCTCAAATAAGAGTGAACATAAAACAAAAACAAAAGTTAAATCTCACAAAGGTCACTGTTCCGCAAACATTGAAATGCATGACAGCATAGGCAGTGAGGAGCGATGGGCTAAAGACTGCTTGTTAGACCTGAAAAATGATGGTCTGGAAGTTCAAGAAATTACCACTGACCCTGACAGCAGTGCATTTAGAGCTGCAGAGTCTCTCTTTAAAGCTGGTACAACCAATACTCAGCCAATTCATTTTCTAGATACGAGACATGTGTCCGCAAATCATAGAAATTTTATTAAAAAAATGTCAGGTCTGAAGGAAATAATGCCGGCACGATTAGTTTCAGAGAAAGATAAAATGCTAAAAAGGTTTGCATTAGATATGGCAGCACGTTGTCAGGCAGAGTACAATGCTGCCTTTGATAAATTCAATATGGACTCTGTACGGGTAAAAGTTCACCTATCATATGCATGTCATGCTATAGTTTCTTGCTATCAGGGCGATCATAATGGTTGTACAAAATATTCCCTTGTTTGTTCAAATAGGAACAGTTTGAAGACATGGACTGAAAAATCAGCTTATCTGAAAAATAACTTTAAATTAAATAAATCAGAGAACACAGCAGCATTGTTACGTGAATGCGTAAAATATCGCCTTGGACCTACCATGCTAAACCGTACATGCAAAAACACTAACACACAAAAAGCTGAAGCAACTAACCGTGCAATACGTGCAACTGTACCTAGCAATGTAACATTTACCAGAAACTATAAAGGAAGGGTACATACAGCTATACATAACGTAAATAATGGCCCTGGAGAATCCATCGTGAAACTCTGTCAAGCGGCTGGGGTTCCCATCGAACCAGGAAGTCGTGCTGCCCATGGTCTGAAAAATATTCAACAACATAATGAAAAACATAAATCATATAAGCAGTCAAAGAAGTACACAGATCAGAGATGCTCAAAAAAACATGAACTGTATAAAATATATGATGAGCATCAAGAGGAAAAAGACTATGAGAAAAACAAACTTTTACCGACAAAACGACTGGCCGCAAAACAACCTCAAGAGTATTCGTTTGCCAAAAAACTCCGATCAAGACATGTTAAAAATAAATAAATTACCTGCATCAGATAAGACAACACGGTAAATGATTATTTGTACACTGTTTTGCCCGTCTACAGAAAATTCTCTCTATGTTTATACTGTGCGACTCTAAGATCAGGTGCTCCGGTTTAATACATTTGGGGTTATGGCAAAGGTGTGAAATATCTAAAGGATCACCGTTTGGAGAGAAACGGGGAAGATTTTCTTTTAATATTCTTTTATCTAGCATATAAGATAATCTGTGAGCTCTTTCAAGAGTTCTAGTGCCATCAGGCCAATTCATAACTTTTTTCCCATAGACCCCATGCTCCAAAGCTCCAACCCACACTGTACAGTCATAATTTCCATGATTTTTTTCACTTTTCTTAGACAAAGCTAAAGCCAATGCATTCCAAAATGATTCCATGTTGTTTCTGTAAAATGAAAACCCAAAAGGGGTCCGAAATTGGGATCCCAGGGAGGCTGAGGGGTGAATTCCCATTATTTACCTTATAGGTTGCACTTGTGTAAAACCAGCAATGCAATTTTCCATAGGAACTGCCTAAATTGCATATGCAGTCACTCTTCATTCAGGAAGTTTTGAGGAGAATGTTAGATTTCCCTGGAAAGGAGACATGCACTACTTTTTTTTGCACTAATAAAAACATATAGCTGTGCGGCATATTTTCAAGTTTTACTGCCCTCCATTTATAAACATTGCAGGTTCGCACTGAATTTTTCCATTAAATTTGACTCAACACCCAAATGTCTTCCAGTCCTCCTGAAAAATAAGTTAAATAAATAGACATTTTTATTTATATCCATTTAATTCTCCAATCAAGTCTTAATTAAAAAAAAACAACTTTGCATCCATGGCAACAACTATGTAAACAGTAGCAGTATTTAGTGCACATTCAATTTCTCCCCAAAAGAGGCGTGACTTGCAAATCACACGTGATTTACAAAGTGCAACCTTTAGAATGGATCTTAAAAAACGATTGCACTGGTTTTATTTGCAATGAAATGGATAGGATGTCTAATGAAGTTAGAATAGCATCGGTGGTTTTGACAATACAAATTTAAAAGCATAGCATCATATTTCGATCATACTCTATCTACTAAAGGAAGACCAGAGTCGGGAGTTTCAACAATAAAAATTAAAAAGATAACACCATTGTGTGATCTCGCTAATAAAACGAACAGTTGATTGATTCAATAGAATATCATAATGTATGTACAAACCTTACTTGTACCGGAACAAAAAATCAAATGTCGGACTTAGAGAACAAAAACCATTTACACAGAAAATTAATTGTTTTTTTTCCAATTGCAAACTAAAGTTGTGGAATATTTTGTACCACTGAAACAGTGTATTTAAAGTGCGGATCCTAAAATATCATTTTTACTGTATATGCCATAAATGTCTTATGTAGAATGATAAATAAACAGACGAACTTTTTTTAAATTTTTGAAGAAAATGAAGAAAATGAGTTAAAATGTATATGTTCAGAAATACATAATACTAATTAAAAAAAAGTAAGAGATGCAAGCGGGGTTTTATCGCGCCTAAAGCCATCCAGCTGTAAAATATATACCAAAATTGGTGAATATTTAAGACATTTCACGAACAGATCGTGCAGGTGCTTTATAACTAACAGATAAGATGTTATTGCAGTAAAAAATATTCATTTTAATACAATTATTAAAGTTGTATAACGTAGAATATGTTTTGTCATTCAGTTTCTTCATATTTAGCTAAATTCCACTATGATGATTTCGTATTGCTAGTCATGTTGACTGTCGAGTAATGATACTATTCTTTCATTTTCACTGTGGAGCGAATCATTAGTATTGTATATGCGGTGCATTTTCACTGTAGATTTTTTTTTTTTTTTATCTATTACAGCTCATTTCTTTAAGCACGTAGAGCAAGACTTTAGTTGATTTGCTTGCTTTTTTTATTGGATAATCATTATGATAACACCCAATTTAATTCAAATATTAAAAATACAGGTTAAATTATGCCTATTCATATTGTTTAACAATGTCAATCTTATTTACAAAGTTTGTATCAACAATTATACAAACAAAGCAGGCAATCCAACCAAAGATTTGCTTTACATGCATTATGAAATTAGCTGTAAAGCCTTAATTTTGTCGACTTGCTCAAACAATACATAAAGTAAGAGAAAGATTTGATAAACTTACGGAGGAAAGTTTGGTTTTAAAACACTCTAAAAATTCAATAGAAATAACATTTATATAAATGTATTCCATTTAGTTTCTTATAAAGCGTATAGGGATCTTTATCCTTATTTTTTTTATCCATTTCCATGACACTTCACCACTAATTACGTACATCTTGATATAGATTGCACTTTTGTTTTCCCGTTTTACACTGGAGCCCTTTATAATTTGCTGTTCGGTGTGAGCCAAGACTCTATGTTGAAGACCGTATTTTGACGTATAATGGTCTACTTTTATAAATTGTGACTCCGATGGAGAGTTGTCTCATTGTCACATACGACATCTATATATGGCTCAAAAACGAAACGAGACGGGATAAAAAGAGATAACAAAAAACCACGCTACTTTTTTAATATATATGATGGGCTTAATTAATATGAGTCAAAATAGAGTAAAATAGTGGGTCGCATTTGGGTATAAGCGTCACGCCGGATTGCCGATTTTTTGCAAGCGTGACAGGTGAAAGTCAAATGATTGTGTATTGAAAAACGGGAAATTAAGTCTAGCGGGACACGGATAATAACAAAAAATTAGAACTGCATAGTATAAGCGGGATACGGAAATCTGACAAAACAATAAGCGGAATACGGGAATCTGCCAAAACAGTAAGCGGGATCCGGGATCAGATCCCCCCCAATGAGACCCCAGAATAACATATTTTTGTATATTCATCCTATTGTTACAGTCATGCCTTCAATAACAAATGTATCCGATGCATTTTTTTATATTTTTGGTCCCTTTTTCAATTTTTTGGGGTCCAAATTTATAGACAAAAGTCCTTTAATATAGATATTTGGAATTCGTTGACATGCTGAATCTAACCGTGTATCTTGTTTGGGGATTTTTTGCTTAGTTGCTGAAATAGCCCATATAGAGTTCCAAAGGGTCTAAAATCAACAAAAATGAATTGTAGCATGCATTTCGTGTACAATAACCCAAATGTGCATAGTTTTACCTCTGCGGTAGTATCCATTCGCGGATCTAGAATATTTCATAAGTAGGGCCCACTGACTGCCTAAGAGGGCCCGCTGCTGTCACGCTCCAGTGATTTCCTATATAAGTTAAAATCAAGGAGAAACGTAATCTGAAGAATACAATATGATATTTTGAGACTCGCTTTGTTACAAGTTTGAAAAGCTATCTATTTGATGAAGAATGAATGAGGAGTTTGTATTTCAATTTGAAAATACATGTATCATAAATCCTAAAGTCATCAACTAAGTTTTTTTTTCATTTGTTGCAAGTGCATTTATCACATAATTCTACAATAAAAATTCCTCGCATCTTTGAAAATTCTACATTAATAATGACTGCACTAACAGTGATAATTCATCGCATCTATAGTTAAAATGGATCGCTTTCAATAATCGATATGCTATATTATGATGCTTTTATAACACTTATTTGAACTTTAATGCTATGTTTGTATATTATAAAGACATATCACAATGAAAATATGTTAAAACTTAACTTAAAATCCTTTAACTTGATATTTTCAAAACGTAAACAAATACAGTTTACCCATGATCCTTTATTCTACAATAGACATACCCGCATATAACAGTAAAAATGAACTAGCTGGATTCGCACTTTATATACACTGTGAAAGAGATATTAGAGTCTATGTTTTGTGAAACAAGGGGTATAAAGATTGTATTCCTACCGAAAAAGTTGAACAATTGCAGTGTTTATAACAAAGTGTTATCAGGAGAGAAACACATATACGACGACAGGGTTACTTCGTTAACGCACACTTACATTGCTATGTTAAAACCCTATAACTATATTTGTCCGTCTTTGAATGATTTATTTTTGTTTATCATTTTACGAGAAAATATAATATATCTCCTGCTTATGATAAGTAGTTCTTCTAATTAAAAACTTTGAAATTGTCAGTTGTTGTTTGGTTTGTTTTTATAGACTGATTTGTTATGGTATCGGCACTATACATTTCGAAGACCCTGTGTTACTCTGAAGTGTTGAATATTTTGTAATTTAAAGTTGCTGTTATGAATTGTACTCCATATATATTTTCATCTTTTTAAAATTCAACTGTACCCCAACAAAGGAAAAACAGTGGTCGAGTCAGTAACAGTTTTACAGAAATGTTACGGGTGATCTGTGTTAAAAGAAAATCGCTTCATCATGTGGCAAAAAATATAATAGAAGATGCGGTATGATTGCCATTGAGACAAAAGACCAAAATGACACAAACATTAACAATTATAGGTAACCGTACGGCCCTGGCATCAATGCAAACATATTGTTGTTAGTGTACGACATATTCGGAATAAAGGTGACCAGTTAGAAGCTCGGGGCTTGCTTGGTTTTCTTTATCAATGACTTGTCGACTTCGTTGTGAAATATCCAATATGTTTTTGTTAAATGTATCGCTTGGATATTTATATTTTATAGTAGAAACTGCAGACACTGTCAATTTTGATAAGGGATCTTATTGTCTAGCCCTGTATAATTTGATTGTTGAAACTTGTCAAGGAGTGTTTAAAGTAACATAGTTTTGCTGGAAAGTGATTAAAAGAGTGTTTAAATAAAAGCAGTTCAATTACAAGCAATGTTAATGTTCAAAGAATATTTTGTATAATTGTTCACGAGACAACTCTTGATTTCCTACAGAGACCAAATGACATATATAGAAGTACAAATTTCAATTATATGTATGTACTAAACAAAAAGCTACTCAGATACTGCATAAACATGTTTTTGTAAAATGCCAAACTATAAGTAAATACATATTGTAGAACCTTGAATGTACGTATGCGTATAACTCCATGTACGGATGTCAAGTTGGTTCAATATTCCACATTCAACGTTCAATATTTTTTTTGTAGCATCATATGACAGATGTTATCAATTCGTTTGATGTGTTTGGACTTTGAATTTTGCCTTATGATTTTTGATTTTCCTTTTTGAATTTTCCTCAGAGTTCAGTATTTTTGTGTTTTTACTTTTTAACATTTAACATTCAATTAAAATATTCAATTATTTTTTTTTGTTAAACTTTTTTTTTAATTGTATTTCACTATTTTGTTTTCAGAATTCAACTTTCGTATTCAAATTCGATATTTGTTTGAAACATTCAACATTCGTATTCATATTCAACATTCGTTTTTAACATTCAACATTAATTTTTAACATTCGAATCTCAACTTTCGACATTCGTTTTCAACATTCAACATTCGTTTTCAACATTCGATTTTCAATTTTCATTATGAAATCTCGATCTTTTATGCACATTGTCAGTCCCCACTTGTCCTCAAGATTTGGTGCTAAGACATTTTTTATCCAACTAACTATCTTTCCCTCATAAGACATGTATACGTCGAACTGGTATGTCTTTCGAACTTTTTTTTCAATAGTACGCCGAATTACTCCATAAATAGAGAAGGCAATCTTCCACCTCTTACTATACAACTGAAGCAGTAACGAGACTGCTATACATCAGTAGGACAACCGGATGTGCCTTTTTGGCCAAAATGTGATTCGGCGGCGCTCAGTAGTCCTACCCCGAAAATTGGACTATTTTGCGTCGGCCGACGTCAGCTGAAGCTACATGTATATAAAAGACCCCTCAATAACATGACACAAAACGACCTGAAAAGGAATAGTCTGTGTGCAAAAGTGAAAAATAAAAGCATATGAAGCATATCATACGTTTGTAACTGGTGGTAGGATTAATACATGTAGTAATGCAGTGTTGAATACTGATTCCCCTCTCCCTAAATTGATAGAGATAAAATAATTAAAATTCTTTCACTAAATCTCAATAATAGGCCAAAGTGAAGGAAATCAGTCTAAGCACACTAATTGGTTCTGCTCTGTCAGACATGTTTTCTGCTCTTTGATTGGGTTGTCTCTTTAAAACCTTGCCCATTTCCATTTTCAATTTAATAGATTATTTAAGTATGCGATATGTGATAAATATCCAAAAGTGAGCTTATTTGATCAAATTCATCCTTGTGATTCAATTCTTAAAAATAAAGATTAACAACACATGGGTAAAATGTAAAAGTCTTATTAACCATGAAAAAAGTCAAATAATTCTGGAATGGTAAAACTTGAATTAGCCAAAAGGTAAAAGTGAGATTTCTTTAAATTACATGCATGCATAATAAAAGTGAAACACTTGAGTCCAGGGGGATGATATATTCGTTTTTCAGAAGTATACAATACAAGAGTGCACACGCTGAAATGTCTCGCTTTTTTTTTTACCTATCATTGATATTATGTTGATAGACCTAAATATAAAGCTTTATTACAACTGTCACACAAACTTCACATTAACCAAGTAAACTAAACATTGACCAATGAACCATGCTAATGGGGTCGAGGTCAAATGAACTGTTACAGGCAGTCATGTACAGAAAACAAATCTTTCATACAACAAATATAGTTGACCTATTGATCATACTCAGTCTCATAGTTTAAGAAAACAGACCAAACGAAAACAAAAACTCAACATTCGGCAATGAACTGTGAAAATGACGTCAAGTTCAAATAAAACCTGTGTGACTGACATATAGATCATAAAATATTTCCATACACCAAATATAGTTGACCAATTGCATATAGTATTAGAAAAAAAAGACCAAAAATAAAAAAAACTTAACTTTTACCACTGAACCATGAAAATGAGGTCAAGGTTAGATGACACCTGCCAGCTAGACACGAACACCTTACAATCATTCCGTACACTAAATACAGTAGACCTATTGTATACAGTATAAGAAAAACAGACCAAAACACAAAAACTAAACTACATGTACATGAATAACCACTGAACAAAGAAAATAAGATCAAGGTCAGATGACACCTGCAAGTTGGACATGTACACCTTACAGTCCTTCCATACACCAAATATCCTAGACCTATTGCTTATAAATGTAGTATTTGATATATGTACTTGACCACCAAAACTTAACCTTGTTCACTGATCCATGAAATGAGGACAAGTGAAAATTGTCTGACGGGCATGAGAACCTTGCAAGGTATGACATACCAAATATAGTTACAATGTATCCTATTACTTATAATGAGAGAGAATTTAACATTACAAAAAATCTTATCTTTTCAAGAAGTCAATGTTACATGAAAATGAGGTCAAGGACATTGGACATGTGACTGACAGAAACTTCTTAACATGAGGCATGACCTATATACCAAGAATGAAGCGTTTAGGTCTTCAACCTTTTAAGATATAAACCTTTTCAGTAGTTACCTAACCCCACTTCCATAGCGGCCGGATCACTATCCCTTTGTAGAGCTTTCTGCAACAAAAGTTGCAGGCTCGAAAAAAATGAGGAATCTTATTAATTATACAACAGTGATATTGCTTTGAAACTTTTTTTTTCATGAAAAAAAACAGACTTAAACTGAGTCAATAATCTGATTTTGTTTTACTAAATATGATGACATTTCACTTGTGCACATTTTAACGTTGATGAATCTTGCATATTTCAAAATCCTCTTTTTACTACACATTGAGCCCATAGTCAGCTTAAGTTTCATTTGTTCAATCCTGCATAAGTTCAACAAAAATGTCTGCTAATAAACAATTGAACCACATGTTTACCATTATGTACATGAATATATCTTATTTTCATTTTCATATACATTGCTGATTCCAGGTTTTAAAATTTTCATCCTCCAGTAAACATTTTCTTCTGACCATGCTGACAGTGTACTGAAAATAAAAAAAAATATTTTGTTATTAAATCAAGTTTGTTGATTCAATTGAAAAGTAATGATAAATGATAATTTTTATATATTATATGTCATTGTTATATGGGCATTTTTGACCAATATGTGATCTGACATTTTCATGGATATGATGCACATCATATGCATGTAAGAGTTAATTCCCTTATATTGTTTTAAATCTTTATTAATGAATTTCAAATTACTGTACCCTTCATTCTGGAAATTAGGTTTTAAATCCAAATGAAACTATCTTGAAATTCTACAGCATAGATAATACATATAGTATAAAATCTTTAAACTATAAATAGTATATCATTTGGCCTTAAAGCCTGTGTATGATTCTTTTGACCTATAAACTATAAATTTTAACTTCCATTCAAAATTTATTCCATTGGCAATTTTCTTGTCTGACTGTTAAATGTAAAATATTTCAGTCTATTTCATTGTCAAAATAGTGTTAATTCATATTTGTCTATCATGTTTTGTATCATATTTGTGGGATTGAAATCATAGCGCATTGTAAAATAACCAACTGGTGTTACCTTGAACAGTGGGGGCCCACTGACTGACATAAAAGGGGGCCCGCTCCAGCCACACTTCAGTGATTCCCTATATAAACAACCAAATTTTTTCTCAAAAGGGGGAGCTTAGCCCCCCCCCCCCCCTACATCCGCCTATAGGTTGTACTTTTGAGTTGAACCCGATACGTATTTTCAGATAGAGATTTACAATGTTCTATTATCTGAGCAAAAAGGGAAAGCGTGAATATTTTCCATGGAGATCGTGAAGAACACCTTGACCAGTTTAAAAACGGATGTTGACAACTTATGTGGATATAATATTTCCGGAGACAAGTGCGGATACCTTAGACCGAATTCCGAATGTAATTCACCAGTAAATAGTTGATTCAATACTAGTACATTATAAGGAAATGATGATGATTGGATTTCAATTTTCATGTTTGATATAATTTTACATTTTATTTTTGCCGTTTAAATCATTTCTTTGGTGCCGACTTATTTGATAGTAATTAACTGAAATATCTGGAATAAACCTTTACCTTTTGTGTTGTTTAGCATAAAGATTAAACATCCAAGAATGCAACTTTTCAGCATGGAATGCCAGATCCAGCGTCAAATAATGGCCGCCATTACGTGTTGACAACGTCGTCTAGTGAACCGTATCACTGAGCGGCAAAATCCTTACTCAAGTGCTGCTTCCGGTTGTCCTACTGCATGTAGATAACAATGTTGAAGCCACAGTCCGTAAACCAGTGCGAGAATGAGTTGTGGACAGTAAGTGTGTCAGAAATGGTTCCATTCGATAATTGACATTTATAAGACCGACTGTCAAGATTAACTTTTGTAGTGTTAATTTATCGTATCAAGTCTAAATTATCACAGTTGCACATTAAAGCATTACCATCAAGAAACAAAGACATTCCATGCCGTGCTTGCATCTTGTCTGCCCAATTTCGTATGACCGAACTCAGAGTTGTTAAGAGATTGTTTCCCATATCAAGCACCTTTATTTTAGTATGAATAGTCAGTTGTTCCGAAATTGACGGAAGTAAATGTTTACCTAAATTCAAATTTGACAAATTAGACATTGGTTTTAAAAGCTCGTTTGGAAAATACCAAATATTATTTCGAGATATATACAACGACTCTACAGATGTTAATACCCCGAACAACTGGTTTCCCTTTTCTTTTATCCCTTCTTCAGATAAGCCTCGTTCCATACAACTGTTTTCAAGTCGTGTTCAGGAAAACGTATCAATTCACTCCACGCAGTTTCGTAAAGTCCAGTATATATATAAATGTTTCAATTCGAATTTCAAGAAATACTAATGGCATATTTGTCCTTGAATAAGATATATCTAAATATTTGAGGTTGTTATTTAGAGGAACTTTAAACAACAATGCAGGGTATGTTGTGAGTATAGTGTTACTCATATCTAGTTTTTCTAGAGATATTGGTAAAGTCACTAAACTGCCATGCAATCTCTTTTTCTCTAAAATAGAATTCACAGAATTGTCTATGAATTAGTTGACAGCATTATATGAATAATCTATCGATTTAAGTTGAACAGATTTTCCACAAAAAGAATTCAATTCGCTGATCGTTTTCGTAGTAACAATAACAAACTGGTTTCTGTTTAAAGAAAGAGTTTGTACACATTCAGGGCGATCAAAGGTGAATAAAGACCCAGGTTCGTAATCAATTATACCATTATTTGATAAATCTAAATTCTCTACGCAAATTGTTTTCAGATATTTCATCATGTCGGGTGTAAGTGTCGTCACAAAAAGTAGTTCACTGCTATCAATACTATCGTCACTTACATGACCAAAGTTAATTGTGGTCAGATTGGAGTAAATATACGGGTGTAATAAATAGAGTGCTCGTCTTAGATGCATAAATGTTCCATGAAAGTCTATTATACAGAGATTTGGAAACGGAAGCAAAGCATCAACATCCGTTCTGACGGCTTTTAGTCGACAGTTTATTAGACTTAGCTCCTGTACAAAATATTGAAAACGCTTGGAATGTTGTATTAGACAAGCTTACTAGATAGCATGATTTGAAGTATAATTCATGTAGGTTGGTCATTTGACTGAATCCGCTTCTGAATTGTGGCACAGGCATCATATCTATTCCTAAGAACGACAACTCACTCAGAACTCCAAATACATGGTCGGGATAAATAAATTCCTTTTCAAAATCTATTGGTTTGGGCATATTACTTCTGATATCCAATTTTTTAAAGTTTTTAATTGGAACAAATATTTCCTTTGAATATGTTTTTGATAAATCCAACATGTAATGAGACATGTCAAGCGTATCAAGATTATATAATCCTTAAAATGACCCACTTGATAAATAGTCAATTTTGTTTTGTCCTAAAATCAGTTCCTGTAAGTACTTATGATAACGAAAGAATTGTTGTAAATAGCTGTTTATTGGTTCGAAATAAGATCTAGAACATTGATATATCCCGGTAAATTCTGAGGTATAACATTCAATCCCCTATTTTCACAATCTGCTTGTTTAACTTCCTGTGTTTTTTTAATAACGTATTTAATATCACAGTCTGATAAATGAAAGATTGTGATATACTCATTTATCGTAAGAATGTATACAAGAGCTAAATAAATCGAAATCCTCGTCATTTTGTGAACTGTAAATTCTCGAAAGGAATTCAAATAGTGCCTTGAACACACACGGTTTCCAAAGAATACAACACTTTATTTCGAACGCATAAACACATTAAAAAAAGAAGTAAGACTCCATGCTTCATTAATGTTGCATGAATGAATGAAATACAATAGTTTTTAATGTAGTAAGTTTACATAAGGGATGGTCTCTCTTTACATACGACATACCTGGGTTTTGGGTTCTAATAAATTATCAAGAGTTAAAAATAAAACAACAAAACTGTCTGTCATTGATCTATAAAATACAGGAAAGTTATATACAAACAAACAAACAGTTGACCATGTGTGCTTTGTATAACTTTTTATGCATTTGTGTTTATAATTATTAGATATTCTTTCTATAACAAGTAAATTATTCTCAATAAAATGTTATTTCGATACTTAAACGCAATATTCAGATATTCGGGTATCATATCAACAAAAAAGTATAAGCAGGCCTGGATGAAAATTTCTGACAAAGAAATTTGAAAATTACATAGAAAAGCTGAAATCATTTTTGTGGTGAAGTTTCTTCTTCATAAAATTGAGAATAAAATGGGGGAATTAGTCAAAAGCACACTAACTCTACAATAGAGCAGAGCACAGACCTGTGCCACTTATGGTCTTCAAGATAGCGAGAAAATCCCTCACCAGAAGACTGAATTCGACTGACCTCTAACAAAATGCGTTTTATTTCTGAGAAATGGATGTAACAATAAACTCCGAAACATAGGAACAGTTGAAATTTAAAAAGGATACAAGTCTAAAAAGGCCATCAGCTCTTGACTTTGGAGAGGTGTAAAAAATTTGGCGGGAATAAACATGTTTTGTGTGATCTCAACTCATCTATTCATCTAACTGAAACAGATGAAACAAACTCACGGCAATACGCACAGAAAACCATGCTTTAAAGAAGTCCAACTCCGATGTCAAAATATGTAATAGAAGAAATTAAACAAATGACAAAGAAACATAAATTATCAAACTAGCAGTAACATGTCAGGTCCGAACCTCATTTAAACTGATTGAAGTAATGTGTCTTAATCATCTGGAAAATCATGCACAATATTTCCCGTTAGTGGTTTAGTATTATAAGAGATGCAATGACAATGTACGGTGATGATACAGCAATGAATATTAATATTAGGACATTAAAGTCAAAGATTTCCTCAGACTACTATAAATTGACATTGTTCATACTGTTTGTATAATTTCTTTCTTTCTCTTGACAAAACGGGGATTACGCCATTATAACTTTAAAAAAGTCTTTGACGGTCAATTTCTAGCACTGTCTCTATATTAAGTATATATTTTTATACCTATGCATACTAAACGGCTTAATTTGATTTTATCTTGTGTATATGTTTATTATAATTTGCTGTCTCATTGACACATACGGGTATTCCCAATTTATTGAGGAGAGGGAAAGATATCACACAAACAATTAAAAGTGATATAAAGAATTAGTTGACTGTAACTTCCTGGTGTATAAATTTATTGCTGTGTCATCAACTTTTATTGTTAATTTATTCTGCTGATGAATTAACCGTAACCGTCACTTTCAAATATGGGGAAACTCCAAAATTAGTTGTAAGGTTGGTTGAATTGGACGTTAAATAAATGATTATAGTAGATTCCTCAATGAAATATTTTGAAATAAATACACTTATGAAATAAAATTAACGGTACCAATTTTCTTGCACCAGATGCGCATTTCGACAATACATGTCTTTTTAGTGATGCTCGTGGCCCAAATATTTGAAATCCAAAGATTATATAAAAGTGAAGAGCTATAATTTTAAAGGTCCAAAAAGTATAGCCAAATCCGTGAAATGAATCAGAGCTTTGCATGAGGGAGATACATTCCTTAATTTATAATAATTTCTAATAGTTTGTAACAGCAAATTTTGATAACACAAAATATCCGTATTTTCATGCCAGTATGAAAGTGTCTCAACGCTCGACATATTACAACTGCTTTCTATCAGGTTTTCAATTTTAATTCCGCATTACTAACATAATTCATTGAAACATTCATAGTGTTTATATATAGTAGACCGTTGGTTTTCCCGTCTGAATGGTTTTACACTTGTTTCTTGGGCTCTTTATGGCTTACTGTTTGATGTGAGCCAAGGCTCCGTGTTGAAGACCGTACCCTGACCTATAATGGTTTACTTTTATAAATGTGATTTGGAAGGAGAATTGTCTCATTGGCACTCATTAAGTATAAATCAGACTCGTATAAAATGGTTTAGTACTGGTTGATAAGTGATCGATTACAAGTTTAGACTCTAAAGTTTGGTTCGTACTACAGTTGATTCATTCTGACAAAGTTTCCAGTTCTGGTTCGTCTGGTTCACGCTTTACTCATTTTCTACCACAGTCTTCAACTTCTTCTTTCAGTAACTTGAAGTTCTTTTTTCAGTTGATGGGCTTGGAAATTCTATATGTCGGTGATTTTGCTATTAATTTTCTTGTTATGTCATCGGTAACTATGCAATTGTTGTCAGTAATAATGATGACTAGCATGACTATTGTATTTTAACGATGCACATTAACAATTCGGAGGTTTGAATTGCACATCTCGGAAGTTAAAGGCCTTTAACACCTTGTTAAGGTCGAACATCTTGGATGCATGATACTTTGTGTAAGTATATGAAACTACAGGTTAAGCTTTAATTTTGATGTAATCATGTGAAGTTTTTTGTACAGATTTCTGGTTATTGCAAATATTGAAAGCATTTTAACCTTTATTTGGCGGATTCTACTTTAGAAAACAATACGTTTATCCATACTTAAGGAAGTAATTGTTATGGATTTTAATAGGCTATAGTTATCAATGTCCATTGACTATTGCAACTAGCTTATACAAAACAGAATTAGAATCAACAACGGAAGTATTTTGGGCCACTTAGAACAGTAAATAAAATTAAGATAATTGAATGAAGTATAATGTAGGACTGATTTAGTGAATTAATGAGTTTAGTTTTAAAATGACGATAACAAACTATCCCGGTTCAATAGCAGGTGGTGAATAAAATCTGTGAAAATGACTTATATTTCGTCGAACAGAAGTGTTAAAAAAAACTGTAATATATTGACTGTACTACATCTTGGACTAGAAAAAATAACTCCATCATTAATTTTGTCAATGCATCCATAGGGAATGGCTTGTTCCAAACTCTCTTATCCAATCATCGTTTCTTTGTAGACGATATGATGAATTCAATATAAGGTTATTTGTTTTCTCTATGATCCGGACGTTGATTGAAACAAAAGAATGATCAGACTGATTAAAATTACCTTAGCCGTATTTGGCATAACTTTTTGGAATTTTTCATCCTCAATGCTCTGCAACTTTGTACTTGTTTGGCTTTATAAATATTTCGATAAGAGCGTAACTGATGAGTCTTATGTAGACGAATCGCGCTTCTGGCGTACTAAATTATAATCCTGGTACCTTTGATAACTATTTATAGATTAATTAGCTGTTATTGGGATCATACACATTATATCGATGGTTATTCTTTTAAAAAAAAAAAGAGGCTATGTAGAGTCTCAATTCCATTGAATTCACCAGTTTAAATCAATCTAATAAGAGCTGATTCTTAACCATACACATTAGCCGCATAACTATGCGAAATTTGATGGTGGCCTGTCTTTGAAAGTGGGTATTATATATAAGTATATCACATTATCAATTCCATTCTGAGATAAATCTAGATGTTCCATGCAAATGGATTTCAGGTTTTTCACTATATCGGATGTTATTGTCAGAGCATACGGGAGGTCGTCACTATCAATGATTAGGTCACTGACATGACCTAAGTTAATCGTGGTCATATTTCTATAACGGTATGGATGTAAAAGAAGTAAGGCACGCGTGAGGTGCATAAACGTTCCAAACAAATCTAGTACACGTAGATTTGGAAACGGATTCATAGCATCATATTCTGTTTTCACAAAGTTTAATCGACAATTCCTGAGATAAAGCTCTTCTACAGACGATGAAAACTTTTGGAATGTTTCATTTGATAGACGCACTAAATAACAAGATTGAAAGTATAATTTTCGAAGTTTCTTCATTTGACTGAATCCGCTTCCAAATATTGGCACAGGCATCATATCAATCCCTAAGAAAGTTAATTCTATCAGAACACCGAACGCATGATCAGGATAGTCGAATTCCTTATCATAATTCTCAGGTTGAGGCATATTACTCCTGATATCCAATTTTGATAAGTGTTGAATTGGAAGGAATAATTCCGCTGAATATGCATAAGATAAATCAAGCAGATTGTGAGACATGTCAAGCACAACAAGATTGTGTAATCCCTGGAAAGACTCCTGAGATAAATGTTTCAGCTGATTTTTTCTCACATTAAGTTCGTGTAGATGGGTATAGTTAATCAGCGAACTGTTTTCAATACTTCTCAAATGATTTGAAGATATATCTAAAACATTTATATCCGGCGGTAAATCTTGAGGAATAAACTACAGTCCTCGGTTTTTACAATCAGCTATTTTAAGTCCACGTTTCCCATTAAATACATATTTGATATCACAATCTGATGAACGAGAGATAACATCACACTGAATAACAATAACAATAACTGAATAAATAATTATCCTCAACATTTTCTGGCATCGATATAAAAAAACGATCACATGTTGTGACATGGATATCAAATACGTTCACAGGATTTTTAACATATGCGTTATAAGTCAACACCACTTTATCTAGGACAAATGGAATTTTATCAGCTCAAACTGTTTTTAATATAAATGACAAATTTATTAATACTTTTTATTTAAGATAATATATTGATTTTTAACATGAGTAGACTTAATGCATGTTTTTATCTTTTTTTATCAAATGATTGATGTTTGAATTTTCTATACGGAAATAGCCGTGTACTTTATAATGAGCACAGGATTATTTTGTCCTGATTCATAATTTTAAAGAAAATATATGAAATTCGAGAAACAAGAGAAAACAAGTTAAATGAATTATCAATCTTTTATTGGTCATGAAACGAGTCAGAATATATATTCCCATTACAAATGTTATGTAATAAATTTCTTACAAGTAATTCATCTCCCATTATAAATTTGATGTAATGAATTACTTACAAGGAATTTATCTCTCTTTAAAAATTACTTACAAGTGATTATCTCCCATTATAAATTTGATGTTAGAAATTACTTACAAGTGATTTATCTCCCTTTATAAATTTTATGTAATAAATTACTTTAACGTGACTTTTATTTTTCTCTACACCGTGCCAATTCATTATGTCTGTCTTTATACTTAATTTCAATTATATTTTGTTATTTTGGACAGTTATTTTCAGTTTAATATAGTCAATTACTAAGGTCTATCTTACCGTGTTGTTATAACTTTTTTACGTTTGTTGAACCGTACGCACGAACGCAAGGGGACCACGTATTACATTTCACCGATAAGCTTTACGAGTATTTGTTTTATCTGGGAAAAAACATTCTTTTTTAAATCAAGGTCATCTTTCAAAAATTAGCATATTTCAAATAATAAACACTTTTTATATCATAAAATAAAGAAAATAGTTTCAAATACACGTACGCTCGTTACGGTAATTACGTAAACGAAGTCAACACACATTTCCGCGTATTGTGTAAGCACGAATTTCACGATTAATATTCTAAAGGCAATTTTGGAGTAATTTGATCTAAATTTAACAACAAGATACACATTTATTTGTTTATGTTGTATGTGTACACTATCAACACATTGTCAATTGGTTGTCAATCCGAACAAATTGTGGCACAGGCTTCATATCAATTCCTATGACAACTCATGGTCGGAATAAATCTTCATCAAAATATATCGGTTGAGGAAGTTTATTTCTGATATCCAATTTTGTTACGTTTTTAATTGGAAAAAAAAATCCATCGGGATAAACATTATAATAAATTACTAGTATGCATATCGTGAGAACTGTCAAGAGGGGCGATATTATAATACCACTTAAATGAGACACTAGATTAATCTTCAATTGTTTTTCTTCTTAAAGAATCACTTCCTGTAGGAACTTATAATTAACGGACGAATCGTTTTCACAAGCTGTTAATTGGTTCGAACTAACTTCTAGAACATTGATATCTGCCGGTAAATTCTGAGGTTTAAAATTCAGTCTTTTGCTTTTTATAAATCGGTTTATGCCCGTTCCTGTTTTTTTATAACATATTTGATATGACAGTCTGATAATGGTAAGATTTTGTTACACTTGATAATCTTAAGAATGTTACAAACTAGCTGAATAACTGATAACAAAATTATGTAAAAAAGCTTTTTACCTCTCTGTACAGAACACTACCTATACAAATATTAGGGGTACCCATAAATGTGGAACTGTTGGGTTAGAATATATGTGCTATTGACACATAACATACATCCGCATTTATTTATGAGAGAGAATGGGAATTTATGAAAACAATGTTAATTCAAAGAAATCTCATTATTTGAATTTCACTTCCTATCAAATCAAAATCCATTGCTGTTTCATCACCGTATACTATCAATGCGTTATGCACATAACGTATCTTTAACGGTCACTTTTACCTGCAGAGAAAACACCCAAAAACAAATAGGAGAGTTGTGTTGATTTAATAACTTTTAGTGAATAATTACTAGTATAAGAGATTCATAAAAGAAGTAATTTTAGATTAAACTATAGAATAGGAGCTGTCTAAACGGTATTCGTATATTATTACTTTACATGATAAGTAATTAAAATGATTGATACATTCGTTTGATTTATTGTATACTCAATGTGCGCAATGAATATACAACTGCATATTTGTTTTGTTGTTTATTTCAAGCAGGAACAATATAGACCAACAAACAATTGATCACTGAAGGTAAACAACTGTGAATGAAAAACAATATCTAACAATGATAACATCCAAAACTTTCTATATAGAACGGCGCGTCGTGACAATAAGTATTCTTATTTCTAAATTATTCCTTGAATTTCTTGGAATATTCAGATTTTATTGAATCTGCCGATGAATGTTGGAACGTCTGACATTTTTGATGATACATGACAATTTAATTGAAATAAACAATACATATGAATATGGGTTGTGCAATCTTGTTAAAAAGTGAACATGGAATAAAAATTGATCGATAACACGTGTTTATACATGACGAGGCGCGTCATTTGTATGTTGAAATACAAGTATATTGTTGCAAGAATATATAGATGATGTTCTCTCACTAACTTTTTCATAATTTGTTGACTATATAAAAAAGAAGATGTGGTAAGATTGCCAGTGAGACAACTATCCACAAAAGACCAAATTGACACGGACATTAACAACTATATATCACCGTACGGCCTTCAACAATGAGCAAAGCCATACCGCATAGTCAGCTATAAAAGGCCCCATTAAGACAATGTAAATAAATTCAAACGAGAAAAACAAACGGCCTTATTAATGTAAAAAAACATAATAATGACTATGTTGAACGCATCTAGCCCATAGAACTAGATATAAAGGACAATACATGGTGTATATATATATCATAACTGATACAGTATTCCAGGACTTTTATTCCATAGCATGATTTCCTTTATAGAGGGTTACTGCTCACATGAAAGCCAATAAAGATTTTCAAATGGTGAAGTTGAAATCATCCATTTAAACATTTCACTTCGGCCACCACGAGTTGGTTTAGCGTTATGGAATAACAGTTTCACAGATGATCTTAAATAACGAATGTCGTAGCTACAATCTACTTCGCTTTTCATCACAAATTTGACCTACCGAATTAGACTATTTATCGGATTTGTAATAACATAATCAAGACGACGGGTACCACATGTGGAGCAGGATCTACTCACTCAACCTTCCGGATCACCTAAGATCAGCCCCATTTTTGGTGGGGTTCGTGTTGCTTGTATTTAAATTTTCTATGATTGTGTAATCTACTGTTATATGTCTGTTTGTCTTTTAATTTTTTTGCCATGGCGTTGTCAGTTTATTTTCGATCTATGATTGTGACTATCCCAATGGTATTTGTTGCCCCTCTTTTAAATGACAAACTCTAAATTATGGAATGAAGTACATTTTAACACAATTTGAAAAACAAAGATATGTATTGTTGATACAATAAATCAATTTAATTATAAGCTCATTAAATTTTATCAAATTCGTTATCTGTATATGTATAAGAGTTTAATATTGGCAGGACATGAATGTGTATAATGTCAAAATACCTATATGTGTAAATTATAATATAATACACAACCATGCTGGTGCACTTAGTAAGATGGAGAATTCAAACACTTATATGAAGTAATAATATAATAGCAAGTGCATCATTTCAGCCTCTGTCAAATTTTCTTTGATGTAACACAGATTTTGATTATATATTATTATGACATGTTATTATATGTATATTGCTTTCATAATTTCTTTATTGTCAAATCATTTTGTTACTGAAGCAATGTTGCTACCATCACCAAATTTAACGAATGAGATTAAAAAAAATATGACGAAATGTCATACCAGCGAGTGCACCACAACTTCGGCATCATTTAATTTTAATTGAAGTCATAAAGAATTTGATTGAAATCTGGAAGAGTAGTTGAGCATGTTTTATAATGAACTTTCATGGTATGTTCATGATTTTCAATTTCTATAACGCTGTTTATTGTTAAGCAATTAAGCCATCTGTAAGCAACATCCTCAGTTTCCTCCAAGTATCATCAAAATCATCTGGAATTGTCGGCCATTGTACTATAAACGCATAATTCAAAATGTACGAAAACTCTACAGGAATATCAGTAATAGTTGTATCTTTGTTACACTTGTTAATCGGTTCTTCCTTACGTCCAGTATTCGTATTTTAGTATGATCACTCAGTTGTATCGGAATAGACTGAAATGATTTTTTACTCAAATGAAGATATGTCAAGTTTTGCATTGGATTTAATAATTCCTCCGGAAAATACCAAATATCATTTTCAGATATATCCATTGACTCGATAGATCTTATACTGTTAAAGAATTGTCTAAATGCAATATCTAGGTCGGCGTTTTTCCATACAATCGTTTTCAGAGTGTTATATGGAGAACGTTTTAATTGATTCCATGCAAATGAATAATCTCCACCATTAGAAATAAATGTTTCTAGTCGAATTTGACGAATAATGATGGCAAGATTTGTATTTGAATAAGATACATCCACATATATAAGGCTGTTATTTTTATGAACTATTAAAAGTATTTTTGGAAACGTATTTGCTATTGTGTAACTGAAATCTATTTTTTCAAGTGACTTTGGTAATTATATGAAAAGTCCAACGCTTTCAATCTAACAGTTTGACGAAAAAAATATTGTATCTCCTTTAGATTCTTCTCGCTAAAAAGCAAAAACCTGTTCCCTTTAAAGGAGATAATGTCGTAAACATTCCGAGTGAACGAAGGAAAACAAAGATCCAGGCTCATAATCTACAATTCCATTTTCTGATAAATCTAGATTTTCTACACACATTGTTTTCAGGTTCTTCATCATATCCACTGTAATTGTCAGAACATACGGGATAACAAACCTGTCAATACTCACGTCACTCACATGACCGAAGTTTATTGTCGTAATATTTTTAAAACGGTATGGGTGTAACAGCTGCAAAGCGTGCTTCAGATGCATTAACGTTCCAGAAAAATCTAAAACACGAAGGTTTGGAAACGGTAACAATGCGCTATATTCTGTAAAAACAAAGTGTAACCGACAATGTCTGAGAGTAAGCAGTTCAACAGAAGATAAAAATCTGTGAAAGGTTCCATTCGACAAGTGTACTAAATAACATGAGTCGAAGTGTAATTCTTTCAGAGTGGTCATTTGACCGAATCCACTTCCAAAGTGTGGCAAAGGCATCATATCGATTCCTAAGAACGACAACTCCATCAGAATACCGTATGCATAATCGGGATAATCATAATCTGTAACAAATTCTATTGGTTGAGGCATATTACTCCGGATATCCAATGTCGTTAATTTTTCAATTTGATGAAACAGTTCTTGAGAATAAACGTTAGATAGATTAAGTATATTTTCAGACATGTCCAGTATTGTAAGTTTATGTAATCCTTGAAATGAGTTTTTAGACAAATAATCAAGTCGATTTTGTCTTAAAAAAAGTTCTTGCAAGTATTTATAATTAGCAAAAGAATTGTTCTCAATCATTCGTAGCAGATTAAAACTCATATCTAAAATTTTAATATCTCCCGGTAAATCCTGAGGTATAACAGTCAGTCCTTTGTTTTTACAATCTGCTATTTTTACTTCTTCATTTTCCCTTAATTCAAATTTGATATCACAGACTGATGCATGTACGAATGCATTACAGATGATGATAATATATAATACTGAATACAGTATAATCCCCTCCATATTGTGACCTGATATCTGAATTACATTTCTTTAAGTACTCGATCTTAAGTTATTCCCCGTTGTTGATATCGTATTTCATCATATACAGATATGTTTTTTTAGTTACACATTTAAACACAGTCATTTAATGACAGTTTTTTTGCACGCATCAATAAAAAACGAATTTTTAATATCTATGCTTTGCCTTTTTGCGTTTCTTTATTACACATTTGTTTATTATTAAGATGTATCAGATTATAACACAAAGTAGACTGCTAAACGTCTTTTTTACATTTGTACCTATTACGTCTGTTTGCCTTGTTCACTCATCGTTGTCAATGTAATGGAATTGAATTTGCCTGTCATACAAATAAAAGGTTAGACAAGCTAGAAAACCAGGTTAAATCAACCATTTTTCTACGACAGAAAATGCCTGTACCAAGTAAGGAATATAACAGTTGTCTCTACGACAGAAAATGCCTGTACCAAGTAAGGAATATAACAGTTGTCATTCCTGTACCAAGTTAGGAATATAACAGTTGTCATCCATTAATGCCTGTACCAAGTTAGGAATATAACAGTTGTCATTCCTGTACCAAGTAAGGAATATAACAGTTGTCATCCATTTGATCGATGCCTGTACCAAGTAAGGAATATAACAGTAGTCATCCATTTGATCGATGTGTTTTTGATTTTGCCATTTGATTATGGAATTTTCATTTTGAATTTTCTTTGGGGTTCAGTTTTTTTGTGATTTTACTTTTGTTGAAGTACCGAGTCATGCTAAATAAATTGACATAGTTGTTAAATTACAAAAAAAAGGGGAAAATAAAATTAAAATACAATGAATGATAAAAGTAATTGAAGAATTAATTACTAGTGAATAAATTGAAGAAAAAAAGCGACGAAAAAAAAACAAACATGAAATGAAACTTATAATTCATCATTGTGCATACGTGGTTTGCTATATAAAAACGAGCTGTAATATGATTGCTATACCTGTACTTCTAATCAGTTAATATTTTTTGAAAAAAAAAGCCTACGGTTTCAACGATGTAAATTTCGGAAGATAACAATTCATATTAAATTTTCCCAATCGGTAAATCACATGTACACGGTTATTCCATGTACAAAGATTTGGTATGGGGTGACACAGCAATGAAATAAACTTAAGGAAGTTGAAAGTGAAATAATCCCTTTTATTAACCGATATGTGTATCACGTGTCGCTCGTATGAATAATAAGAAATATAAAAAAAAGATCTGATATCTACCTTTGTGTTTCAGCTTTTGATTTTTCCATTTTATAAACTTAGGACTTCCGATTCGAATTTCCCTTAGAGTTCTGGTATTTTTTATTATTTTACTTTTTTTAAACAAAATAATTTGTCCGTTTAAATATCCAAAGAATCATCAAACGTATTTTTTATTCCTTCTAATACATTTTTAAAAAGCTTTTTAAGACGCTAATAATGGCAACAGTAGTATTTTATTATATGGTAAAAACAACGGAACAACACAAACACTGAACTGGAAACATACAAAAAAACGCATCAGATTGCAACCCTTTTCCTAGTGTAGATATGTAAACTCATCGAAACACCACGCACTAATCCAAGTCAACATTAATCCTGAACCAGCTCAATCATATGTTTTAAAATATTAAAATAACATGTTATAAATTAAATGCGTCCGAAGCGATTTTTTTAATTAATATACAGCCAGAACGCTCAAAGCCGGGTATTTGAACCCAAGGATTTATCTGACGTTTTGATATTTCATTTTGAGTATATCATATTACGATGCCAGTAAGGGACTGTTTTAAAGATGTCTTGTAATATTCTGTTTATTATTCTTTTAAATTAATACTACAAAAGATGTTAAAACAACAAGTTGCAGTCTAAGTACAGACATTAGTTGCATTTTTTGCGATGGATTTTATAAACTTTATATTAGGAAAATGTCTTCAGATTCATGGATTAATACAACCATGAATTTTACCAAAGCCTGCTCTGAACGATAACACATGTATATATAGCATAACACTATATCCAAGATAAATCTGAGTATTGTCAGAAGATGTGCTATCCTAAAAATCAGTTATAAACCAGAGGTACTAATATATTTACAATGTAAACAGTACACATGGTAATGTAAGTGTGTGATATAGAAATGTTACCAATTATAACAATTAATATCACGTTGATAGTAATATATGCGGTTCGTGTTACGTCATAAAAATGCCACTGCTTTTTTCAATCATGTACTAGGTAGCGTTCAATATCGTAGCGGCTACTTAGAGCTATGTAGATTTTTGCCTAACTGTTATCAATATATATGTAGAAGCTATAGGCTAGCTTACCTTTACACTTTTGTAAAGTTCAATTATGATGTTACCAAGGTGTCATACATATGTTGCCATTCAATTGTTTTAGACCGAATTATTATGAGCAGTAACCTCATCAAGAAAGATATTGTAACATAGAAACAAGGAGATGTTGTATAATATCCAATGTGACAACTATCAACTAAAGACCATATGACGTGCTTGTCAGCAATTATAGGCAAGCATACGCCTTCAATTGAGAGGAAATACAACACTGTATTATCGCCAATAAAAGGCCCCGACATGAAAAATATGAAACAATTCGATTAGGAAAACTATGGACGGCATTGATCAGAAAATCAGAAAAAAGTGAGTTATATAATGATGTATTCATGATTGATTACGTTGATAAAATCCTCCAATCTTAACGAGCAATCTGCTACTTATTAGATACTGATCAGAAGTATTTTATTTTGCATTCAATTTATTTTTGTGTGTTTGGTTTTTATATTAATTACTTGCTTTTCGAAAGAAAAAAAACGGAATTCTAACAGATTCTGAATTTTATTTGCATTTACGATACTATAGCTGCTGACATTACTACAATTCACAAAGAACATGCCAATTGTGTTAAATGATAAAGATAAAAGAGGGTCGAAAGATACCAGAGAAACAGTCAAACTCATAGATAAACTCCATAGTTAAAAAAGAAAAATACAAACAGTCAAATAATAGAACACAATACACAACATAGCACACTGAAGACTGAGCGACACAAACCCTATTAAAATAAGCTTTTCGTTTATCAAAGATAGAAGGTAAGTTTTGTTGAATAAGTTCTTTTAATTTTAATTCCATGGTTTCAATATATCATGTTCAATGTTACAAAATAACACAATGTTTTAAATATAACAAGATCAGTGTTATTTGTTATTAACTGTCAATATCCAATTATTATTATGTCTTCTCTTTTTGTCTGTGTACTCTCAAGCATCTGAAAAAGAAAGAGGAAAATTGCAATAATCTCCCTATTTTTCGCTTAGGAACTTACATGATATTTGACATACACTATTTAGATATAATAAGATGTGGTATGAAGGCTAATGAGACAACCCTCTATCCTAATTTGTAAAAGTTAACCATAAAAGGTCAAAGGACGGCCTTTGACATGGAGCCTTAACTCGCACCGAACAGGAAGCTTTAAAGGTATGTATACATGAGATGACTTGTTTTCAACAGTTGTTTTCTAGTAGAAGAAAGAAGAAGTGTATATTCACAAGGATATTCGCTATTCTGTTTCAAAAACTTTTTATAAATTAATGGTATATAAATAAAGGAACTAAAAAAGCAGAACAAATAAAGGACCCGTTTACTTGTTTTCGAGAAATAAGCCTTAAAAAATTGGGCGGGAAATAATTCCCTCTAGACTTTTAAACATGTAATGTTGGCAGTATTTAAAAAAAAATTATGAAAATATATATCAAGGATTCAATAACATTTTCAGATAGTAATTTTTGAAACTATATGTCATAAAAGTAGAAAAGAAAAGTCGGGGTTAACGGTCCGTGTTTATGCGTTCATTCGTCTTTCGTTATGAAATATCAGGTACAAAAAACAAAAACTCTTGATATTCATAAGTTTTTTTTTTTGAAAAATTAAAAACGAAAACAAACCCTTTCCTTTTCCAATTTGGGTTTTGGAGAAATCAAAAATGAAAAATCGAAAACACTTTTGATTTTCGTTTCGGTATTAAAGAAATCCAAAACGAAAAATTAAAACACTTTGGTTTTGTTTTTATTTTGTTTTTTTTTATATTTCAAAACGAAAAACGAATGATCGGAAATATACACGGACAAGGATACAGAGAAATCTATGGCCGCCATGAATAACCCCAACTTGATTTTTTTGCTTACAATCATATGTGCACATTACTATTGTGATCAAACAAGTCTATTGCTATTTTTTTTTAATTTTTCATTGGCTAGATTATAGGGTGAGGGTTGAGATCTCACAAAATATGTTTTATCCCTTTACATTTTGAGCCTGTCCTATACGAGGGACAAACGATACTAAAGGGACAGTCAAAATCATACAGTCAGGAGCGACTGGCTTTTGTTTGTCTTGCATGGGTTTTTTAATATTACTTCATTTATAGGGACCATCTTATGACCACCTCCGGTGCGGTATTCTCTCGCTGTGTTGAAGACTCATTTGTGGCCTTCGACTTTTGACCATTCTTGGTCGGGTCGTGGTCTCCTAAACATTTTTCATTTTCTATGTTATCTTGTCTAAATATCAATTTATTTCCCTCATGACGCTTTGAAAGTATCAGATATTTTGATGATCGATATTTCGAATAATGTTTACCAAATGTAGAGACACATTTCAAACTTTTGTATGAACAATACATGTGCTGAAGAATAAGACTTAGACCAATTTGAAATGCTAAATCTGGAGACATTTTTTTTTCATCCAAAATCTTATTTTCAAATATTTGTACAAGAAACAAAAACCCTGCGCGCTAAGATTTTTAGTTTAAAAGGTCAACAATCTTAACTTCTAGACACATAATTGAATTAAAGTCGCCTCTCTCTATTAAATAAAAATGATATATTTGATTGCGAATTGTAAGCTAAATATTAATTAGGAAATATCTCATGTATATACTTACCACATGCACCAGTTCTGAGGACAATATCATCAATGGATATACTTACCACATGCACCAGTTCTGAGGAGAATATCATCAATGGATATACTTACCACATGCACCAGTTCTGAGGAGAATATCTCATGGATATACTTACCACATGCACCAGTTCTGAGAAGAATATCATCAATGGATATACTTACCACATGCACCAGTTCTAAGAAGAATATATCATGGATATACTTACCACATACACCAGTTCTGAGGATAATATCATCAATGGCAACATCACCAATTGTTCCATTTTTGGTACTCATTATGGTGAACTAAAAAAAGAAAACAAAAATTTCTCAAAATAGTATTGGCAAGAAAAGTCGACCTCCTTCTTTTTTTCCTTATCCTTTTTTTTACTTAAATTATTCATACTTGATAGTGTTTTACGTACAGTACACGAGAAACGGCCCCAAATTAATTAGCGTAAATTTCATTCTATGCAGAAAAACTACTGGTCTTATATTTATTAAAAAGAAGAGAAACGAGAAATGATATGAACCAAACCAATAAACAACAGCCAATGAATAATAGAGTACACCTACTGACTGTATACATGATATAATAGTGGAAATCAAATCGAAGGGGTAAAGAAGGAAACTTTTTAATTATTTCTGTAAAAATCGTATTTTAAATAAGTTGCTTACAAATAAGACGAATATCCCAACCTAATCGAACTCATTTTTCAGATATATTTCCTTATTGTATTCACTTGGAAAACGTGCTTTTTGATGGGTTTTTTTGTGTGCTGCATTGCGTAGTTTTATGCTGGACAGTGTGTACTCAGATACTTCAAATTCTAAAGATCAAAAAAATGAGTACAAATGATTCATGAAGTTCTAGGTGATTCTTTTACAAAGTGTCTGCCGCAAAACAAAAGGTAAGTTCATACTGTCATATGATTCACTTTCAATATTTCGGTGTTATTTTATTTAACTTACGACCGGCTAATCTAGTTATTGTACAACCACATTTACTATTGCAGCTTCATTTGGATATATGATCAATTTACAATGGATACGTATTTTTTCGTCAAATCTTCGTGGATTTACAGGGTACACGGGAATCACGAATTTAAATGTTCAACAAATTACAAATTTTCCATAAGCTTGTATTCAGACTTCTATAAAACAACGAGATGATATATTCACGAACGTTTCAGTTTTCCTTAATCCCCCAAAATTGGTACTAAAGAACATAAATGAATTTATAGTTATACTTACTACAGGATTACAATATTGTGGAATGTTTAGAGTAACCTTTTGCCAATCATCGTGAGAAAGGCTTAATCCTCCTATGTATTCCCATTTTCTTCCATAGGGTAATCCTTTCTCTCCAACACAAATTTCTAATGATCCAGCTTCAGGCCCCATCATGTGGTACTTGAAGGACAGACAATAAGGACAAGCTGCAAATAAAGGTTATAATCAAAATGCTATCAAGAAATCTATTTCAGTTAGAATTGAGATGTCTGCTGACAAGAATGCAAGAATTATTTGGAATTCTAGTTTTCTTATTTGTCTCATCATTTATTTTATTGACTGATACTACATTGATATATTCTGATTCAGTATTTGCGATTCGTACAAATCGCTTATGTGTTATGAACCAACATTACGATAGCCGTAATAAGTTGTAACCAAATAATAAAGAAAGATACAATTCATATGTTTAATAATTCACCAGTTCAAAAAGACATAGTTCTTCTACTTCATATTTGTGTGACGATATGCAAATTTAAAGAAGACTAATAGGAGAAATTCATAGTGGTTTTACACCTAAACACTTCAGGAAAGAAAATATATTTTGATTAGAACGGTAAAGGATAAACATTATCATGAAAACTTGCATTTTCTGGGAGGGGAAATATTGTGTATAGTTTATCAGTGACATAATGCCATTTTATAGTTCTCCTTGTTATCTAACTCACCTTGAGTCTATCAACCAAACCCTGACAAATACTAACAAACCTTTGATATTTTATATCATTTGGGATGATTTAGTTTGCTATTTCAAGTCATGACAATACCTTCCCAGTGAAAAAACGTATTTCAAGGTAATTTCAATCGTGTTTATTATTAATCTACACATCAGGATCCTCTGGTAGAAACGATATTTTGTCAGAAATCTCGAAAGTTGATATCCACAAAGTAAATAACTTCAACTTTTATCGACCTTGAAAATCATGAGATTACGGTTTGGCTTTCGCTCAGTTCTGACATTGCTGAAGTCATGTATATACCTTCAAGTCTGGAAGTACCTTCTTCTAGTAAGTCATTTTATTTGTAAACATAATTTTAAAAGAACGCCATTTCTGAATAAATGAACTTATGAAGATACCTGGTAAGTTAGCAGCTTCTGTTGTGAGTATAGCTGTATCTCCTTTTTTCCCATTATTGGCCTCTGTGTATAGGTAAATTCTTCCCTCGGCTGCTCCTGAGGGCCCAGTTCCCCCCGTATTTGTCGGACCCTGAAACATCAAGTTTAAACCTTATCAACAGTTATATTTCCGTTTGTCGTGTTTAAGGTTTAAAACGTGAACTAAAGAGAAAAACATCGTTTTCATAGTGAGAACATAGACGTTAAAAATGGTAAATCGATAAATAGACTTTTGTTTAAGTAATACCAATCCGATGATACAACAAAAGTTAATACACATAGATGCAATCATGTAGCTAGTTTTAAATTTGTATATATTTTTATTTATTTAATGATATTTTTGTCTCGTGTAGATATTGCAATGATTATTTCTTTTTCAACTACGTTATAAGAGAGATAATACTAGATGTTGTAAGTGCCTTTAATTAAAAAAAAATGCGAATAAACATGGTATTAAATCATATATTTACGAAATAAACTGAGTTTAACGTGTGTTCTTCTGAAACTCGGCTATTGGAAAATGTAGACATGAATACGTAGGACAGGCAATATAATTAAGATTTTTTTTTTTTTAGAAGTGGATGTAGCATTTATATTCGATCATTTTATTCATAGTGTTAGCGAGCTAGAAAATACGAATATAAATGCCAAATCCATGATTAAATGGAAACAAATGTACGGCTGCCATGAATTATTCCGATTCAAAGGGACATTCTATCAACTGTGAAAGCCGTATACAGATGGTTATGTTGAGCTGTTCCATTTTACCCCCGTATTTCAAATAAGAGTTTTCATTATTTGCACTTAATAATTGTATTGAGTGTAACACATTCATATGAATTATAAAATGAAATGTTATTTAGCTTCATCAACCCAACAATGTTTGAAAGAATAGGCATTTAATACTAATTATGAACTCATCTGAACAAATAATCGTGTATTCAGGAATCTGGGTCTGTTTGCCCAGAATCACGTTCGCCCTTGTAGCTGTTCGCCTACTACCTGTTCGCCTAGGGTCTAATTTATTCAATTGTTGTCTAATTTCATAATTTTATAAAAAATGCCAACGTTTGTAGAAATAAAATCCCCAAATTCTTTTTTTACAAACTCATTTTATTTTTTGTAACCGAATAAAAAGTAGGGCGTTTAAAAGGGTTGTTAGTCGGAATAGTCAATTTTGTTTGTTCATGCATCTGCACTAAACATATCTATACTTTGATTTTACTGGATGACATAAGTAGGTCGTCATGTTAAAAAAAGATTTTGTGTGTTCGCTTTTTGAGTTTAAATACTTATTTTGATATCGTCAGATTCTCTTAACAAACTATCCTTGTCATCTATCACTGGTCGTATATCGAACTGTTTTTTTTTTGTTTTTTTTTTTTTGTAGAATGCAGAACTTGTAGTAAAACTTACAGTATTATATAACCATACATAATCACTAATAGGGGTAACAAACTGAAAAACACATCCTGGAGTCTCGAATCCACAGCTGTAGTTTGCACTTGTACATAAATCTGTGCAAAAATAAATATAGATTATGAATGAAAATGGAATAATTCTATTAAACTTTAAAATTAAGTCGTGGTTTTCGTTCTGATAGCTTTCTCCTCACAGTTATCTTATTGTTTTGTTTTAGTTTGTTTTTATTTATTTCGATATAATTGAAACTAATAATTCATTATTAGAAAAAACGAAAAAAATGATATTTGGCATCTTTTCATGACACAAAGTAAATACTTGCACAGCAACACCACACAAAAAACACAAACAAAAAACAAATGAGCTGCAGACGTGTAACTGTAGATTGAAAAACAAAGAACGGGATGAAATCGGTCATTGGAATCATGTAAAAAAAATGGCATGTAAGCAAGGCTGCACTGAGGTAGACGTTTTTAGGACGAGTTACTAAATGATTGCATTTCTGATTTTTTTTTTCAGATCACATAAATCAAATCGCGATGTGTTAAAATCGTTATTGTTAAAAAAAACCGGTAAAATATTATATAAAATTACAGGTTGTAATCCCCAAACTTAGCAGAAATTGAAAAAATAACTTCTTACAGTTTGATATCATTCTTCCGGTGTATCCTTAATGATCACCCAATTTAATTCACAAATACGTGAACTACTCGCTTTCATTAGTGTTCTTGGAATTTGAGGACACCAACAAACTATCCTACAAGTTGCTTACAATATGACATTGTTAAATTTAATTTACAGCTTGATTTTTTTTTCCAGTACATGCCTATGTTTGACTTGAATAGAAGGGACCAGAGCTATCGTATGTTTTCTGTGTTAACTTACTTGGACATTTATATATACAACATGGTCTATCATTACAACATTTTCCCTGGTCTATCCATCCTTCACCAAACGCATCATCACAAGCAACACCTTTTCTTGCACATTTACCATTGGATTTCAGACAAATTCCAGTGAGTCCTAAATAGTACAGTACTTAAATATAATGTGTCATTGAAAGCTCGAAACTCTGCATTATACCATAAGAAATTAGCATTTTTTAGGACATAAACTGGATTCTTGTGTCATTATCTTTAAGTAAATTCGTCATTGCAGTAATGACTTTAAAAAAAGGAACAAAAAGTTCATATCGATTGAAAACAAAATCTCACTATACCGATTTTGTTTTTTAACTATAAGATGAATTCTTCATGTAAACAACATTTTATTGTGATAAATTAATTGATTAATTGAAAGAAACATTGAATTACGTTGGGTTTTTTTAATTGAATTTGATTGAAGGAAACATTCGTTCAACAGTTTCAGAATACCCCACTTCGAGATACCGGTAACTAAATAAAGGCAACAGTAGTTCATCACTGTACAATAGTCATTACATGAGCAAATACAAATCCAGGTAACAAACTTATATCGACATAAACACATAGAAAAATATCAATAGATAATATAATAGTACACTAGAACATGTAAACCGCAGACTAACAACGGACACCTTCCATGCATTTACGACAACCCACTAGGACACCACAAACGAAATAAGAAAGCGAGTTTCACCTTCAGCTACGCTTATGTGCATTTTCCTATTGTGTCTTCAAACATCAACACTTGAAGACTTTTGTTTTGTATTCTACTTTAGATGTCTTCTCACCTTTATTGTATACAAGTCTAATGAATTAAATTAACGTGCACATAAATAGAATTATGTATTGCTGTGAAATCAGATTCAACTTAACCTGCAGGCGGGCTGGTTTTGACCGTCGCCCCAAGTAGTGAACCTGTCACAAAATTACTTTTTGGCAGACAAAAAAACAGTCCATACATCTTGTTTAGTCATTTGGTAATTAAGTGAGCATGGTAGCACATTGTTGAAGGCTGTACAGTGACCTATGGATGTTCATGTCTGTATCATTTGGTCTCTTGTGAGAGTTGTCTCGTTGGCAATCATACCACATATTCGTTTTTATAAAGTGTATGAGTTATAACACCCACCCTTTTATTAATTGACATAAACTATTACTTACTTCCGCAATTAGAAACTCGAATTGCGCAGAAGATGGTTACAATCAAACAACAAAATTTCATCATGATACTGTATTACTAAAACAGAAAATTTGTAAACACCGATTATATATTGCTTCATATTTAGTAGCAAGTTTTTTTTTACTTGTATGCATCATATGATAATTTTTGTTTGCAAATTCAAGCTTCTAAAATATGTTAAAACACAACTTTGAAGTCACCAATAAACAGCCGAACAGACATTGTTTTTTTTCTATAAAGGCACCTATTTATCCTTTATATTTCTCATTGCTTAAACAAGACATTGCAATATTTTTTTTTTTGTCAAATACTTTAATGCCTGTATGTGGTTTTTTTTTCTTTCTCAATTTCAAATATAATGTTGCAGGATTATTTCAGAATTAAATTTCTTTTTTTCTCTACCTACCCCTTGTTCTTTTATTTAACCCATATATGTTGATATTCAAATGTGATCAATTAATATCGGGGTGTTGTATAGCCGCTCCGTAAAGTTGCGTAATTGCTAAAATCCATTCATTAAAACAATTATGGATCATTTTCTCGTTGTCAATCATACCATATCTGCTTTTTTTTTTATTAAAACTAGTTTTTAACAATCAAATTACTCATTGAAAGTGTATTGGCGGGTCATTGGACACATATTTAAGTGCCAGTCTGCGTAAGAATCAGGCAGTTGTGAAAATGTGACAAAAAAAAACAATCCAATTTGAAATTGATTTCAGTTTATAATATGTAGTTATGCACAAAATCAACATTCATTTCTATTTTCTGTTCTGGTAATAGAAGATACAATTTGGTTGATATGCACTAGAAATGCACGAATAAGGGGAGATAACTCTGTACATTGCTATCATTCTAACTTATTTTCTAACCAAGTTATTTGATATTACCAGACACACACAAATGAAAGACTTATACTTTTTAACTCAGGATAATGGTTAGTATTAAAGAGCATGATAAGCTCGGTGGTTTTTTTCTAATCATGTTTCAAATTTTACCTAAATTGTCTGATTCTTACAAAGACTGGCACTTAAACAAGAAACCAAAATGAGAATAACAGCCAATTTTGGTTAAATTTGGCAATGTAGATTCAACAGGAGAAGATTTTTGTGAAAGTTAACGACGAACAACGACGGACTACGGACGAGCTACGGCGCCAAGTGATGAAAAAACGCACTTGGCCCACTGGGCCAATTGCGTATATAAAAAGATTTAGTACAGTTTTTATTGTGTCAATCACCTTACTTTATTTACATAATGGATATTTTTGTTTTCAGTGTCTAAAGATCTAAACAAACAACAAAAGCTGACAATTTCAGACAGATGTTTTTTTGTTTTGAAGAAAATAAATGAACACTTACCACAATCTGTATTAGTAGACCTAATGACAACAAGATAACTTGTTTAAATGAAGTGGCTACTTAAATAGCAGATGCAATAAAATTATCAAATCGAAGAATGCGGTGGGTGTTTAACAATAATTAGTGACATATGTTGTTTAGCTTTGTTGAATTTTGCTGAATGTGGAAAAATTTGTTTGGGCGTGCAACATCTGTAATCTTATGCAAATCATATTCACATCTTCACATATTTTCACATCGGCCAATTTTTACCTGTATGTGTAGTCTTTCAAACCAGGAAGACAATATTAGAGTATGTATTTTTTTTAAATCCACAAAATGTGAATAAAATTGTACCAAATTTTACGTTTTAGGTAATAGTCTTGTATTACAACTCCAGTTTCCGGTGCATGTCTAAACGTGGAGATAACTAAAATAGTCAACTTTTTTCCTGAATTTTGTTTTGGACTCATTTTTTTCTGTTTGATTTAAAGGTAATGCTAAATTGAAACATATATAAAGATTTTGAAAAAAATCTTGCATCGTTTGGGGGATATCAATCAAGGGAAGTGGAAGGGTATCATAATTACTGGAATTGGTGCGGTCTAGTAAAAACTGCAAACATAAAAAAAAAAAAGTATTGACTTCAGAGTTACGTAATTTTTTATTCTTCGTGGCTTGACCAGCTGGCACGTTAAGGTTTTAACTTTACTCTTAAAAGGCTATTGATGCAGTAGTGTCACTACCTAGACCACTAAGCAAACTATGACTTCTATATTGTTAGATAAGATTAGACTAAGTTGATTCTAGTTATGATATCGCATATATCAATGTAATGGTATATTTTTTGTTATGTTTGGTTCATTGTGAAATCTTAAATGTGTGATACACTGGCATTTATGTAAACTTTACAATATACATGTTCAAAAACGACGAAATTACTGTCGTCCTTGACCTTTGTTAGTAAATTGTTTTAATTCGGCAAATTGCTTCAGTGTCGGGATGAAATTTAAATCAGTGGAATCGATTTATATATAAAAAAAACATGTACTGTGGATTCATGTATTTGATTCATGATTTGGAAAACTTGCATTTTCGTGGATATTTGATTTCGTGGTTTTTCAAAAGTATACATTTAACATACAGGAAATTTGCAAATCGTCGAACATTTAAATTCGTAGCTTCAATGTACCAACGAAATCAACGAAAAATGGTTACCAACGAATAAAATGAATTTACAGTATTCTAAATGCTAAATAAAGCGACAACAAAATAAGAAAAAAGTTCAAGATTATCTGATAAAGCAATCACTAAAGGTCACACTTTATATTATTTTTTAATTTTTCATGTTTGATAGTGGTTCTTTAATATAAGTTTTAAACGCATTATATAACACAATTTGTTATACCCCCTTTATATTTGTTTGTAATAAAAACAAGTGTTGATCTCTTGAAGATATAGTGCATAGACCAAAGAATTCTAAAGCAGTGATCTTGAGGTTCTTTGTTTATATCATACGTTGTCCTTACATTCATATAGATATGACTTATAGATGTTGTGATAATCCTTTAACTATATTTAGTCATCAATACAAATAATTTGTATTGTAAAGATATAGAAATAGTTTCAAGAAACTTTGATCTTTCTATTATTTATATATCAGTTTGTCCTGGTATCTATATAAAGTTTTTGTTTTGGTTATATTTGCTAATCAAGGCTAATTAAAGTACTCAAGAATATTGACTAGATATGCAACATTGATTTGTAACATACTTTGTTTTTCTTCTGTTATCAAATTGATTATATCAAACTATGTACTTCTTGATGTTACATTTGTAATATCGGGAATATTTAATAACATAATGATTATGATTTTATCAGCAACATTTTACATTTTTATTGAGATCACAAAACATATTTAACCCGGCCGCATAAGTGCGACTATTCCAAGTAAGGAGCCTCTGGTCTTTGTTACTTGAAAGTTTTTTTTTATCATTTTGGATCATTTATATGCTTTTGAGTTTCGCACGACGTCCATTTTTAACTTACTAGTACATATTTTTTGTTTAGGGGCCAGCTAAGGCCTTCCGACGGAAGCTGAATTGTCTATCTGTGTTGAAGACCAATTTGTTCTTATTTTTATATAAAGTGCAAATATTTAATTTCCTGTTTAGTCTAGAATGAAATATGAATATATTAAATGTGTAATAAACCGGTGTTTCCCTAAATTTTACATTACAGAGAACGGTCACAGTCTTCCATGGATTCTGTGAATAAGCGGGTATATTTTTATTCGTGACATTAGTACATTTGTTATTCGAAATGTTTTTGCAATCAGCTGAATTTTATTTACAATTGATATTACTTTACCACTCGCCAAAATTCACACTTTATATTTTTTGTTCGTTCTTCAAATATAATAGGTTACCTTCAAATTAGTATACGTAGTATTTCTACCTTAGCCGTATTTGGCACAACTTTTTGGAATTTTGGATCCTCAGGGCTCTTCAACTTTGTACTTGTTTGGCTTTATATATATTTTGATATGAGCGTCACTGATGAGTCTTATGTAGACGAAACGTCCGTCTGGCCTACTAAATTTTAATCCTGGTACCTTTGATAACTAATTATACATTATTTTAATACTTCTTTACTTACTTTTGGTAAAATTATCTGTCGATGATACAATTAATGGACCACAGATTTCTGATCATGTCATCCTTCCTTTATTCAGTAATATAATATGTTGTCCTAGCATACATGGACCACAGATTTCTGATCATGTGATCCTTCCTTTATTAAGTAATATAATATGTTGTCCTAGCATACATGGACCACAGATTTCTGATCATGTGAGCCTTCCTTTTATTCAGTAATATAATATGTTGTCCTAGCATACATGGAACACAGATTTCTGATCATGTGATCCTTCCTTTATTCAGTAATATAAAATGTTGTCCTAGCATACATGGACCACAGATTTCTGATCATGTGATCCTTCCTTTATTCAGTAATATAATATGTTGTCCTAGCATACATGGAACACAGATTTCTGATCATGTGATCCTTCCTTTATTCAGTAATATAGTATGTTGTTCTAGCATACATGGAACACAGATTTTTGATCATGTGATCCTTCCTTTATTCAGTAATATAATATGTTGTCCTAGTATACATGGACCAAAGATTTCTGATCATGTGATCCTTCCTTTATTCAGTAATATAATATGCTGTCCAAGCATACATGGACCACAGATTTCTGATCATGTGATCCTTCCTTTATTCAGTAATATAATATGTTGTCCTAGCATACATGGACCACAGATTTCTGATCATGTGATCCTTCCTTTATTCAGTAATATAATATGTTGTCCTTGTATATGTTCCGGACCCTATGAGTATTTGGACCATACGCGTATGGCCGGAACATATGAGTATTTGGACCATATAGGTATTTTTTCAAATTACATTATAGACGTATCAATACAAAAAATATCTAAAAAAGCAATGATGGTTACATGAAATGTATTAATTTTATAATGCAAAGACTACGTAAAAATTAAATATTGATGCCCTAGATAGTTTCATCGCTAATTACATTCTTGTATGTAGGCTTGAGGTGACAGTTACTTCGACACGGTATCATAGCTTTTTTCCATTTACTAGTCCTTGTTGTGCACGATCCTTTTCATTTACATCTTTTGTTTGCGAATGAAAAGTTAGCCTTTTTGCAGCTGCATACAGTGATACCGAGGTCTTGGGCCATTCCGATATATCTACGATATTTTAAGAAGCTCTAGATCTCAAATATCGTAACACGACTGCAATACACCATATTCACAAGACAACTTAAATAAAATGTGTTACTTTCAATTGACTTCTTGTGTAACAGTTCATTAAGAAATTTTTTGAAATATTTTTTTAAGTCGACATATTGCCATTCACTCGTTATAACAAATCGGTAATAACCATCGGTAATGACCATCGACAATGACCATTGGTATTAAATGTGTTTATTATAGTTTTGACAAGTAAATAAAATTAACTATTTGAAACTTCTATTTTTTTTAGCTAATCTTTTTGTTATGATTATATAAATTAATATACAATTACCTATAGATCTGATAGCGTTAATTTAATGAACAGTCATACCATATGAAGAGTTGAGACGTATTCAAAGTAAATTGTAACAGAGTGTTAATTACCCCGACCATACGCGTACGGTCGGACCATACGCGTATGGTCGGACCATATGAGTATATACCCATATGGTCATGACCATACGCGTATGGTCCAAATACTCATATGGTCCGGAACATATACATAGAACCTGCTGTTTATCGAAGCTATGATTATTCTTTTAACATTTCTAATCCTAAATATACATATATTTACCTGATAGAGATAAAAGAGTATGGTTTTCTTAAACTGCGATCTTTCCTTTATTCATAAATATAATATGTGTTCCTGACATTGGTGATAGGGATGCCATCAACAGAAGTTGTATATGTTGAGATCATTCTTTTATAACATGTTTAATGATTAATACATTTTTGTTTTGCCTGGTAAAAATGTATCAGAGTAAGGTTTAAAGATACTGTGATTTTTCTTTTATTCATGAATATACAATTTTGTTCTGTCATTGAAGATATGACATATGGTTTGTAACCATTCTTTTGATATGTTTTTACGTCTGATATAGCTGCATTAATATGCGGTAAGGGATTTGCTTATTGTTGACGTCTGTACAATGACTTATTGTTGTTAATTTCTATGTAATTTGGTCTCTAGTTGAGTGTTGTCAAATTGGCTATTATACCACATCTTCTTATTTTAATATTGATCATTATTACAAATACATTTGCCTGTTATAGATGTTGAGTATCGTTTATAGAAACTGTGTTCTTTCATTAATTTGGTTGCATATCATTTTGTTATGATATTTTTTATAAAAGTATTTTTTCGTTGTATTTGCAAGTTAAGGCTAATTTAATTACTTAAATCACGAGTTTTGCAACAATGATTTGTAACAGACTTTGTTTTTCTTCGTTTATCAAATTGATTATGCAAATTATGTACATCTGGATGTTGCACTTGTTACATCTCGAATATCTTATTTAATTACTTCTTGATCAACATAATCATTGCGTGATTTTATTAGCAAATATTTACATGTTTCTTTAAAAGAGTAAATATAATGTATATATGAAGTATAATGATATATTTTTCTTTGTAGACAAGAATGAATTGTATGAAATCTTAATACGTATGTCAACGTAGATCGTCATACAATTAGAATTGAGGTGTTTCCGTCGAAAATAACGCTTTTGGTGGCCGTGTGTTACCTTTCCTCGTCAGTTTTAATCTAGCGTTGTACTACAGTACATGATATATTAGGCATGGGCACGGTTATCGAAAGCTTTATTTTAGTAGAGCCCAGGTGGTCGTGTGGTCTAGTGGGACGGCTGCAGTGCAGGCGATTTTGTGTCACGATAGCACAGTAGCACGGGTTCGAATCCCGGTGAGGGAAGAACAAAAAAATTGCGAAAGCAAATTTACAGATCTAACATTTTTTGGTTGATGTTTAGACGAGTTGTATATACATAATTTTCACAGCAGCCATGTATCACCATCATTGATGGCGATCCGATGGATAAATCTGTTGTAGAAGTGTTATTGACTCAGACGTACTTATATATATATATAAATGTCTAAGAATATAACTAAAACACACTAATTGATACATTAAAAAGTTCTATTAGATGTTAAATAGAAATACGCAATATTTCGCTAAACAAATTAGCTTCATCAGGCGTGTGCATCTCTCAAGGTGAAATCGGATGCATGACAGAAAAATATTTTTGTAGCTTAATCTATACAAGATTTGAGGGATGGGTGTAACATATTAATTCGGTCATAAAATATGTTTGTAGCTACAACTACATGAAGTTGGAATAAAAGTTTAACTCATTTATAGATGTTCGATTAATTGTATGAATTTTTATAAATTAATTTGTATGATTTCAAGATAACTATGGTTTTGATTTGCTTTGAAATCTTTTTTCGTCTCTCTCATTGAGTCCATCAGGTTCAAGAGTTCGTAACTGGTGCATCCAAAATCTCTCTCTTTTTTGTCTTCCTTGTGTATCCCAATTTTGATTTTTCTCAATGATTTGAAATGTGATGTTTTCAAAATCATGTCCTGCTCTTAAAAGGTGTCTTGTAATTGGGCAGTTCCTTTCTTTTGTATAAAATGACTGATGGTTATTTAGTCGGATGTTAAATGGGGTTTCTGTTTCACCAACATATTGTAATTTGCAAGTTCCACACGTTAGAACATAAATGCAATTTTGCGTTTTGCAATTTGATGTTATAAATATGTTGTAATTTTTCTTTGTGACTGTGCTGATGAACTGGGTTTCTATATTGGCGACTTTGCAGCACTTACAATTGCCCCTTCCGCATTGTTTATAACCTCCGATTGTTGATATCTCCCTTTTAGATACTTTGGATGATACTAGAATATCTTTGAGGTTTTTTGGTCTGCGGTAAGCCATAACGGGAGGTGATGGAAAAATCTCGCTTAAGGAGGGATCATTTTCAATAAGACGCCAGTGTTTGTGGACAATTGATGAAATATTTGTCAGATGAGGATGAAAGCTAACAACAAACGGGATTTTATTTGTCTGGGCCGTCTTTTCTTTGTATTCAAGTAGGTTTGTTCGTTCTTTTTCGTTTGCTTTTCCGAAAGCTTCTGAAATACTTTTGTTCTTATAACCTCTTGATTTGAGTTGCTGTCTGAGTTGCCCTAAACGATGGTTTAACTTTGATTCCGATGAACAAATCCGTTTTAATCTGATGGCTTGGCTGTACGGAATGCTCCGGGAGCAGTGTTTCGGGTGACAACTCTTCGGAGAGAGAAATTGGTGTTTATCAGTTTTTTTGGTGTGAAGGTCTGTTGTCATGACTCCGTTTTCTAAAGTTATGGTGGTGTCGAGAAACGCAATTTTCTCATTTGAAACTTCAGATGTGAACTTGATCGATTGATGAAAGTTGTTACAGAAATCGAGAAATTCTTGCAGGCGTTCTGCAGTTTCGTTCCATTTGATGTCGATGTCATCAATATAACGGAGCCAAGACAAGGGTTTGTATGGTACATTCGAAAGGATGCGTTCTTCGAGACTCCCCATGAAAATGTTGGCAAAAGAAGGTGCCATTTTGGTTCCCATACTGGTACCGTCAACCTGCAAGTAGTGCTGGTCGTTGAATACAAAATTGTTGTTTTCAAGCACTAGTCTCAGCAACTGAACCAGACAGTCTGTTGGGGGATGTTTATCCTTACGATTGTTCCATACCTGTTCACAAGCGACTATTCCTTCATTTTTGGGAATATTTGTGTACAAAGAAGACACATCCATCGATACCAAAATTGTGTTGTTTGGTAAGGGGTTTAATGAATCCATTTTCTTCAAATAATCTGTAGTATCTTGAATGTAAGATGGCATTGTTCTAACATGTGGTCTGAGATGGTAATCCACGAATTCAGATATTTTTTCGGTTGGATGGTCATTTGCAGATACTATCGGTCTTCCCGGAGTCCCTTCTTTATGGAGTTTTGGGAGCAAGTAAAATCGACCGGCTGTGCAGGTTTCATCAGGTCGTAGATAGTCGTACGTGTCATCATCAATATGTTTTTTGCTGTTCATGTCTGAAAGGACCTCATTAATTTGTTTACTTATTTCTTTTGTAGGATCACTTTCTAAATGTTTGTAAAATTTTGTATTTGAAAGCTGACGATTCCCTTCTTCAATGTAGTCGGTTTTGTTGATCACTACAACTGCACTTCCTTTGTCTGCTTGTTTAATAACAATATCATCACGGCTTTTTAAATTATTTATGGCCTGGCTTTCTTGTTCAGAGAGATTCCTTAAATGTTTGCCACTGACTGATGATTTTACTTCAGTTTTAATTGATGAAATAAAGGATTCTAAATTGTCGTTCTTACTCCTTGGTGGATTCCATTCGCTTTTCTTTTTAAATCTTGGGATGCACTTGTCCTCTTTATCACTCTCATATTCCGAATCATTCATTCCGGCTTCTTGTAAGTTTTTTTTGTGTTGCCTATTAAAATGTTCTTTTAGGCGAAGGCGTCTAGCAAATTGATCCACATCTGTCTCCAGTTGTAGGTTGTTAATGTTTGCTGGTATAGGACAGAAGTTAAGACCTCTACTTAATAATTTTTCTTCGGAGTTGGTTAATTCTGTTGACGATAGATTAACAACTAAATTATTCTCCGCAGGTCGTGTCCGTTTTTTAAAACGTCTTTTTCTTGGTTGTTTTAACTTACTCTCTTTTAAAATATTATCTGTATCAAAATTTGAAAATTGTTTAAGACCATCTCTGGCAAATTTATTTTGTTGCTTGGTTTTGTAATTTTGACTTTCTATTCTTTCAATATCGGATAATCTTTTCTTGATTAAATCCATGTCTCCGTTAGTAATGGACATTGGTGGTGTAGAAAGCATTTCATTTATTCCAGAGCATTCCGTACAGCCAAGCCATCAGATTAAAACGGATTTGTTCATCGGAATCAAAGTTAAACCATCGTTTAGGGCAACTCAGACAGCAACTCAAATCAAGAGGTTATAAGAACAAAAGTATTTCAGAAGCTTTCGGAAAAGCAAACGAAAAAGAACGAACAAACCTACTTGAATACAAAGAAAAGACGGCCCAGACAAATAAAATCCCGTTTGTTGTTAGCTTTCATCCTCATCTGACAAATATTTCATCAATTGTCCACAAACACTGGCGTCTTATTGAAAATGATCCCTCCTTAAGCGAGATTTTTCCATCACCTCCCGTTATGGCTTACCGCAGACCAAAAAACCTCAAAGATATTCTAGTATCATCCAAAGTATCTAAAAGGGAGATATCAACAATCGGAGGTTATAAACAATGCGGAAGGGGCAATTGTAAGTGCTGCAAAGTCGCCAATATAGAAACCCAGTTCATCAGCAAAGTCACAAAGAAAAATTACAACATATTTATAACATCAAATTGCAAAACGCAAAATTGCATTTATGTTCTAACGTGTGGAACTTGCAAATTACAATATGTTGGTGAAACAGAAACCCCATTTAACATCCGACTAAATAACCATCGGTCATTTTATACAAAAGAAAGGAACTGCCCAATTACAAGACACCTTTTAAGAGCAGGACATGATTTTGAAAACATCACATTTCAAATCATTGAGAAAAATCAAAATTGGGATACACAAGGAAGACAAAAAAGAGAGAGATTTTGGATGCACCAGTTACGAACTCTTGAACCTGATGTACTCAATGAGAGAGACGAAAAAAGATTTCAAAGCAAATCAAAACCATAGTTATCTTGAAATCATACAAATTAATTTATAAAAATTCATACAATTAATCGAACATCTATAAATGAGTTAAACTTTTATTCCAACTTCATGTAGTTGTAGCTACAAACATATTTTATGACCGAATTAATATGTTACACCCATCCCTCAAATCTTGTATAGATTAAGCTACAAAAATATTTTTCTGTCATGCATCCGATTTCACCTTGAGAGATGCACACGCCTGATGAAGCTAATTTGTTTAGCGAAATATTGCGTATTTCTATTTAACATCTAATAGAACTTTTTAATGTATCAATTAGTGTGTTTTAGTTATATTCTTAGACATTTATATAATTTTAATTCAGTAACTGTATCAGTTTATTTTCACAAACTGATCCACGCTTAATTAGATTGAATGTTGATTGTTGCTATTTTTACACATTATATATATATATATATATATATATAAGTACAACTGAGTTTATATATATAAAATTTGACAGAATGTATCCAACACTCACATTTTGTGTACTATTTAATTATAAAGTCGAGTCCCGTGACCCTATCTATTATAATACTCCGTGTAGTGTAAACAGGAAGAAGACGTAATAAAATTGATAATGCATGATAGATAAACTATTTATGATATAGGAACAGAAAGATCAATTTTGATAAACGTATACGAAGGTTAACAACTATCCAGAATATGTGCCTAATCCCTCGTGCAGACAATTTTCATAGTTTTGTATCTCTTTCTTGAAGTTTTTTTCTGAAATGGACGTGTTTGAGGTTCCAGTCAATGTAAGCTTGTTATGTAATTAACAAATTGTGGTTCAGTCTATGATTCGTTATATCATATAGGTCAGTTATGCATCAGATCATGAATATAAATATTGTCAAAGATCATTCATGTCAGAAGAGTATAAGATTGAAAACGGTAAACTTATATAAGATTTTACATATAACATATATAGATGTTTGCAATCTTACTCGCCAGGGATGTATGATATAAAAGATTTATTCGATCATATTATTATATAAGATCATCATATCATTAACGTATAAGTTCATATTTGCCAGTGAATAATATTATCAAATATGTATCCCCATGCTCAGTTAAAAGATCGACTTCACCATCTCATAAAACAGAGCTTTTTCTATAAAAATGGGAATCGTAGATACAAATTTCTTGTTTTGGGATACAATAATTCATATTTTGTGAAGAATCACACTGAATCTTCCAGAAAATATACTGAAGATGATATTATTAAAATGCTGGACTTTCTGATCGACAATTTTTTTGTTGAGTTTGGAGGATTTATATTTCAACAGACAGTCGGTATTCCAATGGGTACTAATTTTGCACCCCTGCTGGCTGATTTGTTTTTGTGCTCGTATGAAGCAGAACCTTATAAAAGACAGAAAGAAAAAGCACCTTGCGAAATTCTTTAATTTTACTTTCCGATATATTGATGATGTTTTATCATTGAACAACCCATACTTCAGCCAATACTTACATCTCATATATCCCAGTGAACTTGAAATTAGGGATACTACTGATACTAGAAGGACTGCTTTATACCTTGATCTTTTCCTCAATATTGACGTAGATGGACGACTTCACACGAAAATCTATGATAAACGGGACGATTTCAACTTCCCAATTATCAATTTCCCATTTCTCAGCAGTAACATACCCTCTGCCCCTTCGTATGGTGTTTACATATCACAATTGATACGTTATTCACGTGCTTGTTCACACTATACGGACTTCATATACAGGAGTGTGCTCCTTACGCAGAAACTGCTCCAACAAAGTTATGAGGAGAAGCGATTAAAATTGACACTTCGTAAATTTTACGGACACCATCACGAATTGGTGGATCCATACGATGTGTCTTTAAGCAAACTAGCTGAGGACATTTTGACCACAAGGTAGATTGTGGTTTGTCATTACGTCGTCTAATGTTTTAACTACCAAACGTGACTTATTCCCGATTGTGACTGTTTTGCTGAATGTGAATTCGCATTACTATAAGACGTGTTTCTGTACTTGTTTATCCCAAATTCATGTATTTAGTTTAAATGTTTAATGTTATATTTGTAATTCTCATCGGATTTTGTCAAATGTGTTGACGTCTTTTTATTATATTTAGGTGTTACGGATAGAAAAATTAATCACCGCCTTTATTAATTATCTTTAATTTTGTACGATTATTTACGTTTGAAGTTGGATTCATAACAAACTGGACATATATATATATATATACTACAGTTAATTGCTATTAATAAGTATTGCAATATGCATTTTGTTTAAATGTAAGATCAGTATTTAGTTCTAATATAATCTTAAATCAATCCTAATTATATCTTACTTTTAATTAAAGTTTTTCATATGTGACGTCATGCTGTTTCTAAATTTCATGAATTCAAATGTGACATAACGTTTGTGCCTTTTCGCCATCGTATGTGACGTCATTTTTTTTAATTGCGTTGACACCTGTACTGATTCGGGTGTGTCTATTCTGTGTTGGACTTAGCTTTATTTATTTGGGTTTAGTTTTCTGTAATTAGTTAACACTTCAGTTTCATTATGTTTATCTGTTTCATATTCATTTGATAAAATTTACTGTTTGCAATAGCATGTATTGTTCTATATGCCTTTTCGCCATCGTATGTGACGTCATTTTTTTTAATTGCGTTGACACCTGTACTGATTCGGGTGTGTCTATTCTGTGTTGGACTTAGCTTTATTTATTTGGGTTTAGTTTTCTGTAATTAGTTAACACTTCAGTTTCATTATGTATATCTGTTTCATATTCATTTGATAAAATTTACTGTTTGCAATAGCAAGTATTGTTCTATATGCCTTTTCGCCATCGTATGTGACGTCATTTTTTTTAATTGCGTTGACACCTGTACTGATTCGGGTGTGTCTATTCTGTGTTGGACTTAGCTTTATTTATTTGGGTTTAGTTTTCTGTAATTAGTTAACACTTCAGTTTCATTATGTATATCTGTTTCATATTCATTTGATAAAATTTACTGTTTGCAATAGCATGTATTGTTCTATATAATAAGAATTTTCTGATCCCGGGCATAAAAACAATGCCATATTTGGCACAACCTTTTCAACTTTTGATCTTCAGTGCTGTACAACTTTGTACTTTTTTCACTTTCGATCTTTTATATCTGGGCGTCACTGGTGAGTCTTGTGTGGACGAGGCGCGTTTTTGGCGTATTGAATTTTAAACCTGATGCTTTTTGTTATCTATTAATCATGTTTTTCTTTGTCTAATATGTTCTCCTATTTATTTGTATTGTAGTCCTGTAATATTATGTTGTCATTTCAATGTTATATTTAACTTTGCCATTAAAGTGCGAGGTTTGGCATGCCACAAAACCAGGTTCAACCCACCATTTTTATTCCCCTTTAAAAATGTCCTGTACTAAGTCAGGAAGATGGCCATTGTTATATTATTGTTCGTTTCTGTGTGTGTTGCATTTTAATGTTGCGTCGTTTGTTTTTTCTTATTTTTGAGATATTAAGGTAAGACATGGCACGGTACTTGTCTATCCCAAATTCATGTATTTGGTTTTGATGTTATATTTGATATTCTCGTGGTATTTTGTCTGATGCTTGGTCCGTTTCTGTGTGTGTTGCGTTTCGGTGTTGTGTCGTTGTTCTCCTCTTATATTTAATGCGTTTCCCTCGGTTTTAGTTTGTTACCCCGATTTAGTTTTTTGTCCATGGATTTATGAGTTTTGAACAGCGGTATACTACTGTTGCCTTTATTTAGAAGTTTTAAATCTTACATGTATCTGGTGTGTGTTACCCATTAATGAAACACTACAGTCAGACTTGTTATACTCCAACCAACAATTAAGCTGTTAATTTGTCATAGCTTGATCAATCATCTTACATAATAAAATAAAGATGTTTCTTTTTATGAGACAATTGATAAACACCATAAGTTAATACATAAATGTGATGTGTCTCCTGATGAAGGTTAATCTAGAACTTAATAGAAAGATTTGCCCATGTGCTGATGTCTTTAAACATCGATCATTTATCTTAACGTTTTTTAAAAAGCCTGCTCATAGAAAATTAAAAATCCAATTTTATTGATTTCTTCTTTCCCTTATGTCTTGAAAAGAAAAACAAAACAAATACGCCTACGGCATCAAAAAGATAAAAAAAAAAGTAAGTCAACATATGGCAGAATGTACACGATACTTGTGACTATAATAAGATTGCAGAGGCGAACAAAACCTTAACTATTAACAAATTAAAGTTCATGTGAAAAATAAAACCGTGTAAAATATAAACTTGCTGCTTTATAACAATATATTATAAGTATCGAACGTGACCTATTACTGAATATGACTGTTCTGCCGAGTGTGAACTCGTAATGATATACGACGTTTCTCGGTAACGTGACCTTTTACCGAATATGACTGTTCTATCAAGTGTTAATTCACAATGCTATACGACGTTTCTCGGTATTACACATCCGTCATTCATGTTTTTGATATTACGTTTGATGTTTGTGTTATTTCTAATCGTTATGGCTTGAATACTATATTTTCTGTACATTTCACATGTCTTATTAATCAGTATAGTCTAATTAATTTACATATTCCATAGATAAAGTATTGTATTAGTTCAAGTATTTATGGTTTTGTCATAAGATAAATTTAAAATAGCCTTTCAAAACCGTTATAATGGGACTCTTTTGTGAAAATAATTTTTGTTTTCTTACATCATTTCATATAACTGTATGAACTTCAAGATTACATGTGAAAAGATACAAGTCAATTTTAGTGACGTTCGCTCATTCATGTGGCGCACATTGTGTGGGGTCCAGTTCTGTATTTTATTCACGGGAGATATCCGTTGTGATTTTGCGGTTAACATGTTGTAATGTACTATTCAAAAAAAATATCTATACATTTGTTTGTGCTGAGTGTTCTGTACTGTATTTCTGTCAAGAAGTGTTGTCATTTAATCGGTAGGTGTTAATATTGTCATATAATTGATAAGCGGGCGGATAGGATAGCCATATTACCAGGTTCAACCCCCTCTCCCCCATGTTTTCTTAAAATGTCCTGCTACAAGTCAGGATTATGGCAACTGTTATCAATTATTCCGTTTCTTCGTTTGTTTTTGTTTTGTTTTGATGCAGTTCAAACTTTTAAACATTGATATACTAGTGTTGCTTCATTTACATATAAATTCCGTCATAGTATTCAATGGGAGATGACCCTGATTGAACATTATATCTTTAAAGTATGATGGTAGATTTGTGTTAATATTGTTTATCCTGATAATGACTAGTATCAAAATGCTTTTCATTTCTTTTACAAAGACAACAAGTGATTAATAACTATTATATTTATAATTGTGTTGATGATTAAGACAATATCTTGCAAATGGACTTAAAGTAAGTAACGTTTGTCTCACGCATAGTTCTTATTTACAAAACAGGAAATGATTAATTTTGGGCATTCACCTGAATAAAATGCATAACATGCCTGATTATCAAATAATTTGGCTTGTAACACCATATAAAATGTACAGCTGTATCTAATATCATAATGCATATCGGGTTCCTTTGAATTTTTTACATTTTATATTTCAGTTTCAGTCCTGTTTTATACGACACTGTTGTGATGACATGTCCTATTATTCATATCTTTATTTTCTGTAAATTCAAGACTTATCTAAAAAAAAAAAAACGCGCGTTTATATTTTTGATAATTGCCTTTATCAACTGTTTGGACTTTCATGTTTGTTTCAAATCCTCAATTTACAAAAAATATTAATATCGAAAACTGCTTTTTGTTTTACACAGATTGATGGGACTATTTTTTTGTAAATAGTTGTACAAATAGTGGACTTACGATTTGATACGCCAGACGCGCATTTTTTCTACATAATATTCGATATTCTAGTTTCCATGTTAGTTACGTAAGCGTGTGACTGTTGTTGATATCCTGTGCTGTTTGTCATTGACGGAATATGTAGTTGTTGTTTTTCTACAATTAGCATGTTGTGTCGGCTATTATGTTATGTGCGTTTCTCAGTAATGAAAGTTCTTGTGTATTTGTGATGTTTTTCTGCCACGTAGTGTTTTATCGACATTTTCAAACAATGCCATAAAGTTGGAGGTTCTACACACTATTATACCAGGTCCAACCTACCAAAAACATCCTATATCAAGTCAGGAAATCGGCAGTTCTTATCTGATTTCATTTCTATGTGTATTAGCGTTTGTTTTTGTTGCAATCTGGTATTCCTGTTGTTTCTTTGTTTACCTCCAATACTAGTGCTTGGTGTGTTTCCCGAGGTTTTCGGTTTCTATACGGTTTTGTTTTCTATCAATTTACCATATTTGAACATCAGTTTTCTACCCAGGATTAAACAAAAAACTAGAAACTTTGGCATTTGTGTTTATCATTTATGCTTTACAAGAAGAATGTAATATGTAAAATATTGTTATAAAATTCCAATATAATTTGATGAAACATATTGAAACAACAAATCATATATGAAATCTAGCATATGCGCATGCGTGCGAGTGTGCATGACATTGATTTGACGAATACTGCAACAGAAATAAAGATTGAAAAGGTGATTTAGAAATATCCTATCATTTAAATAAACATAAGTGCATCAAAACGGTCAATGTTTGGATCGAGTATGTTAATGTTTATAAGTAAATTGACAAACGCTTCAAAGTAATCGTCTTCGTCTAACTGATGACGTTTTGCTTCTCTTATTGTCCTTAAAAATGCTTTATATCGCTTAGTATGACAAATAAGTGTTTCCATTCCTAGAGGGAAAAGTTGCAATGCCTCATCTTTTCGCATTTTAAAGTTTGTGAATCGTTTATAGAAATAAGATAAGAAGTGAACATTGTTAGGTAATTTCAATAAATATCGACCACGAATAGAGGTTTTGTGCATTTCATTAAGTTTGAGTACCAGCTCATCAATACATTGGTTGTCTTGAATTTTCAAACCGAGATTGTATACGCATGCTCCATAATCCTGTGTATGTATATCATAATCTACCCCGTGCTCTACATCTGTGCCGAACAGCATGTGATTTCTGAACTTATCTTCTAGAACAATCATCAAAGGTGGATTGCTTAGCGGCTGACTGCTTTGGAATGTTTCAGTGTTTAGTACTTCCCAAAGGCCAATGATAGCTTTAAAACTTCCGTAGACTAATACATATTTTTGCATGAATTCTTTAAAATGAGAAACAATATCCGTGCGTTTGCCTATAGCGGACATACCATCGATAAGGTATCGAATTTTAATACAGATTATCCCAATTTTGATATTTACCTAGAATTTTGGCCAAAAATCTATTGACAAATTCATCATTTCCTTGTTCAACTCTCATTCTGTATAAATAATTGCCAATTTCTGTAATATTTTTATATTTCTTGTCTTCTTCGATAATCGCACATAATTTGTCTTGGAGTAATTTATCGTCTATTTTATAAAACTTGCAATGTTTTACATTGGAACTCTCAGGTCTAAAAAGTAGACAAAGGACACTTATGTCAGCATAATTTAAAGCAAAATGAAGAATGATGTCAGAATTGATGGCTAAATTCATCATGCAGGTACCCCTTTTAGTTGGGTCAAAATCTTTAATTGTTTTTACATAGGCGGTAATGGTAACGTTTTTTCCTGTAGCTCAGTCCATATCGTTAACTTGGATATGTATGATAGCTTGTTTCGAAGCTGTGACATTTTCACATATGTGGTTAAATTTTCGGGGTACGAAGTGAGATTACTTTTTCCGTAAATTAGCAAACCCCGAACATCCTGTTGTGATGCGGCTCCTTGTGGTAAAATATCCCCTTTTTAACACAATAAGTTCTTTGAAAATTTAATACTTTGAACACATTCAATAGCTCCATAGTTTTTACACATTTATTCTATGTTCCTCTACTTTCCTAATCACCACAAATAATTAAGTTCAGTCATTTGCTAAAAATAGAAACATGTCCAATATCACTACACAGAGATTTTTTCTTTACACGTGACTTTTGAGTTCCTCATTTCAAGGCGCATTAGGGATGTTGTCCCAGTTAGTCCATTAAGAAACTTCGTAATTTGATGTTGTGGTGGTGGTGACAGTTTTGAAAGTCTTTTAAGAAAGGTTTTGACAAATGAAACATGTTTCTTTTCAATTATGCATTTTCGAATATATTCCCCTATCTGTTCTGAATAACCACGTACAAATCGATCGACAAATTCATTAAATTGTTGATCTTCATATTCGTCAAATTCGTCGTCTGCGGCACCGTCATCACTGCCAGTATATCCTGTTTGTACATCCTGTAAGACATTTACATCATTGGTACCTTTATCACTGCAATTTTCACCTGCTTTTTCGTCATATGGTATATTTGCGTCATTACTATGTTTATGTAGATCACGTCCAGCAAACTGTCTTTGTTCTTGATTATCGTCTTCATCATCTTCATCATCAACTGGCATAGGATGCCATGGATTGAATATACCTACAATGTTTTATAATTTGCTATGTTGCAATTTATATCGATCTCAAGAAAATGAAAGAACTTATCAAGGACTAGCTTAGGATTAACATGAATGACGGAAGAATTAGCATCAGGTGGTTTGATGCTTGGTCTGATATAGTTCAAAAGGAATCCAAGATCGCAGATGTCCATATCGAGTAAAATGTCGGTACGTTCATTACCAAATGAGACAAGAACAGCATCGTGAACTGCTTGATGTTTTATCATATAAGCATTTCCTCTTGGAAGTACAGAACAATCCAGATGAAACTCACTATACTGTGAGCTTTTGATAAGATATCCTCCTTCAAGTTTACGTATAGCTTGTTGGACTAATGTTTTTCGTATTTTTCCCTTTTCTTTAAATATCAAAAATATCTTCTTGAACAATTTAGCTTTTTCTATATGCCTTCCTAAAATATTGTTATCGAGGAAATTACATTTCAAGGCAGTATAAACCAAAACACTGTATTGATATCGACATGATAGTTTATCAAAGCTTTTTGAGAAAAGGTCGTTGATCTTATTAACTAAGGCTTTATTAGTGTTACGGAAATATGCAACACCAAGAAATGTCAGTAATTTATCGCTGAAAAACATACGACATGTTTCAGGAAATCCTACATATGTATCACTCAAACAACATTGATAGATTGTGTCAGTACATATTTGAATTTTACCACATGGCAACCTTTTAACGTCAGCAGTACAACCCGATGAACAGCACGGAAATGCTTCTAAGAGAAAACATAGGTCTACCTTAACTGGACTATTGCACGATATAATTGAATTATATTTCATATGACTCAAAAGAATACTTATGCGTTCTTTATCTGAAAGTCTCGAATCATTATCCAAATTAAGAATATATTTTTTATGAAATATATTGTGATTTGCAAAGATGTTTTTCTCGCATTTTGGATCATTTCTGATTATAAATATCATTTTCAAATGTGAAGACTTCTTTAAACAATTTGATAAAATATCCAGAATATTTCTATGGTCATCTTCATAATAGTCAATATTTATCCTACCAAATAGATCTTCAACAATGATGATATGCTTTTCAGCTAGTGAAATTAAATCTCTGTACTTTATTACATCTTTGTCCGGGAAGAATAGCGGGCTGTATCCTTCATCTCGGTAAATGGATGCTAATTGACGAGCTATTTGTGTCTTTCCAGACCCTCCTTTTGCTACGAGAATCAAGAGGGGATGATCTTTTAATATAGCGTTTGCCTCCTTCAGTGCAGCTGTTTTAACAAATGTTTTATCATCAAGATGACCTTGGATTATCGCATTGCTGTGAGTTATATATAAAAAAGAAACAAGATTAACATTGTAGTCTTTCATTGCAGCAACTTTCTTTTCTTTGATATCCTTTCCAAATATTAAAACATAATTAATTTCCAATCACAATTAAGATGTGCTGAAGTTTTTTTGGTTGACACATTTTTTTAAATAAATGTAGGCGTATTAATTGTTTTAGTGATAAAATGTATGTAACATAATACCGGACTCCTCTGACAATTTTTAATGGATTGTTCCTAAATGACATAATCAAAAGCTCAAACACATAAAACAAATAGAAAATTATTTACATTATATATCTAATGTTAAACTAAGAACTTTACGAAAAACAAATATGAAGGACACGAGTCAACGACAGTCACTGAACAACATGCTCTTGTTACTGGTCAGGCACAAACCAAATGTCAATATAAGAATCACGTGTCATCTTACTGATGAAGGATGAAAGTTATCAGAAATGTCTAATATTTGTACATGATTATTGTATTGTATTGTATCTTTGTAGCTTTGATTGATAGATATATTTAAAATCAAAATGAAAAAGTCGACACAAACGATACAAAATAAGACAAATAGACGACAAATTAAGTATGCCGATAATGGAAGTTTGGTAGTTATCACAAACACACCGTTTTTAAATATCTGGTACATGGACATGTTAATAGACGATAGTTAGCGTGGGATAGTGAACAGCTTTCAGCTGTTATAAAAAATTGACCGCTTTACCAAGCGTAAACAAAAACGGTACTCTAAACTGTAAAAGAGTTAGCTGATATCATGCATTCGCAACATCCCAGCGGCACCAGCATATGAAGCATAGTGTCTCAATTGATACGTTATTCTAGAGCTATCTCAAAGTACTTTGATTTTGTTGAACGAGGAATACTGCTGTCTCAAAAGTTGCTTAGACAGGGCATTGAATCAATCAAATTATAAGGTCAACACTCAAGACATTTTACGGTCGCCATCATGAGCTGATTGGCCATTATGATAAAAGTGTGTCAGGAATCATATCTGATATTCTTCCTCAGTCATAATAACCTTCCATCATTAACGAACTGAACATATAAATAACACAACGGGAGCCGTATACGGTGCAGGAAATGTTTACCCTTCCGGAGCACCTGATTTCACTCCCGGTTTTTACTGGAGTTCGTGTTTTTTCTTAATCATTATTTATAACTGTTGATGTGAATGTCATTTGGTTTTGTGAGTCTTTTTTGTTTACTCCAAGGTTTTGATTGTTATTGCCTTGCAATGTTAATCCAGAAACCTTTATTTTTTCTTTCAATGGTACACAAAAACTAATAAATAACTCCTGTCCTAACCCTGTATAACCCTTACCCTAAACAAAAGTATGATTAAGGGTAACCAGGGTCACTCCTACTAATGTCAACCTCGTTTCTATGCTTTCAAACACACGTGATTATACTAGCTCAGTAAAATATGGTTTAACGTTGAAAACTCTTACCAATTCTGCAAGGCAATTTCCGTTATGTCGACACATTAAATTATCTGAGGGGATGTGAATTTCAAAGCAAAGTAATTTTCCTCTCAACGAATCTTTGAGCACAACAGACAGAAAGATAGTGAAATTTGGAATACAAATCATTTAATTAAACAGTAAAAACATAAATTTAATGAAAAATATTGAAATATGTTAGATGCATGTCTTTTAACTTTTTTTTTAATAATTTATATCATATAAATAAAAATAAATAAAAAAATACAGTTAATATATACATCAACGAATGTTTTTGAACAATAGCAACATAATGGGAACAAAACGTGTACACTATATGGAGCGTGGTCAGTGCGGCTTAGCTAGTGCCATTTGAAAGAGTAGAAAGAGAGGATGAAGAACATTATATAGCGATGGGGTGACATTTAATTATGAAAGAAAGGTGATATTGAATTATGAAAGAAAAACCTTGTTGATATATATTTTTATAATGTCTGTCCGTTTCGATCATACATCGTTGTTGATATAAAGAATTTTGATGCAACTATCATACAAGTTAGAGGTTTATAAAACAATGCAGGTTTAATCATCCATTTAATATATTAGAAAATTCCTGTACCAAGTGTCAGAAATATGACAGTAGTTATCCTGTCCTTTGATGTGTTTTAGCTTTTGACTCTGCCATTTGTTTAGGGACATTCCGTTTTTAATTTTCCTCGTATCGCAGTAATTATGTGATTTTACTTTCGCAACATTTTTAATACCCGTTTGGTCAAAAATGGAACATATCTTATATCATATTGTGGAAAGGGATACATATTAGTTGAAAAACTTGTTTCCCAATCCACTATAGACAAATATGATTAAACTAATCATATAAATGAACTTAAAAAGCTCATTTTATACATCACACGGATCATAATATATGAAGCAGGAGCAGTTCAACTAAAAAAGCGTGATTTGATCGAATTTAATGTCGACTTTCCGTAGGCGACATTTTCCATTATTTGTATAGAAGGAGAAAATCCGGTGGGAGAAAAATTAGATTAATTGATGAAATGCCATAAAAGTATTGTCCGATCTTTTTTTATTTAATCTTTTACTTCGTCGTGTTCATAGTGAGGTTGTTGCGTTATTTGTTTAATGTATCTGTGATTACTTAATTCTTAATTAAGCTGTCATAGATGTACAAGTAAGGAACTTGTTTTAACAAAGAAAATTTGTAATGTTTCTCACCTATAAGATTATGTTTTTCTTACATCTGAAAGGCAACATCAAACCATATAAAAAAATAAAAATTCAGTTGAGTGCCATTTCATATTAATAAATAGGTCAGTGTTCACTGCATTTGAACATAAAACGTAAAAATACCTTATTATTCCAGGCATAAATGTACGTTAAGTGATTGCCGCGTTCTTTTAAATTTTTAGATGACTACAAATGTCAAGATTATTTCTTCTTCTAGTATTCTAATATGACGCTCTTCATACGCTATGGTAAATATGAATATATTGCAAGTCAACAGATCGAAAAAAAAAATATGATCAAAATGTCATGTAATACGATTTTTATAAATAAAATTCCAGAGGTCCATTGGTGTAAATAACGTCCATATCCAAAAAGATTCATAAGTTGATTTAACTTCAGCAGCATACGATCTAGCTTTGTGAATGTTCATGAAACCATCTCACGATAATCAAAATGTATTTCAAAATATTAAATATACCTATCTTTCCGAACTTTCCGGCCTCACTGCTTATTGTTTCTTTAAGATCCTCACCCAGATTGAGAATTTTATCATCTATTCCTTGTCTTGATTTCTCTACTTGTTTTAGAATATTTTCTGTCTTTTCTTCTGTTTTTGTGTTGATACTGTGCTCTGGTTGTTGTATATGTTCGATGAGTTCCAGATACTTCACCCGTCGATCATCTTTCTCTGTTTTTTTCGTCTTCATAATGTCTTCTGAGTGTTGTTTTACCTCATCATTAACTTTAACTTCCACACTTTGTATTCGTTCGTATAAAATCTCATCCTTTTTAGCAAACTTTAACTTCATTCCTTCGATTTTGTCTTTATATGTTTTATTGTGAGACGAAATAATGGTGTCTGTTTCCAAGATGCACTGAACAATTTGATCATTGTTTTGGTTAGATTGCTCTCGCAAACTCTTTATTTACTGTGGATAAATTTAAGGTTTATAACAGTTAGATAGTTATATAACTTACATTAGTTAGAAGTTCAAGACTTAACGGCCACCATGTTATTGAACTCACAACCTCCTACGTGAGAGGTTCAAGACTTAACGGCCACCATGTTATTGAACTCACAACCTCCTACGTGAGAGGTTCAAGACTTAACGGCCACCATGTTATTGAACTCACAACCTCCTACGTGAGAGGTTCAAGACTTAACGGCCACCATGTTATTGAACTCACAACCTCCTACGTGAGAGGTTCAAGACTTAACGGCCACCATGTTATTGAACTCACAACCTCCTACGTGAGAGGTTCAAGACTTGACGGCCACCTTGTTTGTATAAAACACTACAAATACGATGAAATTATACCAATGACAAATGGACGAAAAATGACGATTTTCATCTAATGCATAAGAAATGTATACAAAAACAACCGTTTGTGAATACTGATACCTGACATAACCAAAACCCAAACCCTCACTGCTGGAAGTTAAATAGTATGCACCATGAAGAGAATGTCCATTGGTGTAGATTTTAAATTTTTTTTGCTATCAAACTGCATTAAGAAGTTCTCCCCTATTTAGAAAGTAAAATAACAAAAATACCGAATAACGAAGGAAATTCAAAACGGAAAGTTCTTAATCAAATTGCAAAATCATATATAACGAACAATACTCAATTGTAATCATCCTGACTTGGTACAAACATTGTCCTATGTGGCAATTGTAAAAGTATTTCCCCCAACGACAGTCTTAATTGTTACGGCTTTAGTCATCGGTCTTGTCTTGCATGAAAACGTTGTCACTAGACGTTAAGCAAACAACAATTGATAATAGGCATTTGCAAAAAGCATAATATTCATATGAATATATCTGTTCGTCGTTTACTAGTAATATTGTTTCTTTCTTTTTTATTGCATTTGTGTTTTTTTTTGGTTATAAAATCCATCCAGAATAATAGAAAAGATGTTTATATTTCATTTGGAGATAATGTTTATCTTACCGTTTTGATCTCCTCATTCCTCTGGATTTCATATAATAAGCAGTTCTGATATTGTTGACATATTGTTTCATCAAGTGGCCGCACTTCAGCATCTTTGAGTTTCTGTTTCATTTTGTTTTCTTTATTGCACGATTTTGCAATTGTAAGAATGACTGCTTCAATTTGACTTTTGTAAAGTTTATAGTCAGAATCTGAACATTTGGCTTCTTGCGCATGCCCATACAGTTTATTCCGATATCCTATAAGATAATCCACTGCAAGTCGAATGTTGCTATTCTGAGGACAAATCGAGGCAAAATTTATCAGCAGACATCGAAGAAGTGTTTAATCTAGATGTGCTGTTGTAACTGTGGATTTTGCTGGACAGCACCACAATTGGGATGTGCTGCTTATATAATGACAAGATAGTTGTTGACCGGTTTTGTCCAGTAGTAAATTTAATTGATCCGGATGCAAAACTCTACTCGCAGGAGTTCTTAGTGGTAATTTCCCATTTTTACATTGGCTACATGCATATCTGTTAACATATCTGTTGTGTCTTGTGTACCTAAATTTTTCTCTTTTTCTTTTTCTTATCAGCCTTGGCGCTCTCAGTTTATTTTTGGTCTTTGAATTTAACTGTCCCTCTAGTATATTTTGCCCCTCTTTCACAAAGTCATGTTTTGTTAATTATCTTTTATATTCACTATCTTAACGGTTACTAGATATGTGGTGTAATGAATGCGTTCTAGATATTAACCCTAACTTTATCGAATCATATGAAAGTTTAATTTGAAGCGATATATTATTGTATGGAGTGTATTGGAACAACTGAGTGGCAGTGTCGTTGTAACTGATAAGAATTAACCGGGACTCAATTCAAAACTCATGATTTATTAGAAACAATCTGCAATGACAATGCTTGGGTCGAACAGCATGTAATTTCTACTTACCTTGCATGTTTTCGTCATTACATTCGATCTTTCTTGTATGTTTTGTACCGAGTCAGTGCTACGACAGTAGATATCCCTTCGTGTGATGAAGTTATTTTTGTTTTTACTTTTTTTGTTATGACCAATAACAATAGTTTTACACTGAGTAACGTTTATCACATGCATTGCGCTAATTTATATAACAAGCAAGGATATGATTTTGATAATGTACTTGAACGTTTGCAGAAAATTTCCGATTATCAAATAGATTTCGCTGTAAGTCCTGTTTTTGACACTGTTGTGTGTGTGTGATAACTGGGGTCTAGAAATATGGTCACTTGGTCTTCTCCCGACCGGCAGTAAAACGCTTGCTGAAGTGGGGCGTCCGTTTGGCTGTGCGGGATGTATCAAGTTCGCAGTCACGTCCGGTCAGAAGGGGACGTTAAATCCGATGCTTTGTGTAAAAAGAGTGCCACGCTCTTTGCACGTTAAGAACCCTTGCAACAACTCTTTTGAGGGGTCCGTAGGTAGCCTGTTGAAAGGCAAAATTTCTGTTCCTATCCAATATACCTCATTTTCAAGTGGCAGTCCAAATTTCCCCGACCATCATCCAAGATGGCCTCTATTATATCAACCTACCTATTGTATTTATTGTGAACTTGTGTTCGTCCTGAATATGCATGAAATATTTGCCACTGGACGTTAAGCAACCAACAATCAATCAATCAATGACACTGTTGTGATGACATGTAATATCATTGATATTTTTTTTCGGTGAACTTACGTCTTATACAGAAATAAAATGCACGTCTGATGTACATACTATATGTTCTGTATATAGGGACGAAAGATACCAAATGGACATTCAAACTCATAAATTTAAAATAAACTGACAACGCCATTGCTAAAAATGAAAAAGACAGACAAACAATAGTACACATGACAAATCATAGACAACTAAAGAATAAACAACATGAACCCCACCAAAAACTAGGGGTGATCTCAGGTGCACCGGATGGGTAAGCAATATCCTGCTGCACATATGGCACCCGTCGTGTTGCTTATTTGGTAACAAATCCGGGGAATAGTCTAATTCGGTAGGTCACATTCATGAAAGGGAAGGGGATTGTTGTTACGACGTAAGGAAAACATTCATAAATGTCTTTATCAGCTGGGTCACGTTTTTTTTTTATTTACAACTATTTGTCATGAGTGTCACAGAAGTGACATCACATGTTTAAATTGATTCTGATGCAGTAAAACGTCTATTAACACTGTGCTTGATATGTAGGACGTAAGACTTTGCTCAATAGATTGTTGTGTAATAAGACAAACTAATAAAAAATCGAATTGAAAGAAACCTGTTTCTCCTTCTTTTTTCCAATTCAGAATATATTTAAACATATGATTACAAAAAAGGTCAACTAGAGGGGTTTATCGTATTTTGTATTGCGATTCGAGGCAATAGCAGTTTAACGATATTCCCAAGCAAAACAAGCAACAAAGAGAGTTAATTCGAATTCTGAGAAAGGGTTCGGGTATCATGATGTGCATCTATAATATAGATTGAGTTCGTTTTATAAAACAAAGATTGGTTATCTTGGATGAACAAAACACTAAAAATGATTGCATCTTTTTTCAGCGTTTATGATTTAAAATAAAGAAAATATATGTAATATATTAAAAAAATCTAACATTTTCATTTTGTTAAAAGTTCCATTAAAATCTCATAAAAAACATTAAAGCAGCAAGTGTTGTATGAAAATGGGCATTTACTCGTGCGTTTGGGACAATGCTTTGAGGAATAACATGAATAAGGCAACAGTATTATATTGAAACTAAGCTTGATTAGACGATACAAAAATAGCAAATGATTTAACGACCAGAAAAAATTACATCAAAAAAGTCAATTTTTGGATCAAGGATGTTAATATTCATTAGTATTTGAATAAACTCTACACAATAGTCACCTGTCTGATTACGTATACCTTCTCTTACTGTTTTTAGAAATACTTTATACCGCTTATTATGACATGTCAGTTTTTCCATTCCTAGAGGACACAGTTTCAATGCCTCATCTTTTCGCATTTTAAAGTTAGTGAATCCTCTATAGAAATAGAATAAGAAATGAATATTGTTAGGTGATGCCCATAAATATCGACCACGCAGAGAAGTTGTGTAAATGTCATAAAGTTTGAGTATCAGCTCATCAATACATTTGTGGTCTTGAATTTTTACAGCCAGATTGTATACGCATGCTCCATACTCCTGGGTTTGTATTTTATAGTCGACTCCATGTTCTACATCTGTGCCGAACAGCATGTGATTTCTGAACTTATCTTCTAGAACAACCATCAAAGGTGGATTGCTTAGCGGCTGACTGCTTTGGAATGTTTCAGTGTTTAGTACTTCCCAAAGGCCAATGATAGCTTTAATACTTCCGTAGACTAATACATATTTTTGCATGAACTCTTTAAAATGAGAAACAATATCCGTTTGTTTGCCTTTGCTGGACATACCATCAATAAGGTATCGAATTTTATACAGATTATCTTGATTTTGATATTCACTTAGAATTTTGGCCAAAAATGTTTTGAGAAATTCATCATTTCCTTTTTCAACTCTCATTCTGTATAAAAATTTGCCAATTTCTGTAATAATTTTATATTTCTTGTTTCCGTCGATGATCGCACATAGTTTTTCTTGGAGTGATTTATCGTCCAGTTTATAAAACTTGCAATGTTTTACACTCGAACTCTCAGGTCTAAAAAGTAGACAAAAGACACTTAAGTCAGCATAATCTAATGTAAAATCACGAATGATGTCGGAATTGATGTCTAAATTCATCAAGCAGGTGCCTCTTCTAGTTAGTCCATTAAAAAACCTCGTTATTTGATCAAGTGGCGGGGGTGACAGTTTTGAAAGTTTTCCTAGAAAAGTTTTGACAAATGTAGCATATTTCTTTTCAATTATGCATTTCCGAATATATTCCCCTACCTGTTCTGAATAACCACGTATAAATCGACCTGCGTTTTCATTAAACTGTTGATTTTCATATTCGTCATAGTCGTCGTCTGAGCTACCTTCATCGCTGCCACCATCCTCTGTCTTTAGATCGAGTGAGGTATTGATATCATCGGTATCGCTACCGAGATCTTCTGTCTGTAGATCGAATGAGGTATTGATATCATCCGTATCACTACCTGGACCCTCTGTCTGTAGATCCTGTAAGACATGTATTTCATCAGTACTTTTTCCATTGCAAATTTTCTCTGCCAGTTCATCGTGTGATCTATTTGCTTCATTAGTTTGTTCTTCATTATCGTCTACATCATCTTCATCTTTAATTGGCATAGGACGCCATGGATGGGATATACTTATTATTTTTTCTATTTTCATGGATTGAAAAGAAATTTCTTTCTCCACAAAATGAAAGAGTTTATCAAGGACTAGCTTAGGATTAACATGAATGACGGAAGAATTAGCATCAGGTGGTTTGATGCTTGGTCTGATATAGTTCAAAAAGAATCCAAGATCGCAGATGTCCATATCGAGTAATATTTCGGGACATTCGTTACCAAATGAAACCAGAACAGCATCACAAACAGCCTGGTGTTTTATCATGTAAGCATTCCCACTTGGAAGATAAGTACAATCTAGATGAAACTCACTATACTGTGAGCTTTTGATAAGATATCCACCTTCAAGTTCACGTATAGCTTGTTGGACTAATGTTTTTCTTATCTTTGTTTCCTTATCATCAAATATTGAAAATATCTTTCGGAACAATTCATCTTTTTCAATATGGCTTCCTAAAATATTGTTATCGAGGAAATTACATTTCAAAGCAGTATATACCAATACACAGTACTGATATCTGCATGATAAGGTATCGAAGCATTTTGAGAACAGAGAGTTTATCTTATCAACTAAGGATTTGTTAGTGTTATGGAAATATGCTATACCAAGAAATGTCAGTGATTCATCGCTGCAAAACATACGGCAGGTTTCCGGAAATCCCAGAAATGTGTCACACATACAGCATGTATACAATATGTCAGTACATATTTGAGTACTACCGTTTGATAACTTTAAGACATCAGCAGTACATTCAGACGAACAGCATGGTATGGGATTGTAGTCAAACAATATATCTACCTTTACTGGACTTTTACAAGGTATAATCGAATTATATTTCATATGACTCAAAAGAATGAGAATACGTTCTTCATCTGAAAGTTTCAAATTATTATCCAAATTAAGAATACACTTTTTATCAAATATATTGTGCTTTGTCAAAATGTTTTCCTCGCATTTCGGGTCATTTCTGATTGTGAATATCATTTTCAGATGCGAAGACTTCTTCAAACAATTTGACAAAATATCCAGAATATTTCTATGGTCATCTTCGTAAAAGTCAACGTTTATCCTACCAAACAGATCTTCAACAATGACGACATGCTTTTCATCTAAAGAAATTAAATCTCTGTACTTAATTACATCTTTGTCTGAGAAGAAAAGTGGAACGTACCCTTCGTCTTTGTAAATAGATGCTAAACGACGAGCTATTTGTGTCTTTCCAGACCCTCCTTTCGCTAAGAGAATCAAGAGGTTTTCTTCTTTCAATACGGTCCTTCCCTTCTCAAGTGCATATGTTTTAACAAATGTTTCATCTTCCAGATGACATTGGATGATCGCATTGCTGTGATCTTTTTTTTTTTTTTTTTTTTTTAACATTCATAAATTCTTTATTGCACTCTTTGCTGTTTTAACAAATTACTTAATGTACAGCATTCCATCAAGTATCCCTGTTACATACAATTATAACTGATATCCAGGGAGAATATACAGTAAAACTTATCTTATTTTATACATAGCCATTTAATACATTTCTATTTTCTATCATTACTTTATAAATATACATAATATCATATAAAATCTTATCGAAGTACTTAAAGATGTTACAGACCATGTGTCGTGAAATTTACGGAGAAAAATCCATTATCGGTTCTTTTAATAGAATTTTGAACCATATGAAAATATGAATGAGATACAGCGTGGTTACTGTTTCTGTTAACTTTTGTTAATTCGTACCTTTGGATTTATACAATTCTTTGGAAGTGTTTGTTAATACTAAAAAATGGTAAGTAAAGTATTCTCTTTGTATGTTTCTTATAAGCTTTTGTCATGATTTTTGATTTTACAAATTTGACCCAAATTTTATTACCTGTGAACAGTCTGTGACCTGTCTGTGACCTTTATATTGTAAACATTAGAATTATCCTTATTATTCTTGTACATAATATGTTCATATAGTTTCACATAAAAAAAAAAGAAAAACATCATTAAACATATGAAAATGTACATAATCTTTGTTGTACAGATATAATAGAATACATGTTGAATATTTTTTTTTTTTTACCTTTATCCCCCCTTTTGTTTCCAAATTATTTTTATACTTCACTTTCATGCATACATAACTTACATACCTACATACATGCATTCACACTTACATATATATTCATTCACACATATGCTCTAGTTACATACATACATGTCCACACACATATAACATGTATAAAGACCTTTACAAAAAGATGCATTCACATACATTGTACATGTATCTACATGTGTTTTCATACATTTTTTGTACATAGACACCTATACTTATATTATAGTATCATATTTTTTTACTAGTCCACTGGTGAAATATTGAAAACAAGTACACAATATTAACATTCTAGAACATACATTCTGTTTTTTTCCAAGAGTTAATTTTGTTTATTTCAAGATCTGCAACACTTTTTTAAACATTTTGTTTATTTCCATATTGGCCGTATAATATAATTCAACTGTACTCGAGATTTCATATTTAAAAATGTTCACTATATCTATTTTTTTTGCCTTATTATTGGATTTATAATTTGATTTATAGACTGAAAAAAACATTAAACTCAGCAAGTGATTGAGTCCAAAATAAGCATCATCATGAATCTTGTATCCTATTACTAGAGAGTGTAGGCTTATAACATGTTTGTCAATACCTATTTTGTTAAATATATCTCTCATTGATCTCCAGAAGTTTGTGTTATATGCGCATGTGATGAAAAAATGTTTGTAGTTGTCTTGTTCATTACAATATGAACAAAGGCTGTTTTCAGAAATTTTCCATTGAAATAATAGCTCTTTATTTGCTAAGATGAAATGCATTAATTTCCACCTGAACATCTTAATTTTATTATCTTTTAAGTATTCAAAAGTGAATTTTATCGTGTCTTTGAATTCACTATTTATATTTCCTGTATGTAATATCTTTTCCCATTTCAAAAAACCAATGGGTGTTTCTGTTTTTATTCTACTTTGCACTATCTTATAAATATCTTTATTATTAATGCCGAGTATATCCTCATGGTCTCTTAATCTGATTTTTTCTCTGTTAATATTTACTTTAGTTTTGAATGATCTCTCAGTTTTAAGCTTCTCCTCCCAGTTATTTAGTATGGCTTTTTTAAGTTTTGAAAATTCAGCAATCCAATTACCTTTGTTTTTTAGTTTTAAATTGATTACTTTTTCTGATATTTGTCCTCTAGATTGCTGTGATCTTAAAACAAAAAAGTAAACAGGATTTTCATGATATTCTTTTATTAAAGCTAGTTTCTTTTATGTTTTATACTTTCAAAATATTGAAACACAATTAAATATTTGCTTTGATTTAAACCTTTAAACCTTTGAAGATTTATAAGTACTTTTATTCAAGACAATAGAGTCATCTCGGTTATCTTTATCGAATATTTCTTCAGTTAAACGTAATTTTCTACAGAAGTCGATACATTAAATTAGCTGAGGGATGAACTTTCAAAGCAAAGTATTTTCCTTCTAACCCAATCTGCGGAACGACAGTTGAATATTAGATACAACAGATGTCATTAAACAGTAAAAACAATATTTAATGAATAATATTGTAACATTTCAGATACCCGTTCGTTTAAAAATTAAACATTTTATATAATCATATAAATGAACTTATTAAAACACTGTTTATACATCGCACGGGTCCTATATATATTGAGTAGGATCAGTTCAACTTAGCACCATTTGATGATGTGGCGTAAATCGAATTTCAGTAAGCGACATTTTCTATTATTTGTATCGAAGGAGTAAAACCCGGTTAAAGAAACATTATATAAATTGATGGAATAACATTAAAGTATTACCTGAACTATTTTTATTAAATCTCTTACTTCAAAGTGAGGTTTTGTGTTATTTGTTGTTTTATGTATCTGTGATTAGTTAAAAATTCTTAAATATTTAAGACAGATGTACCCGTCAGGAAAATTATTTAATAACAAAAAATCGTTAAATTTCTTACCTATAAGATTTTGTTTTCTTACATCTGAAAGATAACAAAAAATAATGATATAATCACAATGTAAATAATTTGGCTTTTCAAATGAAAGTTTGAATGTCATTTCATAATACTATGACTGTGGTCGTATTCAGTTTCAAACTATTGTATAGTTCAATGCACATTATAACAAAATGACATATTCAGTGAAATACATACAGTTCTATCTCAGACAAAGATTACTGTAGCCATATTTGGGACAACTTTTTGAAATTTCGCAATATCGAATTCAAAGGGAAATTTAAAACGCAAAGTCCCTTACAAAATGATAAAAATCAAAATATCAAACACATCTTACGAATGAAAAAAAATCTGCCATAGTCCTGATTAAGTACAGGGTTTTCCGCATGTTGAAAATTGTGGAATTATTCTAAATATACTAGTAAAATATTATTTTTCACAAACTCACAGATTAACTTCATTATGTATGTTACGGTTTTCATTCCATGAAAATTAAGATGTTCTGAACATAACTGGGATTTAATGTGTTTAATTAAACAAATATATCTGAAAATTCCACAAATGTTCTCAATACATAAACATAATTAACGTTAGACGGAATAAAACTCGCAAATTGGAAACTATTTCGTTTCTTTTTAACACCAATTTCACAAAGGATCTCATTAAATTATAATTTTGAGTTAGATATTGTTCCATTTTCTATTGCACTTTTCGCGAGTATGCATTTTATTAGTTTTTGTCCTCAATGCTCTCTTCAATTTCATACTTTATTTGGCTTTTTTAATTTTTTGGATTTGAGCGTCACTGAGGAGTCTTTTGTAGACGAAACGCGAGTTTGGCGTATATACTAGTTGGATAACATTTCCATGTAATGCTCATTACTTTTGAAAATTGCCAACAAATAATCGTTGCTTGCATGAATCATTTCTAATATACCTAACTATTTAAAAATAGTATTTATATATGTCGATTGTCAAAATTTGCTATTGTGTGAGCAGTTTTATGAATCGGTCATTTAGCTGTATTGTCTTTAAAGTGGTCACAAACAATGATTTATTGTTCTGTTTGTCGCTCATCCTAAATCGATTTTCGAAAGTGTAATTTCGAACAAAAAATAAACCACAAAAATTGTTATGTAGCGGAATTACGTCAGCATTAGCTATACTTTTGTGAATTTACATGAAATCATCTGACGAAAATAAAAATGTATTTCAAAATATTAAATATACCTATGTTTCCCAACTTTCCGGCCTCACTGCTTATTGCTTCTTTAAGATTCTCACCCAGGTTGATAATTTTATCATTTATCTCTTGTTTTACTTCTTCTACTTGTGTGATAATATTTTCTGTTTTTTCGTCTGTTTTTGTTATGATACTGTGCTCTGTTTGTTGTATATGTCCGATAAGATCTGCATGTTTCGCCCGTCGATCCTCTTTCTCTGTTTCTTTCGTCCTAATGATGTCTGTTGTGTGTTTGCTGACTTCAACATTAACTTTAACCTCCATACTTTGTATTCGTTCGTACAAGATATCATCCCTAGTAACAACATCCAAATGCAGTCCTTCGATTTTGTCTGTAATAGTTTTTTTGAGTGACGAAATATTAGTAGTAATAGTATTGTTTGTTTCCAAAATGCACTGAACAATTTGACCATCATTTTGTCTAGATTGCTCTTCTAAACGCTTTATTTCCTGTAAAAAAAATTGGAGATGTACAGTAGTTAAACAGTTACTGAGCTAGTGAAAATATTAAGTCTTTACGGCTACCGTGTTTGTAAAATAACATAGATTAAAAAATCAAAAGGAATATCAAATTAAAAACAGAAAGTCCCTTGACAAAACCATGTTTAGTCTGCCATTTTCTGAAAGATTAAATGTCTGTACCACGTGCGGAACGTGATAGTTGTTATCCGTTCTTTAATGTGTTTGAGTGTTTGATTTTACCATTTGATAAGGGACTTTCATCGGAGTTCAGTATTTTTGTGATTTTTATTTTTTGTAAAATGACAAAATCGAATGCACATATTACGGAAGAGGCACTCCTGTCATTTTCCTGACGTGGTACAAACATGTCCTTATAAAAAAAATGGTGGATTCATCCTAGTTTCATACACACTACAAGGCATGCATACGTTTAGATTAAAAACATGATAAATGGACGAACAAATACTCAGTCAAATTTTTCATCTTACGCAATCTTATGTTCTCGAAATATTTATGTCGCTTTGTGCGCGTTTAACAATATCCCTTTTCAGCTATCATAAGTAACCTGCTGCAAGAAAAATTATCCTCTATCTAGAATATACTTTCCCTATAATATGCATGCCCTTCATCATTGCTCTTGCCTTGCATGATACATTTTGCAGTGGACGTTTAGCGATCAACAGCAGATTTTAAATTTGGTAAGAGTATATTATTTTCAGATAGCAGATGGATATGAACATAACTGTCCGCCGTCTAAAAATTTTTAATTACTTTTTGTATAGAGAATACAGGAGAAGATGTTTATATACCATTCGTACAAAATATTCAGCCTACCGTTTTAATGTCTTCATTCCGCTGAATATCAAACAACAAACAGTTTTGATATTGTTGGCATATTGTTTCATCTAATGGTCGAACCTCAGCATCTTTGAGTTTTTGTTTCATTTCACTTTCTTTATTACATGATTTTGCAATAGTGAGAATTGTAGTCTCTATTTGACTTTTATATAGTATATAGGCACTATCTGAACATCTGGCTTCTTGCGCATGTCCATACAATTTATTTCGATATCCAATAAGGTCATCAACTGCAAGTCGAATGTTGCTATTCTTAGGACAGATCGAGGCAAAATTTATCAGCAGACATCGAAGAATTGTCAAATCCAGATGTTTTGTTGTAAGTGTGGATTTTGCTGGACAACAACAAAATTGTAACGAGCTCCTTGTAGTATGACCAGGTAGTTGTTGACCGGATTTGTCCAGGAGTATATTTAATTGATCAGGATGCAAAACTCTACTCGCGGGCATTGTAAATGATAATGTACCATTTTTACATTGGCAACATGCATATCTGTTAACATGGTTAAAGCATAAATGGTATATTTCATGCTGATTCAAGTTAATAAAATCCTCAAGAGTTTGATTGCTAGCTTTTAGTTCATTTTCTAACAGCAAAGTCAATGATTCTTTCCCGTGATCAACAATAATTGTTGAGATTCTGTAAAAGTTCTCTCGTTCTTTTTGTGTACTTAACCTAAAATACCAATTGATATTACAAAAATGTATTCTATTAGGAAAGACAATGATGTTCTAGATAAAGCATATTTTTGCCTGTAGTATAACAACAACAAAAACCTAGCATATGCATTTTCTGACTCATTTACCATCAACAAACATTATTTTATTCAAAGATTTGCATTATTCCTATCCTATTTTACCGACCATTATAAGGTGGGTATTTTTTTCCTGCTGCGTTTAGGTTTTAATACGCACTGTGAATATAACTCAGAAAATAACTCCATGTAGAAATATGGGATTTTTTAACGTGTTTCGTAACAAATATTTATCCATACATATTCTATATAACTTTTGCGTTAATATTTATAAATTCTTCATTGGACTCCTTGCTGTTTTAACAAAATACTTAATGTACAGCGGAAACCGTCTAAAATTTATCTTAAATGCTAAAATTGTGAAGATGTCAGTAATTTAGCATGACTTAATGATGCTAGTATGACCCGACAATTGTTCGTTCCCTATGACCAGGTTGTTGGTCACCTCTGTCATGTTCATTAGTTTCGGGGGAAACTAGCGGTAGTTTAGATAAAGTCCAAGTCGCTGGAAAGTTTACATATTTATTTCACATCCATATATTTCAAATATCAAAACATAACTGAATAACAACATAAAACAGATATAAAATACAAATTCAAAAGACTGATTGACATGCGGAAAATAAACCAATCAAATATCTTTTTATTAAATAATATTAATTCGCGTTTTGCCGAAAGCGGGGCTTACAGATTAAAAACATGCTTCGTCAAAAATGGCTTTCGGCAGTTATCACTTAGTGTCAAATTATCTATATTCTTTGTTACAAAACCTTTTATCTTAAAGACGGATATAAATCTTTGATAATAAATCTAAATGAAAGGATTATAGTTAAGTGTAAAATACAAGTAACTTTTGAATAGCGTAAAATACAATGAACTAATAAATTATTAAAACGCATTGACGACTCGGAATAATTGATCAAAAGCAATTGTTCGTTCAAAGTTCAATAGTGATTTTGCAATAGTGAGAATTGTAGTCTCTATTTGACTTTTATATAGTATATAGGCACTATCTGAACATCTGGCTTCTTGCGCATGTCCATACAATTTATTTCGATATCCAATAAGGTCATCAACTGCAAGTCGAATGTTGCTATTCTTAGGACAGATCGAGGCAAAATTTATCAGCAGACATCGAAGAATTGTCAAATCCAGATGTTTTGTTGTAAGTGTGGATTTTGCTGGACAACAACAAAATTGTAACGAGCTCCTTGTAGTATGACCAGGTAGTTGTTGACCGGATTTGTCCAGGAGTATATTTAATTGATCAGGATGCAAAACTCTACTCGCGGGCATTGTAAATGATAATGTACCATTTTTACATTGGCAACATGCATATCTGTTAACATGGTTAAAGCATAAATGGTATATTTCATGCTGATTCAAGTTAATAAAATCCTCAAGAGTTTGATTGCTAGCTTTTAGTTCATTTTCTAACAGCAAAGTCAATGATTCTTTCCCGTGATCAACAATAATTGTTGAGATTCTGTAAAAGTTCTCTCGTTCTTTTTGTGTACTTAACCTAAAATACCAATTGATATTACAAAAATGTATTCTATTAGGAAAGACAATGATGTTCTAGATAAAGCATATTTTTGCCTGTAGTATAACAACAACAAAAACCTAGCATATGCATTTTCTGACTCATTTACCATCAACAAACATTATTTTATTCAAAGATTTGCATTATTCCTATCCTATTTTACCGACCATTATAAGGTGGGTATTTTTTTCCTGCTGCGTTTAGGTTTTAATACGCACTGTGAATATAACTCAGAAAATAACTCCATGTAGAAATATGGGATTTTTTAACGTGTTTCGTAACAAATATTTATCCATACATATTCTATATAACTTTTGCGTTAATATTTATAAATTCTTCATTGGACTCCTTGCTGTTTTAACAAAATACTTAATGTACAGCGGAAACCGTCTAAAATTTATCTTAAATGCTAAAATTGTGAAGATGTCAGTAATTTAGCATGACTTAATGATGCTAGTATGACCCGACAATTGTTCGTTCCCTATGACCAGGTTGTTGGTCACCTCTGTCATGTTCATTAGTTTCGGGGGAAACTAGCGGTAGTTTAGATAAAGTCCAAGTCGCTGGAAAGTTTACATATTTATTTCACATCCATATATTTCAAATATCAAAACATAACTGAATAACAACATAAAACAGATATAAAATACAAATTCAAAAGACTGATTGACATGCGGAAAATAAACCAATCAAATATCTTTTTATTAAATAATATTAATTCGCGTTTTGCCGAAAGCGGGGCTTACAGATTAAAAACATGCTTCGTCAAAAATGGCTTTCGGCAGTTATCACTTAGTGTCAAATTATCTATATTCTTTGTTACAAAACCTTTTATCTTAAAGACGGATATAAATCTTTGATAATAAATCTAAATGAAAGGATTATAGTTAAGTGTAAAATACAAGTAACTTTTGAATAGCGTAAAATACAATGAACTAATAAATTATTAAAACGCATTGACGACTCGGAATAATTGATCAAAAGCAATTGTTCGTTCAAAGTTCACATTTAGGATTTTGTATATTTTTATAATATTTGCTTTTGATCAATTATTCCGAGTCGTCAATGCGTTTTAATAATTTATTAGTTCATTGTATTTTACGCTATTCAAAAGTTACTTGTATTTTACACTTAACTATAATCCTTTCATTTAGATTTATTATCAAAGATTTATATCCGTCTTTAAGATAAAAGGTTTTGTAACAAAGAATATAGATAATTTGACACTAAGTGATAACTGCCGAAAGCCATTTTTGACGAAGCATGTTTTTAATCTGTAAGCCCCGCTTTCGGCAAAACGCGAATTAATATTATTTAATAAAAAGATATTTGATTGGTTTATTTTCCGCATGTCAATCAGTCTTTTGAATTTGTATTTTATATCTGTTTTATGTTGTTATTCAGTTATGTTTTGATATTTGAAATATATGGATGTGAAATAAATATGTAAACTTTCCAGCGACTTGGACTTTATCTAAACTACCGCTAGTTTCCCCCGAAACTAATGAACATGACAGAGGTGACCAACAACCTGGTCATAGGTGGTGGAATAGTACCCGTGATCTCAGAAGTGTACCTCAAAAGCCAAGCGAGTGACAAAATGTACTTTTAAAATTAACAATATTTCGATATAAGTGCTATTTACAAAATTTTAGCGAGGAAATGAAACGACGAAAGAAGAGAAAAATGTGTTTTCCGTTTCCATTGGACATATTCCTATCACAACTATGATGAACTTTTAATGTAAATATAGATCTGTACAACTGATTTCAAAATGGACCCTACTAAATTATTAGCTAAACTCAAAGGTGACTTTACCGAAAACCCAAGTCGTTGGTGGAAATTATTTGAAAACTTTGTTTCGTTATATTATGATGAATCCAAATTGTGTAATGCATTTCCACTATTTCTTGAAGAAAATGCACAAATATGGTTTAATGGATCACCGGAAGATTTAACAAACACTCGTGAAAATTTAAAATGCGAATTTCTGAAGAAGTATCAAATTTCCTACGGACAGAACTTTCAAAAATTTTCTGACTTTATAGATTTAAAACAACAGGAAACAGAATCTGTTGCAGAATTTATTAACCGAGTTAACGCTTTGTCTGAAGACCAAGATGTGGGACAACAATTCAAATTGACGAAACTGCAGTATAGATGTAAACCAGAACTTGTAAGACTTATGACCATAGGTAAATGGCCGGAAACAGTCGAAGAGGCAGAAGTGCGCTTACGATCAGTGGAAGCAAACTCTCACTATTTAGAAAAATGCGAAAAGAAGGAAACTGAAGACAAAATTATGTCAGAACTCAAACCTAAAATTGATATGATGTTTCAACAAATCAGTGCCGTTAACAGCAATACAATACAACAGCTTACAACCAGACCTACAATGGTGGAACCACTTCTTAATTCGGATGCTGATCGTAAGACCAAAATTCAACAACGTACGAGAACGCCAAGACGACAACGCAGACGTAACCCATGCCACAGATGCGGTGAGTGTGACCATATACCATCTCAATGTCGCTTTATTAGAATAAAATGCAATAAATGCAAATCCATAGGCCACAAAGCAAAAATGTGTAGATCAAAACCAAAACATTTTTCGGCGCAACCAACAAAATTCATTTCGGCAACAGGTTTAAATAACACAAAAGCATCAAATTTAATTAAAATTCGGGTTGCAAATCATTCTGGTATGGCTATGGTTGATTCTGGAGCTACTATTAGCGCAATTTCGGCAGATTTTTATTATGCAAATTTGCATAAGAAGGTTACACTTGAAAAGGCATCTCTTCTTGCAACCGGAGCAAGTGGAGCATCTTTAAGAGGAATAGGAACAATTAATGTCCCTATAGAAATAGGTCGTTTAACTATGCAACAAACTTTTCATATTTTTGAAAATTTTACACATTCAATTATTCTTGGTTTAGATTTCTTAGACAAACAAAAAGCTAGGCTTAATTTTGATGACAAAACCCTTGTTCTTCAGTCTGGTATTACTGAAGTTCCCCTTACTAATGGTGATAATAATGACAATAGTATATGCTTTATTTCTTTAGTTAACGATGAAGTAATTCCAAGTAGGTCCGAAGTCATTATCCCCGTTCAAACTGTTGACAAAAGTATAAAATCTAAATTAGGTATTATTGAACCGAACCCAGCCTTGGTTGGTAAACAGAATATTGTAGGTGCCACATGTCTTGTACAAATAAGAAACAATAAAACATTTTTACAAGTCCTTAATCCTACAAATGCAAAAGTACGGTTATCAAAACATACAAAAATAGGCAAGTTCAGTGACATTATAGAGAACTCGATTTCAAGTGAAATCACCGATGACACAGTAGAAATAAATTCAATAGATAAGGGTACATACAATAAAAATAATGAAGCAAAGTACATCGAAATAGCTAAAAGTTTAAATTTCAATTTTTCTGACTCTGATTTAACAAAAGAACAAAAACAAAAACTAATGGTTATGTTAGGTGTAAATAGGGACGTTTTTGCAATAAATCTATCCGAACTTGGTTGTACAGATCTCCATCCCCACCGTATCGAAACAGGCGATGCGCAACCTGTAAGACAAAGTTTCTACAGGCAATCACCAGTCGTCAAAGGAGAAGCCAGCAAACATGTTGAAGAGATGTTAAAATACAATATTATAGAACCGTCACAAAGTGAATGGGCCAGTCCCATTGACAAATGTTCCTGAAACTTAAAATATGTAGTAACAAAGTTCAGATTGAAGAGAATCTGCGTGATATTCTTAGTGTTCATTCCAGATGGAAAGAGAGTTGGTGATGAAAACAGATTTATTTGACAAAACAATGACTTTTAATACAATGACAATGTTTATATTTATTGTATATCCCCATATAGATTCAAGTATCGAATTTATGAAAGAAAGAGACACAGTGTTCATTTGTTATTTGCGTGGTGTCAAATATTACAAACTTCGTTTTATACATATTGATTCGTGATTTATTCGTGTTGGTATTTAGACACACTTATATTTAATTACATGTACTTTTAAGATATTTTGAGAGAGAAAATTTTTGACGACAAATGTTCGTAATAGCGCGCTTGTAAATAATGTAAATACAATGTTGCCCTTTTTCATTTTTCCTGTATGCATTTTGAAATATCATTCGTTCATAATTTACACATGCTGATACGGGAGTATCAGATAAGGAGCGACGGGGTAATATGACCCGACAATTGTTCGTTCAAAGTTCACATTTAGGATTTTGTATATTTTTATAATATTTGCTTTTGATCAATTATTCCGAGTCGTCAATGCGTTTTAATAATTTATTAGTTCATTGTATTTTACGCTATTCAAAAGTTACTTGTATTTTACACTTAACTATAATCCTTTCATTTAGATTTATTATCAAAGATTTATATCCGTCTTTAAGATAAAAGGTTTTGTAACAAAGAATATAGATAATTTGACACTAAGTGATAACTGCCGAAAGCCATTTTTGACGAAGCATGTTTTTAATCTGTAAGCCCCGCTTTCGGCAAAACGCGAATTAATATTATTTAATAAAAAGATATTTGATTGGTTTATTTTCCGCATGTCAATCAGTCTTTTGAATTTGTATTTTATATCTGTTTTATGTTGTTATTCAGTTATGTTTTGATATTTGAAATATATGGATGTGAAATAAATATGTAAACTTTCCAGCGACTTGGACTTTATCTAAACTACCGCTAGTTTCCCCCGAAACTAATGAACATGACAGAGGTGACCAACAACCTGGTCATACTAGTACCCGATATATGTGCATTTTATTGTCCAAAATAGCCCATATTTATGTAGCAGAAGCATTCTACTTTCCAAAAAATAACTAAAAGTTCACAATCTAACATTGTTGTAAAATTGCTATATCTTGGGGCCAAAAAGGGGTCTTAATAGACATACTCCTTTAACTTAGTGTATAGAATTTGTATTAAAGACACTAACAATCATAACCAAGGAGTAAACAAAGACTCACAAATCCAAAAGACATTTACATCAACAGTTATAAATAATAAATGAGAAAAAAACACGAACTCCGGAAGGGTAAGTATTTCCAGCACGGTATACGGCACCCGTTGTATTCGGCAGCTACGGCGTTCCATAAAGTAGTCTTTTTAGCAAAACAGCGCATGTCTATCAGAGTACGTGCAACTTGTGCGCACAAAATGCACAATTCGTGCGCACAAGTAAATAACTCGTGCGCACAAGATAGTAAAAGAGGGATGAAAGATACCAAAGGGACAGTCAAACTCATAAATCTAAAACAAACTGACAACGCCATGGCTAAAAATGAAAAAGACAAACAGAAAAACAATAGTACACATGACACAACATAGAAAACTAAAGAATAAACAACACGAACCCCACCAAAAACTAGGGGTGATCATAGGTTCTCCGGAAGGGTAAGCAGATCCTATTCCACATGCGGCACCCGTCATGTTGATTATGTGATTACAATCCGGTAAATAGTCTAATTCGGTAGGTCAAATTCATGTAAGGAAAGGGGATTGTAGTAACGACGTAAGGAACATATCCGATATCATTTGTGAAACGGTTATTTCATAACGGTCAACCAACTCGTGATGGCACTTGTGCGCGCAAGATAGTAACTTGTGCGCGCAAGTTAGTAACTTGTGCGCGCCATTTGGTAACTTGTGCTCAAAAGTTGAAATTGTTTTTTGCATGGCACTCCAGGGCGTCCGTACTATCTGAATCACATTTTGTCGTCGCTGTTTGTTTGTTTGTTTGTTTGTCTGCTGTTTTTAGATGAGACACTTACAAGAAGTAGATGTGATAAGATTGCCAATGAGACAGCTCTTCACAGGAGACCAAATGACACATGAACTAATAGTTCTAGGTTATTATACGGCCGTCAACAATGAGAAATACCCATACCGCAAAGTCAGGTAACACTTCAACAAATAACAAACACTGAATGTCAGGCATTTGATTTCACTTATACATACATAATGTGGCTGGTTTAAACACGTAAGCGGGATTTTAACCTTCCCCTTACCTATTACAGTTGAGTAAAAGTACAACAGAAGAACAAACTATAAAAATCAGTTAAAACAGTTCTATTTCAAGGTTATATCAGATCAGGTAAAATGACACTGCACTTCAATTGTTCGAATAAACTTTAAACATTACACTTCAATAAAAAATGAACTTTCAACTGATTATATAATGTTTGGGTAAATATCTAGAACGCATACATAACATAAACTATCTAGTGACCCTTTAGATAGTGAATATAACAGATAATCAACAAAGGACTGCTTTGTGAAATATGCATTTTACGACAAAGATATGAATTTGTTTTTAAAGATTTTAAATATGTCCCATTGTAATTGAATTTATGATTAAAAACGATGCATATTTATGTAGAAACGTTCATGGAGTTCTAGTTATATTGATTTGTGATAAACGCGTTAAATACATAGCGTCATGAACAGTTATCCTACTATGCTGGTTCCAAGCCGTACATGTCTTTGATCATTCCGGTTTATATTGATAGAAGCTCAATTTGATTGTGCTGCTTGATGACATATTTATCATGTGCTCTATGACATTATTTGGTATTCATATTTTATCTTATGTAATTTGATATATATTTGTATTTGAAAAAAAATCAGCAATCACACAATAAACCACACAATGAATCACACTGTAAGATTAACAGATATATCGCAAAAGCCAAAGTAGAAAATTCGCGTATTTCTATGAAGTTCAAAACGTTTCAAAGGGAAAAAGTTACTCCATTGTTGTATCAATAATGTTCAGTTAATTTATGAAGAGAAGAATAATGAAGCTATAACAATGTAGTTTTTTTTTTGTTTTTTTTTTTAAATAATTAAAACTGTGTTAAGGTCATTAATCTTCAATTTTATATATATTCAAATATAATACATATCTGAAACTCACATTTTAGTTACTGTGCAAACATCACGTCTTCAAATTCTCTTTGTAATCCCTTTTATCAATGTGTGCAGTATAAACAGGAAGAGGCCGTTTTAGAATAAATAGTTAATGAAAACTGCTGATAAGCTATTTATAGATTTTGAATATGAAAATCGATAACCGTTTAAACTATAATATTACATAGGGTGTAGCATTCTTCTATTTTTTGTTGATATAACAATCACGTGCTTCAAAGGTTATTTTAAGTTTTCAGTGATTTTTGTGTTTTGCCTTTAAAGATCTCTATATAATTAATAACAAGAAACAAAATATGTTATAGACCACGTATCGTATATGTGACCTAGCAGCACAATCAAATTGAGATTATGTAATTATTTACAGAAATATGTATGACGTTGCTCCAAACTATCATTGAACTTATCATAGATACAAGGATCAAATCTTGTTTTTACGCCAGACGCGCGTGTCGTCTACTTAACACTTATCAGTTAGGCTCGAATCCCAAAACGTTAAAAAGGACAAATAAAGTTTGAAACAAAAACACTGAAATCCCAGGACAATTTTAGGTTAAATAGCATTAAGGACTTAATGTATTAAACTGGAACAAATTACCTTAAAACTATAACAGACTTCTCATACCTTTATTATAAAATGCATAGTTCACAAAGCAATCCTTTTTTATAATCTATTACAATCACTATCGAAATGGTTTCTAGATACGTGATATAATGTATGAGTTCTAGATATTTTCCCGAACATTATATATTCATTGGGAAGTTCGATTGCTAGTGATATATTATTGTGTAAATCGTATTCGCAAATTTGAATGGCAGTTCTAGTGTTGTTGAACTTGAACTGAATAAACCTTGTCTGAATTCAAAAATGATGATTCATTAAAACCAAACTGCAACGACAATGCTTTGATCAGAAAGTTTGTAAATTCTAACATCTTGCACGTTTTTGTTATTACATTCGATATTTATTGTATCTTGTGTACCAAGTCAGTAATTTGACAGTAGATATCCCTTCGTTTGATGAGCTTTGCTTTTCCATTTGCTAAGGAACTTCCCGTTTAAAATTGTCCTTGGATTTCAGTGTTTTGGTTTTTACTTTTTTTCCATGGATTATATTATCTATCACAATTTCCTGAAATAGAGATTGTCTACTCACAAGGAAGCTGATACTTTAAAGGTAAAAAGTGGTGAAGGTGAATTCATCTATCTAAAAATTTTACTTACGCCATCACCAATTGGTTTATCATTTTAGAATATCTAGCTTACTGAAAACGACGGATATGTTCCGGACAGCATGACGGGCGCTACGTGTAGAGCAGGTTCTGCTTAATTATTCAGCAGGACACATACGATCCTGGCTGTTTTCTGTTTGGTTTCGTATTATTCAGTCTTTCTTTTTCTATGTTGTGTTTTGTATAATTTCGTTTGTATTTGATAGTACTTAGTTGTTTGCCGAAGCATTGTGAGCTTGTGTTAAACTGACAAGTTTTAATGACCTTTCGGTATAATTCAACTATATTCGCATTATCAATATGTTATAAAATCACAAAATATGACTTTGACACGTAAAAATATCAATACAATAATGATACATAAAGTCATCATAGATACCCAAATTAAAATTCTATATTTACGCCAGACGCAATTTTCGTCTTCAAAAGACTCATCAGTTACGCTCTGATCAAAAAATAAATAAATAAATAAATAAAGTACGAAGTTGGAGTGCTTTCTATGTGACGTATACATGTTCTGACGTCATACACGCAAAGCAATAAATTTAATTTGATGGATGCTTTTCTGTTTTTTTGTAAAATTGTTTCTTTTAAAATTCTAACACAGTGATGACTGCTGTACCAATATTTTTGACTATTATATTTATTATTTTGTTCACATCGTGGTACATATAACAGACTTTGATGAGAATGTCATACAAGTGAGAGGTTTAGGGCTATAAAACCAGATTCAATCCACCATTTTCTACATAGGAAATGCCTGCACCAAGTCAGTACAATGCCAGTTGTTATCCCTTCGTTTGATGCGTTTGAGCTCCTGATGTTGCCACTTGATTAGGATTTATATCCAGAAAATGACTATGAGGGTCGGTTGAAAACAAAACATAATGACAAAAGAGATGATTTCAGCTTCTTTATAGTGAAGCATTGAGAATCTGAAATCATCAATGCGTTAATTTTACAGACGCAATGCATCACGTGTTGGTCAACCGTTATGGAATATCTGTTATATGAAATCGGATATGTTCCGTATGTCGTAATTACAATCCCGTTGCCTTTTCACGAATGTGACCCACCGAATTAGACTTTTACCCTTATTTGTGACATTTTTTCCTATTGTGCCTGTTTGTTTTGTTCACGCATCATTGTCGATATCATCAAATTTGATGCGACTGTCGTACAAGTAAAAGTACGTAGCGCTATAAAACCAGGTTCAATCCACCAATTTCTACATTTGAAAATGCCTGTACCAAGTCAGGAATATGACAGTTGCTGTCCATTCATTTTTTATGTGTTTTGTCATTTGATTTTGCCATGTGATTAGGAACTTTCCGATTGAATTTTCCTTTGAGTTCATGGTCAGTATTTTGGTGTTTTTTGCAGACAAATAATTCCTAACAGTGTTGCTATATGCAGCTAAGGTTGTATTTACCTGAGGTAAAAAAAGTCTTAGTATTTCAACCATTTAAAGTATTTATAATTATGACTATATACAGTGCATTTCAACACAGAAGTGCGGACTACTCGGCTTAACAGTTTATAACAATATATATATATATTTAATACGAAGTATTTTTATTGTTAATGATTGATTATTTGTGTATTGTAAACTAGTGTGAATATTTATAAAAATGCATATAATAACTTCTATTTACCCGTTCTAAAACTATATGTAATATTTTGTTTAAAACTATTTTTCAAAATACATTTGTATAACTGTTGTCGTTTTAATCACATGGATGCATTGATAAAAAGAAACGTTAGGAGCATAATGAGTAAAAGCAACTGAAAATAGATCAATTTCATCTAAGGTCAATTGCAACTTTGACTAAAGAAGTTGTAACAGTCTGGAACAATGTCAGATTGTTATTGACCTTCAACTATTTTAATTGGAGCCACTTTAGTAACAATCTTAGCTGTGTAATGTATATGTAATAAAACCCAGTTTGAATGAAGAATGAAATATGATTGTGTTATGCTTGAAACAACAGTCAACGAATCTGTAATTTTTCAATTTCGAAGTTGTTTTTAAGATCATTGATCACCATCGTCCTCTCCATCATCCTCGTCAATACTGTTGTTAGGATTGTGAATGCTCATGTTCCTAAGTATACACAAAAACTCAATATTAGCTACGTCTTCCTCTGGCTGGTTGGCATGGGATATTGCTTCTCTTACTTTCTTTAAAAATATTTTATATCGCTTCAAATGACGATGCAGTTTTTTCATTCCAAAAGGACACATTTGTGTTGCATCTTCTTTTCGCGAATCAAATTTAGTAAATCCGTTATAGAAATAAACTAAGAAATGGAAACTGTTTGGTGATTCAAAATAATAAGTCAATCTACCTCCAAGAAACACTTCGTAAATTTCAACCATTTTTGATATCAGGTCTTCGATTAACATGTTGTCTTGAATTTTAACACCTAGGTCGAATAGACGTGCTCCGTACTCCTGCGTATGTAGTTTGTATTTCCCTCCATGTTCAGTATCTGCGCCTAGCAGTATATGATGTTTGAATTTATTTTCTAGAACTGCCATTAATTGTATATTACTATCCGTCTGACTGATGTTGTGTGTTGCAGCGTATAATGATTCCCAAAGACCAATGATAGCTTTAATACTTCCATAGGTAAGTAAGTGTTTTTGCATGAATTTTATAAAAAGGGAGACAACACCAGTTCGGCTGCCTTTGCCAGTCATACCATCGATGATATAACGGACTTTATAAACATGTTCTCGTTTGTTATATTTATCGATAATGCTGTCCAAATATCTTTGGACAAACTTAGGGTTTTCATCTTGAATTCCAATTCTATACAAAAAGTTTCCAATTTCCGTTATAATTTTATAACTTTGTTTTTCGTCAATGATTGCAATAAGTCTGTCTTGAAGAACGATATCATCTAATTCATAAAAACTATAATGCTTAATATTCGAACTCTTTGGTCTAAACATAAGACAAAGTACATTTACATCTCCATATTTGAACGTAGAATCACGTATGATGTCTGAATTGACTGTTAAGTTCATCAAGCAGGTTCCACTTCTGGTCAGTCCATTGAGGAACGCCTTCATTTGCTCTGGGGATGGTACACGTGTAGAGAGTCTTTCAAGAAATAGTTTAACAAATGTGATGAATTTTTTTTCTATAATGCATTTCCTAATATATTCCCCTATTAGTTCTGGATAACTACGGAACCAAGGTTCTCCGTCATCATCTGTGTCATTTGTATCGCTTTCAGGATTGGAATCTTCAGACTCTGAATCAAATAAACTATTTTCATCATCAGAACTTTCATTGCCTTTGCTTTCGTCAGATTGTGTTTGGTCCTGAAAACTGTCTTCATCATCTGCACAGCCAGGTAACGGCGGATTCCATGGATTCAAAATTCCTGTAATTTGAAATTCTGAGGAAAAATTGATTTTGAATGACAAATCATCATCTAGAAAGTAGACCAGCTTATCAATAAGTAGTTTTTGATCCACATGTATGACGGATGAATTGAAATCATGTTGTTTCAAGCTTGGCCTTATATATTGTAAAATAAATCCAAGATCGCAGATATCAAGTTTCATCAATGTTTCGGGACATTCGTTACCAAATGAGACAAGAACAGCATCATGGACGGCTTGATGTTTAAACGTGTAGGCGTTTCCTCTTGGATATGTAACCCAATCTTGGTAAAACTCACCAAACTTTGAACTTTTTATTAGGTACCCTCCTTCAAGGGTAAGAATAGCTTGTTGGACTAACGTTTTTCGTATCTTTGATTTCTTGTCATCAAATATAGAAAATATCCTCTGGAACAATTCATCATTTTCTATATGGCTTCCTAAAATGTTGTTATCGAAAAAATTACATTTCAAAGCAGTGTATACCAATACACAGTACTGGTAACGACAAGATAATTTGTCAAAGCCTTCTGTGAAAAGATCTGTGACCTTATTTATCAACGATTTATTAGTGGTACGAAAATATGCCACACCAAGTATCGTTAGGGATTTATCACTGCAAAACATCCGACAAGTTTCTGGAAATCCTAAATATGTGTCACACATGCAGCATTGGTAAACTGTGTTAGTACATATTTGAGTGTTGTTGTCTGACAATGCAATGACATCAGCAGTACATTCAGATGAACATCTAGGATAGGGGTCATCGTCAAAATATATATCTACCTTTACTGGACTTTTACAAGGGATGATTGAATTATATCTCATATGACTCAAAATCATTGTGATCCGTTCTTTGTCTGTTAGTCTGTATTTATAATCTAAATTCACAATACATTTTTTATCAAATATATCGTGCTTTGCTAAAATGTTTTCACTGCATTTTGGGTCGTTTCTTATTGTAAACACCATTTTCAAGAGCGTAGATGTCTTTAAACAATTTGACAAAATATCCAGAATATTTTTGTGACTACCTTCGTGAAAGTCAACATTTCTCCTACCAAAAAGATCCTCAACAATTACGATGCATTTTTCGGCCAACGAAATTAAATCTCTGTACTTAATAACATCTTTGTCTAAGAAGAAAAATGGAATGTATCCTTTATCTTTGTACACGGATGCTAAATTCAGCGCTATCTGTGTTTTACCAGAACCTCCTTTGCCTAGCAGAATCAGAAGGCTTTGTTCATTTAGAATAGTTTTCCCCTTCTCAAGCGCAGCTGTTTTAACGAATGTTTCATCAGATAGGTGACCTTGAATTATCGCATTGCTGTGATCTATAATAATATGAATGAAAGAAAATTACATTTAATTCACAATTTATCATTGCAGAGTTTCAGAAATCTATCGTTTGTTTACAATAAGTGAATGCTTATAATGTTAGTATTATGTTGATTCATTCATGTCCTTCTTTAAAAACAGCTTTGTCATGACAAAAGTTTTGACGAAGTTTATCTACTAGTATATAATTCTCTATATAACTATGGGTTTTCAGATGAATAATGTCTGTTTATAAATTATAAAATGCTAAAACGTGTATAATAAAGTCAGTTGGTGTGACGGCATGGTTATTCACATCCTTTGCGACAGAAAAAAAATCATCGGATCTAAAAGATACACTTGTATTACTGTGCAACACATAAGGAAATGTATTGGTCAACTCAGGGATTGGACAGGGGTTTTCCATTCGTATTTCGGTATAATAATCTTTTTAGTTTTTCCACCACTAGATAAAGCCGTCTAGGATAGGCTATATTCGACAAACGAAAGCTTTATCGTATTGCATAGTAAGGTCGAGTGAGCTAACAGCGTAATGAATTATATTCAGGAGAAGTAACTATTTCTGGTGTATTTACGTTTAGGAGTTTAATCTTCAAGCATTTTTTTAATATGAGAAGCAGAATATCAATCTTGATTTATTTGGCAAAAACTTTTTTTCCATTCTGCAGAAGAAGTGAATATTCAATAACACGAAAAAACCCAAACCAATTATATTTTTTTTAATTTGTAAATTATCAATTATACTAATACAAGTATACTAAAATTTAAAATTTATCTCACCTATAAGATTTTGTTTTCGGACATCTGTAAGACAAATGAAGATAATATAATAAGTGTTAAAATCATTTGAATGTTCAAACATACTTCTTTTCTCATTATAACATTATTGAGTTTAAATAAGTTTTAATAAATTATACATAAAACATAAATCAAGATTTAAAAACAACAATACCAATGTCTGATATACCATGCTATTCAGGATATATAATGTGATAATCACAACTCAAAGTTCATTTCTGAAACCCTTAACACTAAGCGCATTTGTTAAAACATTCAACATACATTATATGTATTCTGTTTGTTTACTTTGTTTATATATTGTTGTCAATATAATCGAATTTCATGCGACTGTCATACAAGTGAGAGGTTTAGATACCTATAAAACCAGGTTTTTTCCACCATTTTGTAAATACGAAAATGCCTGTACTAAGTCAGAATTAGGACAGTTGTTATCCGTTCGTTTGAGCTAATGATTTTGACATTTGATTAGGAACTTTTCCTGTGAACTATGCATTTTTATGATTTTACATTTAACTGCATGTTTCTTTAAAAATGCACTTCTTTTTTGTTTTGACGAAAAAATTAAGTAGCTTTTATTTCCACTGCTTGTGTGTGAATGATTTGTTATGTACTTTGAACCTAATTATAACATACAATTTTGTTCAAAAAATGTACTTGACGTTATTTTACGGAACCAAAGATATTCTGCTACATCAGAATTACCTAATTTTCTTGTTTTGATCGCCTGATTGGTTACTGATTCTTTAACATCCATACTTAGGTTATGAATCTGATCAGTTATGTCTTGTCTTGTTTTTTCTAATTGTGTCAGAATACCTTCCCTTTGTTCTACTGTGTTTAATCGAATATTGTGCTCTGTTTTATGTAAATGTCCAATGAGTTCCGTATGCTGCATCTGTACATCATCTTCTTCTGTTTTTATTGTTCTCATAATTTCTTTGCTATGTATGTTGACTTCGTCAACAACTTTAACATGAAGACTTTTAATTCGTTCATATAAAATTTCATCCCTTTGAGTTAAACTTTCCATCATTCCGTCGATTTTGTCCGTAAATGCTTCATTCTGGGACGTGATATTGTTTGCGATTTTCTCTTTGCTCTCCAAGATGCGCTGGACGATTTGATCTCTGTTTTGTCTAGATTGTTCTCTTATCATATATATTTCCTATATAAGAAATTGAGGACATACATTAGGAATCCGGTATCGAACTAACCACTACGCAATTTTGGCCACGAGCATTACTAAAGAGACATGTATTGTCGAAATGCGCATCTGGTGCAAGAAAATTGGTATCGTTAATTTTATTACTACCACTGGGTCGATGCCTCTGCTGGTGGACTATTAGTCCCCGAGTGTATGACCAGCCCAGTAGCCAGTACAAAATACGGATTGTTTGTGTTATTAAAATTTGCTGTTACAAAATATTAGAAATTATTATAAATTAAGGAATGTATCTCCCTCATGCAAAGCTCTGATTCTTTTCACGTATTTGCCTATACTTTTTAGACCTTTCGGATTATAGCTCTTCATCTTTTATATAAGCTTTAGATTTCAAAGTTTTTGGCCATGAGTATCACACTGAAGAGACATGTATTGTCGAAATGTGCATCTGGTGCTAGAAAATTGGTACCGTTAATTTTATTAAAGAGTTATGTTTTTAGAATCACTACAAAACCATGTCTATATGAAAGAAAAAAAGTCGCTAACAATTACTAAGGATTATAAGCTAATTCAAAATGAAACCAAAGACAACTATCGTTCTACCTATAGACGTGTACTGTGTGTGTGTTGTTTGAACTCTATCGTGTTGTGTTTAATAAATGTCTACTTGTTTTCACAGTATCACAGAAGTTGGATATATCAACTCGGAAGTCCTGTTTATGTTTCATTTTTGCTCTACAAGAAGTAATAATCCCCCTTGAAACATAAGGATTACTTTTATTAAAGAAGCTTTATTACCGAGACGCCTTAGTATGTCTATCGGTAATACCAATGCGTTAATTTGGTTGCATTGGATATACGAGTATATCTGCTGTTGTTTTTTTTTATTTGGTCGGGTTGTTGTCTCTTTGACACATTCCCCATTTCCATTCTCAATTTTAAAGTCTAAAAATGGACGACAATATCCGCTCGGAAAGGAAAAAATTATAATAATAATAATGATTAGTCAAAATAGGATATTCTAACATTTGTCCATGATTTAAACTCTTGAAAAATTTCTTTCAGAATCAGTATTTGCTAATGTTCTGCACTTTAAATTTAATGGTAGTATAAATGTGCCAGCAGTTTTCCTCGTTAATCATTTTTAAAACTGTACTTATTTGATTAGTTGATAATTCAATCCCTTTCGGCATGGACATGACCTATTTGTGACTACACTTTAGGAAAACAACAACCAAATATATTTGAAAAGAGTTGAAAAGAATGAATATCAAAAACAATATTACTGTCGTCTCCATTTCTTTGCTGTTATATGTATTTTTTTGTATTTTGTAAGGGTTGTTTGATGATATCGGTAGATCAAAATTATTTGTAAAGCTACCGATATTGCATATGTCTATAATTTGAACTTACCGTTTTGATTTCTTCGTTTTGTCGAATATCAGACAACAAACAGTTTTGATATTGTTGACATATTATTTCATCCAATGGTCGAACTTCAGCATCTTTGAGTTTTTGTTTCATTTCACTTTTTTTATTGCACGATTTTGCAATTGTAAGAATGACTGTTTCAATTTGACTTTTGTAAAGTATATAGTCAGTACCTGAACATTTGGCTTCTTGCGCATGTCCATACAATTTATTCCGATGTCCAATAAGGTCATCAACTGCAAGTCTAATGTTACTATTCGGAGGACAGATCGAGGCAAAATTAATCAGCAGACAACGAAGAAATGTTAAATCCAGATGTTTTGTTGTAAGAGTGGATTTTGCGGGACAGCAACAGAATTGTGCCTTGCTTTTAATATTATGACAAGACAGGGTTTTTCCATTTTTGTCTAGCAGTATATTTAATTGATCGGGATGAAGAACTCTACTCGTAGGAGTGGTTAGTGGTAATTTTCTGTTGACACACTGGCAACATGTATATCTATTAAAGCATAAATGATATATGTCATGCTGGTTCAAGTTTATGAAATCCTCCAGTGTTTGATTGTTAGAGTTAAGTTCATTATCTAACAACAAAATCAACGACTCTTTTCCATGATCAACAATTATTGTTGAGATTCTGTAGAAGTTTTCTCTCTCTTTCTGAGTGCTTAACCTATAAAATAAGTAGATATAAGAATGTTTACATATAACGGAATCTATACTTGCCTACAGTTATGCAGACCAACTTTGACCATGTTGATATTTGAAAGTTTTACGACGGGGTGGCTGTTTGTGACATTTAAAAGAGGGCCGAAATATATCAACGGGACAGTCAAACTCATAAATCTAAAACAAACTGACAACGCCATGGCTAAAAATGAAAAAAAAAACAACAGAAAAACAATTGTACACATGACACAACATAGAAAACTAAAGAATAAACAACACGAACCCCACCAAAAACCAGGGGTGATCTCAGGTGCTCCGGAAGGTTAGCAGATCCTGTTCCACATGCGGCACCCGTCGTGTTGCATATATGATTAATAATCCGGTAAATAGTCTAATTCGGTAGGTCAAATTCTTGAAAGGGAAGGGGATTGTAGTTACGACATGAGGAACATATCCGATATCATTTGTGAAACGGTTATTCCATAACGGTCAACCAACTCGTGATGGCGTCCATAACACTTACGAAGGGATGATTTCAACTTAACCATTTGGAACTCTTGGTTTAATAGCTTCCTTGTGAGCAGTAACCCTCTATCAAGAAAATCATGATAGGAAATGCAAGCACGGGAATATCGTATCAATTGGGAGATATATACCCCGTATGCAGGTGCTGCTGCAATGTTGCTACTTAATATGCATATAGAGGATTGTATGTAATTAACATATTTACGTATACACAACTCGTGATTAATAATGTTTGGTACATACATGATTAATATACTTGCCATTGATAAAGACTTATGCTGATCTTAAAATGTATTTTTGTTGTTTTATATCATTGCTGCTTTATGTTTACCAAAAACCTATACTTCGTTTCATTATAGTAACTCACATTATGCTTTTTTTTTGCAATATTTTGTCTTTTTCTCCTTACTTGTCTTCAATTGACGAAATTCGGAGGCAAGACTATGACGATTAGAGTACCTGAAATCACCCCCAGTTTTTGAGGGGTTCTTGTTATTTGGTTTTTAGTTTTTTATGCTGTTTCGTGTGACAAATATTTGTCTGTTTGTCTTTTTTCTTTTTTAGCTATGGTGTCGTCAGTTTATTTTAGATCTATGAGTTTGAATGTCCCTCTGGTATCGTTCGCCCTTTTTTAAAAGTAAACTGTAAGCAGTTACTCAACTATTTCATATGCTAGTTTATTTTCTTTATCACACCTCCAATTCATATTGATAAATTGTACAAGCCCTGCAGCCACGATCTATTGACCTTGGATCTTAAGATTTCACCACTGAATTCACAAAAGAATTTTGTATATCTCCAGTGATGTGTACATTTTAAAAATAAGATTCATATTGACAATATTAAAAGCTGATACAACTGTGATACATTGATAACCGTTAAGAATAAGTCTATTCAAAAGATTTGTTAGTTTACATTGTTGAAAATCTTATAAATCAGGACGAAAATACGATATGAGCCACTTAAACATACAAATTTATCTAATATTACTGTTTATGTGTAAGTATTCCTAATAGTGTATATGAATGTTTTATCAAATGAAAAAAGATCCTTATAATAAGTATCATACACTTACATTTTATATAATATCAAATATTTCCGTCGTCATTTTCGCTATCACTGTGCAATGTAGACAGGAAACATGCAATGACGACGATATAATAAATGATAAAGTATTTATAGAACCAAAATACTAAAATCGATAAACGGTAATGCACATTAACTACATTTTATACAACAATCTTATCCCTCGTGGAGACACTCATTCTTTTTCCTTTTACCTCTTCCTGTCGTTTGTAGGAAACCAACTTGTGTGATGTTAGGTTGATACTACCTGTGTTATACTGTGCGTTTGCCTTGTAAGAAACCCTATGGTGATGCATTTTATCTCAAGCGTTCGATGTACTGTGCTCTTCTTCTTACTAACATCTTCCTATGTTCACATGAGTCGGAGTTTCTTCAGAAACTTTTTTAGTACAAGAAAATGAAAGAAGCTAGCATATTAAATTTCATATATTTATATATTAGTTATGTCTTTTCATCAAAATTCCAAACTTATCTGGTTTATAGATATAAGAAGATGTGGTGTGAGTGCAAATGATACAACTCTCCATCCAAATAACAATTTAAAAAGGTAAACCATTAGTTCTATTAATATGTATCATCAGGAATAGTGGGGTGACAGAATAGGAAAAAGTCGATTATTAAAAGAGTTTAATTTTACTTCATGGTATACGGCTAAAAATTGGAACAGTGCCAGAAAAATGATTTTACTTGAATTTAATATTGGTCGTCAAAAAACGTATGGTGCAGGTTTTTTTTTTATTTAAGCTTTTAGTCAGCATATTTGACCTCAAATGCAGATCATTAGTGGCATGCAGTTTTGCTTTTTATTCAAAAGCTGCCCTCGAATATTTTTATTTTTTGTTTTATTTAGACATCAGACATAATGTTCTATGCATTAGACGAAAAAGATAATCCTAAAAGACTTTTGATGACAAATTATGAAGGTAGAAACTACTGTTAACGGGAAAATTTTGTGTTTTACCCGATTCCAACATCATACAATAAAGCGCTGGTGAATGGATTATATCGTATTTACTATAAAGTAATAAGACTTATTTTTTTCTTTGCATAAACACATGTTTTATAAGGTAAGATTGTTTAAAACTATCTTTTTTAAACTTTAAAGAACCTCTGCTATTCAATCATTTACTTGATAAAATTCCGGATAGTTGTGTCTCGTCCATGATTGGGCTGAATACATAGTTTTTCTGTAATATTTGATATAACTTATTTCTGTTGATGTTTTGTTGTTTTGATGAGTTATTTGGGTGTCCATTATTCTTTTTTAATGTTGTGTTAATATAATTTTATCTATATAAGAGGCAGTTGTTTATTTAAGAAATAGGGATTCGACAAAATCCCCAAAAAGATAACAAAACTAGAAAGTCCGTTGAAACTTGGCTTGAATATTAAAAGTAAGCGAACATTCAGTTTAATCCCTTACATATTGTTATTTTCTTAAATGCGGAAGTAGAATAACTGATTTATTATACCGCTTACTGCAGATCGGGATATTTTGGGTGTAATGATGAAATTTGCCCGACAATTGTGGATATCTATGGTTAGTTCTATTCGTTTGAAAATTGTTTATAATAAAAGTGGATACAAATGATGCATTAATCTGCATAACATAATAATATTTACAGTTCGCACTGCGATATGAAATGCAGAACCTGTTTCCAAAGACCGAAAGCTAACCATTTTGCTTAGTTCTTTGATTTGAAATTCAGATATCATTTGCCTACACATCTGTAAGTCAGTACTAACATTTCCCCAGTCTACTTGTGATTAAGAATACTACAGAAACTAGAATGTTTGCTTTATATTTTGTTCTGCATGTTGATATTGAGACAGATTGGCGACGACAAACAAAATCTGTACTTAAGAGGCCGATTTTTACTTCCCAATTGTCAAATTCCCCATCATGTCTCAATGTAAGTACACTCACCCGCGCTATCGTATAATGAGTACTTATCTCAAATGATACCTTCCGCTCGTGCATGTTAAGTCAATACAAACTTCATGAGCAGGGATTTTCTCCTAACTAATTAAATCAGGCTGCAAATTTCAAAGGTAATACTATATTCAAACATAAGAACGACGTAAAAGACAAACAAAATTTTACAAAACTCGACATAGACCACTAAAGATCAACACGAATCATACTTAAAACTAGGGGTTATCTCATGTGCCCAACCCCCCCCCCCCCCCCCCCCCGAAAGGTTTAGCAGATTCTGGTTCGATTGTGACATGTTAGTTTCGAAAGTTGATTTTTTTGGGTGACATGTACTTTTAAAATTATGAAAAGTACTGGCGACTGAAAAAGACACAACATTATTTTGTATATCACCGTTTCACGAATAAAGTTATCATGGTTATATTTAAGCTCTGTCGTGACCCAACTAGCTAGTAAAATCTGTTTGCCATTTAAGATTTTTAGATACTACGTATCATATCAGATCTGAAAATTTCCCTACCTTAAAAACATAAACATCGGTAAACTGCTGTTTCCTCTAATGTTTCCTTGATACATACAGATTAAATAGCAGCCGGTTTAAGTCAAGAAATCGAAGTCAAGTCTATCAAAGGTTGTGCTCTGTGTACTTTTGTTTGTCTATGGGTGTTTCCTTTTTTGGCCATGGCGTTTTCAGTTTATTTTCGACTAATGACTTTAATGTCCCCGGGCGGGCTCTGGTATATTTCGTCTCTCATTTATATGTTTGCATCTATTGTAATAAAACTACAACCAAGACAAGGAATTTCATTTTTTAAAACAGAACATTAAAGTATAAACCGTCTTATGCTAATTTGTCATACAGCCACTACATACTTATACTGGGAAGCAAACTGTATTGTGTATCACAAGAACATTCACAGAAGAAAGTTTTTTATCATCAGCAGTACGATAGAAATGCTTACCCTAGTTCAGATATCAAATTAATTATATAGACCAGACTGAAGGGCACAACGACCTCGACAATCGGAAATATTCTGCAGACTACAGTCATGTGATCATGACTAGGGTATACTGTCGTCCGTGTATTTTTGGGCATCCGTGTATTTTGGACACATTTTTTTTTTATATATACAATAGATATAGGAAGATGTGGTGTGAGTGCCAATGAGACAACTCTCCATCCAAATAACAATTTAAAAAAGTAAACCATTATAGGTTAAAGTACGGCCTTCAACACGGAGCCTCGGCTCAAGGTTATTTTGATATTTGTCTTAGAGGTGCTCTAATGTTTCAGACGTGTATGTCCCCTATTTATAGATTGATACGACCAAAGAGTATTTTACAATGATGAAATGTTTTGAAATTGATGTACAATAATGCTGGATAAAAGCTCGCTATATCAAACAAACAGTTTACCACCACTCTTTTGCAATGCACAACACGTTGAATGTCCGAGGTTTAACATTCATTTTCGAAATATTATTATAAAATTCGTGGCTTCAGAATTTTGCCGTGTTCTTTAAACACTATGGACCATTACTGACATTCGAGATTTTCTAAACCTTTAATTACGAACACACAGTATTCCAGCCTATGGTCAGAACATCGTAATAACGTTCCCACATTACCAAAGACATCTTGCATATTTATTGCTTGATAAAGTATCCTGCATAGAAACCGAAATATTATCTTGCGTTACTTAGTTTGGGATTGAAACCGAAACTGTCTCCATTTCAAACGAATAAAAGGCTGTTCTATCATAAAACATATATTTTTAAAGTTGTAAATTTATTTTAAAAGGATTTATTTATCCTATTTATAAAAACAAATTCAATAGAAATCGTCCTGACATTGTAAAAACTCAAGATAAGTATGTTTTGACATAATTTTTGTTGTGATTTTGCATGTACCGAGTTCAACATTTATGGCAAAAACCTAAGTTTTCACTTTCATCGAGGTATTCTCGATGTTTATATTAATAAATACATATTTACTCATAGTTTTCTATAAATTTTGTTAAGTTTTGACGGACGTTGTTCTCGTAAATTGAAAAAAATACATCATATAAATTTGAAATCTACCCCCCTTTGAGTAAAGTCGAATACGTGTGTTCGGAAATCTCATTTAATGATTTGTTTCCACTTTTTTTATGGAAAAGTCAAAAAGAAGAAAATAGATTCCAGCTTTTAATCATTCTACAGTAAAAAGGGTATTAAAATTGAAGTTAGATATTCAATTTTGTTTTTCCTTGAACATGACATGTGATCTTTGATCATGATTTCTGAAAAACTGCACCATATTTTCTTTTGACGACCAGAATAATCTCAAAGTTCACATATTGCCGAATCCAATGATATATGATATAGCCGTATACCATTTTTGACGATTAAAATTTCATAAATCCGACTTTGGTCACCGGCCTAGAAGGGGAAGTTAACGAAGCAACAGACACGGCTCCCTATGGGTAATTTTTAAACTTATTTGAGATTAGCTGTCCTTTCAGAACTAGATTTTAAGACAATGGGACGATTTAAGATTTGAAATTATAAATTTCTCCTGTATATATGATACACGTTTCGATGTTTTGATTACCAATATAAATGTTGAGGTTTACAAATATTCCTAAAAAAAACATATTATGTATTTCTTTTTTAACATAAAACGTTTTGAAGAGTTGTACCCGTTTATAAAGTGTATCCAATGTATTGATTATAAGGTTGGTGTTTCACCAAATACTCTGCGTGGACAAATATCATAACTTATAAACAAACTGTTTGATGATTTGGAATCTGCTAGTCACGTCAAATGGATATCACAAACAACAGAATATACAGTAAAAATAATGATTAACAATCACACAAAAAAGAGCAATATATTTAGATGATAATCACCGTCTGTACATAGAATCTTAATTTCAGGACCATCGTGTATTATGTGTGAGGTGATGCCGAACATTTATCAACAATGTCTAAGTATCTTCCGACGAATTTTTATAGAAAAAGAACCAAATCGTTCGCTAAAATCATTTTGTGATGAAATCACAAAAATGATGTGAACTCCGGGGAAAATTCAAAGCGGAAGGAACGTCCTTAATCAAATAACAAAATCAAAAGCTCAAACACAAACACACGAATTGATAACAACTATCATATTCCTGACTTGGTACAGGCACTTTTGTATGTTCAAAATGGTTGTATAGCTAGTTATCCTCTCACTTGTATGAAAGTCGCATCAAATTCCATTTTATTGACAACGATGCGTTAACAAACAAAACCAGATTATATAGGTAAAAATGACAAAAATAAAGATTTGAAACGTGTTTATGAGCTATTCATAGTAGTTTTCACGGGTATCAGGATTATAATTAAGTACGCCAGACGCGCGTTTCGTCTGCATAAGACTCATCAGTGACGCTCATATCAAAATATTTATAAAGCCAAACAAGTACAAAGTTGAGGAGCATTGAGGATCCAAAATTCCAAAAAGTTGTGCAAATACGGCTAAGGTAATCTATGGTTAGGATAAGAACATTTTTAGTTTTTTTGAAAAATTCAATGTTTTGTAAGCAGGCATAGATTCCCTTAGCTGGATTTGGCAAAACTTTTAGGAGTTTTGGTCCTCAATACTCTTCGATTTCGTACTTTATTTTGACTTTTTATTATTTTTTTTTATTCGAGCGTCACTTATGAGTCCTTTGTAGACGAAACGCGCGTCTGGCGTATATAAAAAAATTGGTCCTGGTATCTATGATGATAGATGAAAGATGTGATGTGAGTGCGAATGAGACAACTCCCCATCCAAATAACAATTTAAAGAAGTAAAACATTATAGGTCAATGTACGGCCTTCAACACGGAGCCTTGCTTCACACCGAACAACCAGCTATAAAGGGCCCCAAAGTTACTAGTGTTAAACCATTCAAACGGGAAAACCAACGGACTAATCTATATAAAGAAAAGAGAAACGAGTTTTATTTATAAAAATAACCACATTTAATTTATTGAAATTCATGTAAACACCGATGCTATGTATGTTTAACAGGTGCTTTACAAGTGCCTACCTGCATCGTTGACCGGATAAATATTGGTTTGTGTCCTTTTTTGTATTGAAATAAATTCTATGTATATTGATAGGTAAACATTTTCAATATATTACGTCACTTCCTGTTTTCTTCGTTGAGTACTGTTAACATTGACGACAAGAATATAAAAAAAGCCTTTAGTAATATGTCACTGGAGTAAAGATTAAACAATTATAAAATGTGAGTGTTTTCTATCATTGTATACATAATATACACATATACATATTTATAATTTAACCTGAAACGTATCTTTATACCTTAGTGTATGTTTTATGACAAATATGAAAGAAAAATGTTACGTCAATGAATTAGCCATTTGTAAAAAAAAATATAAACCTTCATTATTCGTGACTGTCACAATAAAAGACGATGTAATTATGCGGAATTTTTTTTTTAATCAGGGTTTAAATATCACGAACTGTTTTATTTGTTTAGCAAAAGATCGGAAAAAAACTTTATATAAAATGATTCCAATTGACAACGAATAAATAAATGGTGAACAATCTGGCTGTCATTATATATTTATCTTTTTTTCGTGCATGAATAATTCAATTTCATGAACACCATACTTATTTACAATGGCATTGATTTATTAAATTTGTCAATTATATATCAAAGTATAATTTCAAATTTACACCTTTATCTTCATCCGCCGATAACACAGTATTACCCTGGTTTGATCTAACCAAATTCTCGAATTTGACAATGATTGATTAAATCTACAAAGTGGTAATTTTGCAACAAGAAGATATTTAGAAATAAAACATGAGATATTCAGGAAAAGGAATGTTTACATCGTTGTTTCGAACATATACCATTCACGTTGTATTCCACATATTTTAACATCACTCAATGGTAGAGACAAAACAATCATAGTTAATCGCTTTATTCTACGGGATTTTCATTATTAAAAATCAAACCAGTAGCAATATCATAATGTTATGTTTATAAATAAAACTTTTGTTATTCAAATTATTTATTCATATCACTTGGAGTATAACAATACAATAAATCAAACGTATTATCAATATAGGTTGTACTGTAGAATGACATATTATGTAATTGAAATCATTACACTATATCTTATTGAAATCATATATACCATGGTCCACAACTTCTTTTATGAAGAAAGGTCGTCGTCCTTGTATGTGTATATTAATTTTTTAAAGTTGGATGCACAATTCAAATGTATGAAATGAATGTATGTAAAAGCAATTAAATCATATTTTAAAGATATATAATCGCTTTCGGCTTTTTTGTTCAGTAGAACATATTGATAAATGTGAATGTTTAATCAATACTTGATTGACATATATTGTGTACTCTCATGTACGACGATTGGATCAATTTGTGATTATTTATTTCGAAAAAAAAGTAAATATCTTATGTGAGTCCCTGAAAATAAATATGTATTGCAATCCAAACGATTGAGTGTCAGGTCATATTATGTAACGAAACGCAACATATACAGGATTATTTACTTATTTTAGATGTTATATTATGTTATTAAAGACAATTGTGTTCTTTTGACAATACTATAAAAAAAAAAAAAACAAAGGCTGTCTTTGTCTTGTGTTTGTGCTCTTGGGGAGGGGTATTGTCATTTCCACAACACTGTGTATGGGATGTTCTTTTTCCTACAATTAGAGCCTTGAGCATAACCTATTATTTTTAATGTGAATTTTGGGCAAATAACGTATTGCTAATGTTGTTCCTCTCCAAAAAAAGACAAAAAGATTCTATAGCCATTACAAATGTATGTGTTCGCCCATATTCAATTAAGTATTTTAGAAGCACCACAAATTCATCCATTGGTGTTTTTACTTTACCAATGCATTCAAATCATAAAAAACAGTTTTGTATGGAGAAAAAGTCAGCATTCTGCTGATGATATTTGTATGCGATTATGAAGTGATCGTTTTATCTCCACATAATTATGACACGTTATAAAATCATATTCTACTTGCCATTTTTATTTTATAAGAAATAAGTGTACAACTCCATATTTTTGTCCCAATTAACATCAATGAAGATTGTTATTATGTTGATCATCAGATGTAGACTTCATTCGTGTAAAAACTTTCTTGCCTTTTTTAGTTCCTTTATTAATCCCATATCAATATATACTACTGTTATGAAAAGCCTGTTATTTTGAAACTGAGTAGCAAAACTCCTTAACCTTGCCAATCTTGTATGGTTTTTTTTATTAGAGTTCATTTGTATGTTTTTGGGATGAGTAACACGTCCATTTCACTGAACTAGTATATATTTTATTGAGGGGCCAGCTGAGGCAATACTTCGGTTGCGGAATTTTCCACTGCATTGCAGACTTTTATCTGATCTTTGGTCGGGCTGTTGTCTCTTTGACAAAGTCTTCATTTCCATTCTAGATTTGTTGGTGTGTAAACTAGACCAAGTCAACCACAAACATATTATATGTTTGGGAGTAAATTGGACAAATTTTCACATCAATAAATTCCTAACAAAAAATGCTTTATTCTATATTAACGTTTATTGATGTTGGCTGTAATGAAAGAAGAAGTTAGTGCAAATAATTAGAAACACGATTAAATAGAATTGTTATTCTTATATTAAGAGGTATTGTTTTGGAGGGCTACAAATTGTTTATTCGATTTGACTCAGAAACAAAAATCAACGGATTTAAGTATTAACTAACATGCAGTTTTTGCTCAAACCACGAAAGTCGATAGCCACAAATAAAAGTACACTTACACTATATGAAATGAAATTCAAAACGAGTAATATAGGGTGTGTATACAGTGTTTTTACTGTCATAAACTACAGGTATGATAACAAGAAAGACAGAGCAATCGTTATGAAAGTTTTTAATTTGTTTTGTTTTTTTAAATTGAAGGTTAAGCATACAGAAGGAGAGAGAGAACTTCTACAGAATCTCAACAATAATTGTTGATCATGGAAAAGAGTCGTTGATTTTGTTGTTAGATAAAGAACTTAACTCTAACAATCGAACACTGGAGGATTTTATAAACTTGAACCAGCATGACATATATCATTTATGTTTTAATAGATATACATGTTGCCAGTGTGTCAACAGAAAATTACCACTTACAATTCCCGCGAGTAGAGTTCTACATCCTGATCAATTAAACATAATACTAGACAAAAATGGCCAAAGACTGTCCTGTCATAATATAAAAATCTCATCACAATTTTGTTGTTGTCCAGCAAAAGCCGCTCTTACCACAAAGTTCCTGGATCTAACACTTCTTCGTTGTCTGTTGATTAATTTTGCCTCGATCTGTCTTCAGAATAGTAACATTCGACTTGCAGTTGATGACCTTATCGAATATCGGAATAAATTTTATGGACATGCGCAAGAAGCCAAATGTTCAGATACTGACTACATACAATATAAAAATCAAGTAGAGACTACAATTCTTACAATTGCAAAATCATGTAATAAAGAAAGTGAAATGAAACAAAAACTGAAAGATGCTGAAATTCGACCATTGGATGAAACAATATGTCAACAGTTCCAAAACTGTTTGCTATATGATATTCAACATCATGAAGAGATCAGAAAGGTAAACAGCTTTTAAGGATTAATTTTTATAATGTCAATTTATTAAACAATGAGCAGCCAAACGACTCGAATTACAAAAGATGTATGAAGGTAAAACAATAGGGTTATAATCACTGAACAATTAAATTGTCTTTATGTCAAGCTCTATTCATACACATATTCGTATATCATAGCTAAATATTAACACTCCTAGCTATTCAAATCTGATTGATTAATCTAGAATTTGTAGTACTTTATAGTTTCATACTAATTTTATTGAAACACAAATGTTCAAGGGTGTTCTACGTGTTCTGTTATGAAATTATCGGATATGTTCCTTACGTCGTAACTACAATCACCTTCCCTTTCATGAATTTGACCTACCGAATTAGACTATTTACCGGATTTGTAATCACATAAGCAACACGACGGGTGCCGCATGTGGAGCAGGATCTGCTTACCCTTCCGGAGCACCTGAGATCACCCCTAGTTTTTGGTGGTGTTCGTGTTGTTTATTCTTTAGTTTTCTATGTTGTGTCATGTGTACTATTGTTTTCTGTTTGTCTTTTTCATTTTTAGCCATGGCGTTGTCAGTTTGTTTTAGATTTATGAGTTTGACTGTCCCTTTGGTATCTTTCGTCCCTCTTTTATTTGAAAGTTAATTTATCTTTCACTTATTCTGCAGGAAATACATATGCTACGAGAACAATCGAGACAAAACAATAAGCAAATGGGTCAATGCCTTTCGAAAATAGACGGAACAATGGAAGGTATACATACACATGTAAAACAGACAAGGGAAGAGATAAAAGATCGATTTGACAACCTAAGTGGAAATCTTCAAGAAACTATGTCCAGTGAGGCGTCCAAATTAGGAGGCCTAGGTAAATTTGTTATTTTTAAATACTTATAACTAAGTTTGATAAATACATTCAACGCCAGTCAAATTTATGTTGATAAGAGTTTCATTGTTTAATACTTTGGTGATTGTCACTTTGACAAACCCATTGGTTTTTATCTAATTTCGTGTCACAGATACCAATTTACCATTGTCAGTAACAAAAACATTTAAAAAGGCCCAAATTAAATACAAAGTTGAATCCCAAATGCTGAAAGGTTTTGAAAAACACAGAAAAGCCGTTATTTTGAGTTTAACACATATTGAGACGATAAGTCTTTCATTGATATTTTCCTTAAAATACACAAAGACAGTTTTCTAAAACAAATTTTGTTCATAGAAATAATAATATTTACATGTTTTTGCTTTAAAACAACGAAGATAAATATAATGTTATCTTAAAGATTTTTTTTGTTGAATATACTGATTTATTGGTGTTTAAATAATTTAAGATACTTTTCCCTGTTATGCATCTTTTAAACTAAATGCGACTACTATAAGTTTTTTGATAAAAGAAAAATTAAACAGTGTAATTTTGTTTTATATTACAGATTTCAGAAAGCAAAATCTTATAGGTGAGATATTTTTTATCGTTTTCAAGTACAAAATGTCATTATAAATATGTATTGTAAAGCTGACAATATTTTACTCATTTGGAATTCACATTTATATACAACATTAGGTCAATGTCAGGAAAATATAAACTTTTTTGTAAGATGCTGAGAAACTTGGGAAGGGCGAGGTTCTACAAAGCCCATCCACAGTTTTGAGCCGAGTACAAAAAAGTTTATATTTTTCTGACATTGAACTAATATTGTTTTTATACTGCAACTTAAATTAATAAGTTGATAGTTTTTAAAATCGAAACACAAATGTCAAACTCCTTTTCATCCCTTAATGCACCCCTGATTGTGGAGAAAGTGTTCCTTGATTAAATTGACATTATAAAAATATAGCTTTGTTACTATTGTTAGGAAATAAAAACAACTGGTTGCAGTATAAAAACGTGGATCTGCAGAAACTATAGTATCTGCTCTAACGCTGTTGCCATGTCACCTATATCAGTGTGAATACACAAAATGTTACAATAAAAGAGACTTAAGTTCCCCCTTTTACGAAAACACAAAAAATTTTAACTAGTACACCTGAATTATTCAACATATGCGCAGATTTTAAACACTGATTACAAGACTTTCTTTCAAAAAGTTACGACAAATTAAACAATCATCGCACTTATACAAACATTCAGTTTATAGCTTTTAAACCTAATGTGAGAGAAAGAAGACACGATATCGACACTGTGTATGCGTAATATAGCTATATCATCTTGATAATTACTGGTTAACATGATTGTCTTAGTATATTGGGTATTTCAAATATCTGCTCCTTTTTTAGATATCCAGCCGTATACTATTAAATGACATGTTGTGAATAGATATAGTGGTCAGTGATTCTGTACTAATATGATTTATCACATACTTTGCTAAACTTCCTTTTGTTAAGTTAAGGAATTATAATGAAAATAAGGTTACTCCTCTATTACGCAACACACCCTTCATTAAATGTGAATATAATTTTTAATTCCTTTTTAGTTAAGTTGCTACTCGCCTTTTTATACTTCCAAACTTAGTGCTCTAGCGTGCATGATGTGAGAAAATCTAGAAGTAGGTGTCAGATGTTCACAATTTTAAATGTCTTTTCATTATCTTGACATTTTGTGTTTATTTGTTTTAAATATATTTGCAATTCCAAAAGTTGGTCTCCATGTCATAGAGTTAACTGTTTAAATTAAATTTCGAGCTCCATGATATCTTTTTCAACTTTTTGAAAAACAATAATAACACATGTACACATGGTGCATCCTATTGATCCCAATAAAGCTTTGTTTTCAATTATAACGATAAAAATTATGTGTATTATGTGTTCAATTCCTAGCAATAATGATTTTTCTCTTCGGTGTTTTTTATAACAACTTAAATATTTTAATCACATGTTTAACATAATGGCGTTTTTACAAAGGCAACATTTCATATTTAACGTGGTGATATATACAGAGAAACCCATTCAAATGGTAAATTGTGATATACATTCTGTTTCTTTGCATTTATCTAGATCACAGCACTGCGAGAATCCTTGAACATCGTGGTGATCAGACATTTGTTGAAACAAGTGGTCTTGATAACGCGCGAATTATATTGAAAGATCAAAACCTCTTGATTCTGTTAGCAAAAGGAGGGTTTGGAAAGACACAGATAGCTCTTCATTTAGCATCCATTTACCAAGATGAAGGATACATTCCGCTTTTCTTCTCAGACAAAGATGTTATAAAGTACAGAGATTTAATTTCTCTAGATGAAAAAAACGTTAGTTGTTGTAGAAGATCTGTTTGGTAGGTCAAGCGTTGAATTTTACGAAGATGACCATAGAAATATTCTTGATAGTTTGTCCATTTTTTTAAAGACGTCTGCACTTTTGAAAATATTGTTTACAATAAGAAACGAACCTACATGCGAGGAAAACATTTTAGTCAAGCATGAAATATTTCATCAGAAATGTATTCTCAATTTGGATGATGATTGCAGACTGTCTGATGAAGAACGTATTACCATTCTTTTAAGTCACATGAGACATAATTCCATCAATCCATGCAAAGGTCAAATGAAGAAAGATGTATGTTTTGCCTTCGATTCTTTGCCTGGTTGTTCATCTGAATGTTCTAGTGATGTAAAGCAGTTACCATGCGGTACAATTCGAATTTGTACCGACACAATTTATCAATGTTGTATGAGTGACACGTATGTAGGATTTCCGGAAACGTGTCGTATGTTTTGCAGCGATAAATCACTGACATTACTCGGTGTTGCATATTTCCGTAACACTAACAAATCCTTAGTAAATAAGATAAATGATCTTTTCTCAGAAAGTTTTGAAAAATTGTCATGTCGATATCAATACTGTGTATTGGTATATACAGCTTTAAAACATAATTTCTTAGATAATAACATAATAGAAAGTCGTATTGAAAATGATCAACTGTTCAAGAGGATATTGTCTTTATTTGATCACAGGGATACAAAGATTCGAAAAACATTAGTCCAACAAGCTATACGTAAACTTGAAGGTGGATACCTGATTCACAGTTCTAGGTACAATGAGTTCTACCGCAATTACTGTCCTGATCCATTAGGAAAAGCGTATATGTTTAAACATCAAGCTGTTCTTGATGCAGTTCTTGTTTCATTCGGTAACGAATGTCCTGAAATATTGATGAATTTGGACATCTGCAACTTCGAATTAATTTTACAATATATAAGACCTAGCTTAAAGCAACCTGACCCTAAGTCATCCGTTATCCATGTTGACCCTAAAATTGTCATTGATAAGCTATGTTATTATTTAGAAAAAGATTTTCTAATAAATAACTGTGAAATGGTAAAAGTTGTAGGAATATCTCATCCATGGTTTCCTCTGCCAATTGAAGGTCAAGATGATGAAGACGACTACCATGAACAAAGCAATTTTAATGAAAGCGATCAATCTGAATGTATCGATAACGTTACAAGCTTATCCGATTTACAGACAGATGATCCAGGCAATGAAGACATTAGCTATGATGTCAATAGATTATTCGATTTACAGGCAGAAGATTCTGGTAGTCACAGAAGTACAGATGACTGTATCACCTTTCCAGGTCTACAAACAGAAGATGCTGGCAGCGATATAAGTGACTCAGAAGAAGAAAGCGAAATCGGTGATTTCATATATCGGTTTATTCGTGGCTATCCAGAAATGACAGGAGAATATATTCGAAAATGCATTATTGAATGGCGGTATGTTTCATTCGTCAAAATATGTCTTGAAAAACTTTCTACACTTTCACCACCACAAGAGCAAATAAAACAGTTTATCAATGGGCTTACAAGAAGGGGCACCTGTTTAATAAATTTAAAAGTCAATTCCAACTTTAGTCGTGATTGGTCTTTAAAATTTGCTGAAATAAATGTGTTTTGTTTAATTTTTAAACCAGAGAGTTCGACTATCAAACATAATAAATTTTATCAACTAGACGATAAGTCGCTTCAAGAAAAACTTATTTCTTTCATCGACGAAAACAAAAATTATAAAATAATAGTGGGAATCGGAAACTTTTTATATATAATTGGAGTAGATGAAGGAAATTATGAATTTGTAAATAGATTCCTAGACAAAATTCTAGACACATATAAAGGTAATGAAAACCATCGTAAAATTCGCTATATTATCGACGGAATGTCGGCCAAAGGTAGACGAAAGGACGTTATTTCCTGTTTCATAGATTTCATGCAAACAAACTTATTAATCTTTGGAAGCATTAAGACAATCATTGGCCTCTGGGAAGTAATAAACAGTGAAATATACAAAACTGATAAAAACAGTACTCAATTAATGGCGATTATAGAAAAAAAGTTTGAGGAACACATTTTGTTCGGTACCGATTTGGAAGATGGAGTAGATTATAAAATACAGACCCAGGAGTATGGAGCATGCGTATACAATCTAGCTTTGAAAATTCAAGACAACAAATGCATTGAACAGCTTTTGTTAAAACTAATTGAAATTTACGAATTGTTAATTCAAGGTGCATTTTTTATTGAATCACCTAATGACATTCACTTTTTAGTTTATTTTCATAAGGGATTTACTAATTTTCGATCGCGAAAGAATTATGCGAAACAAATGTGTCCCACTGGGATGGGAAAACTATATTGTCATATTAAGCGATATAAAACATTTTTGAAAAAGGTAAAAGAAACAAAAAGGTATACCAATTCGCCTGGTGAATCCGTCATTCCAATGTCGTGGTTTCTCTCTCTTGTCAGGGAGGACACACTCGACCCAAAGACCAGTGAAGATTGTGATAATGATGATAATTAAAGGGAGTTTACAAACATTCCGTTTAGTGTAATGGACTGATATTTTATCATAACTTTTTTCTTTTATTCCGATGGGATTCAATGTTGAAACCCTGTTATCTTACTTGTTTTTAACTCACATGACAAGATTTATTTAAAACTGACCTTTATTTTACGACCAGATAGAACTTATTTTTTCATATCATTCAAGACGGTAACAATCAAAACCAAGAAGTAAACAAAGACGCACAAAACCAAAGAACATTTACATCAACAGTTACAAATAATAATTAAGAAACAACACCAACTCTACTAAAAACTAGAAGTGAAATCAGGTGCTCCGGAAGGGTAGGCGTTTCCTGCACCCGTTGTGTTATTTCTTTGTTCAGTTCGGTAATGATGGAAGGTTATTATGACTGAGGAAGAATATCAGATTTTATTTCCGACACACTTTTGTTATAAGTTTCTTGAGTGATGACCTTAATTTGATTGATGCATAGCCCTGTCTTAGTAACTTTTGAGAAAGCAGTAGTCCTCGTTCAACACAATCAATGTACTTTGAACTAGCTCTAGCGTAACGTATCATATTAAGCTATCAAACAATAATTTGCTTTATTTAATAACTTATATCAATGATTTTCTTGATAGAGTGTTACTGCTCACAAGGAAGCTATTAAACCAAGAGTTCCAAATGGTGAAGTTGAAATCATCCCTTCGTAAATTTTACGGACGCCATCACGAGTTGGTTAACCGTTATGGAATAATCGTTTTACAAATGATATATCGGATATGTTCCTTACGTCGTAACTACAATCCCCTTCCCTTTCATGAATGTGACCTACCGAATTAGACTATTTACCGGATTTGTAATCACATGAGCATCACGACGGGTGCCACATGTGGATCAGATTCTGCTTACCCTTCCGGAGCACCTGAGATCACCCCTAGTTTTCGGTGGGGTTCGTGTTGTTTATTCTTTAGTTTTCTATGTTGTTTCATGTGTACTATTGTTAGATTTATGAGTTTGACTGTCCCTTTGGTATCTTTGGTCCCTCTTTTATATCACATACATGTTCGTTGCCTATAAAATTTTAGAAATTGTCACTTGAATGGAGATTGTTTCATTGCCACTCATTTCAAATCTCCATATACCAATTCACTGTGCAAACAGATTTAACGGATATCTCAGCACTTGAACCTATCATCAAATCGATCATTTTGTTTCCCATTTGTCAGTTATTACATACTATCATCATTGAACTATGGCGTTTATGTGTCTTCAGATTTTGTAAATGTATGGGTACACATGTCCTGTTTGTGGCCTTTTAAAAAGCAGGAAATATAGTCTTTCCTTCTCTATTACAAAATGAGGCCGACAATTCATATGAAGTTCGGTTCTGCGGTCCACATTATAGCAGTTATCATCGAATTATCAAATAGTCAAACCCACTAATGATATTTTCAACTGTTTGTCCACTGGTGTCATTATGACAAAATAAATTAAAGCATTTAAAATGACTTCATATACAGGAGTGTGTCCCTTACGTAGGAACTGGTCCAACAAAGTTTTGAGGAAGAAAGATTAAAAATGACACACCCTAAATTGTATGGACATGATCACGAATTGGTTGATGCAAACTAACTGAGGACATTTCTACGTCTTTTTGTGAGTTTGAATTCGCATTGCTATAAATCGTGTCTCGATATTTGTACATTCATGTATTTCGTTATGATGCTATAAATGTATAATACTGATAAGTTATTGTTTTATGTCATATCGTTTGTAGTTTAAGTTATTTTCTTTTATTTTTTTTCGTATATTAAAGTAAAGACAACTAATCATCTAGTTCATTTATATGATTTCTGTTTGATATATATAAAAAAAAAAGAAGATGTGGTATTATTACCAATGAGACAATTCTCCACAAGAAACCAAAATGACACAAAAATTAACAGCTATAGGTTATCGTGCGGCCTTCAACAATGAGCAAAGTTCTGACTCGAAACATTACATCCATATTTCCTTAGTAACGTTAATTGCCCCCACTTTTACTCTTTAGTGATACAGAAGACCAAATTATTTGAAAATTCAATACCTACTACAACTGTTCGCGAGCTTGTAAAACTGCGAAGCATAAAAAGTATGGTTAAATCCGAACAAGGAACAATCAAAACTCTAATTTTCAAAACTTATTGACTAATATAATCATTAGTAATTTTAAGTCCTTTAGTTGACCTTTTTTTTCTTTTGAGTCCAGCGAGTCTGGGGAATAACATGTAGATGTAACGTTCTTCCAGAGTAATTCTTTATTAACCTAGTACCTTTAATGTTGTATTTTTTTTGTTTTTCTTTTATATACAAAGGAGGAGCGAAAGATAACAGGGACAGTCAAACTCATAGATGAAAAATAAAATGACAACACCATGGCTAAATAAGAAAAAGGCAAACAGACAAATAATAGTATATAAGACACACTATAGAAAACTAAAGACTAAGCAACACGAACTGCACAATAAATGGTGATAATCTCAGGTACCCCGGAAGGGTAATCAGATTCTGATCAACATGTGGCACCCGGTTGCTTATGTTATTAAAAATCCGGTAAATAGTAGTTGTAGTTACGACATAAGGAACATATCAGATATCATCTGTGACACGGTTATTTGGCACAACGTTTTGAAATTTTAGGTAAAGCTCTTCAACTTTCTACTTGTTTGTCTTTATTACTATTTTGATCTGAGCGTCACTTATGAGTCTTATGTATACGAAACACGCGTCTGGCATATTAAATTATAATCCTGGTACTTTTGATAACTATTTACACTACTGGGGCGTTGACATTGCTGGTGGACGTTTCATCAACCAATGTATCACCAGCCAAGTTGTCAGCACTTCGGTGTTGACATGAATATGAATAATATGGTCATTTTTATAAATTTCCTGTTACAAAACTTAGAATTATTCGAAAAAGGAAGGCTTTTCTTAACTCAGGAATAGATTACCTTAGCAGTATGTTGCACAAAGTTTTGGAATTTGAGTTCTCAGGGCTCTTTAACTTTGTACTGGTTTGGCTTTATAAATATTTTGATATGAGCGTCACTAATCATCGTCTAATGAGTCTGATGTAGACAAAACGCGCATCTGGCATATTAAATTATTAACGGGGTACCTTTGATAACTAATTAGTCCATAACGGTCAACAAACTTGTGATGGCGTCCGTAAAATTTACGAAGGGATGATTTCACCTTCATCATTTGGAATTTTAAGTTTAGCTTCCTAGCTTGTGAGCACAACCCTCTTTCTCGTAAAGTATGACAGTAAATACAAGCCCGGGAGTACCGTTTGAATTAGGAGATATATACTCCGTACTCTGTCGTTGCTGGAACGTTGCAACATGGCAATGGAAGGTCATAATTGGGAAGCTGAATCATCTTTTTTTTTGTCGCAAATTTTTGTTTTCAATCGATCCTCATGTTCAATTTCTAGATGTAAGTCAAGAAATGAGGCAGACTCAACTGTTTATGTGGTATCCTTTATCTCTATTCGACGGGATAGATTCGTTCAACATAACCACCAAGTTTTGAATTATTTAGTGTTACTTATCCTTTAGTTTTATAAAATGTGGAATCACGAGATTTCTTCCTAAGATACAGGTTGTTCAAAAAATATTTTTCTTAAAGTACGTACTGCAAATCAAGTTAAATAGAAAAAATAGTGTCTGAATTCTTTTTCTAGCTACAAAACAAAACAGGTAGATTTATAACACATTCATTTATAAAAGTAACATTATGTGAGGTTTTTTATTTACTTTCAATTAAACTTTGAAACTCATACGGTTAGGTATATTTTTCAATGATATCTCCATGAAAAAAAAGTCCCTAATTGGTCAATTGAAAATTATTCATATCAATGTATTCTCATGTCGTTACTTATTACGATTGAGTGTCTTTCATAAAAATGCAAAAAAAAATGATCTCATAAAACAGTTATCCGTTTATTCTTTTTACAAATTGAACAATAATATCACTTGAGTGTTATGAAATAAAAAAATGTTGACCACGCTCCATAATTTCTGTAATGCATTATTCAGAATAGAGTCGAAATATACCAAAGGGACATTCAAACTAATGATGATTCAATGTCATGCCAAATCACAAAGAACAACATAAAAATCTAGCTTAGAATGCTTACAAATAAGCAACACAAACCCCACAAAAAACCGGCGGTCATCCCATGTGTTCCAGAAGAGAAGATACACCGTGCTACACATGTGGCACCCATTACTGATAAAACGATATTAATGAACACTTCATGTATATAAGAAAAATGTAAAATAGTTGAATACACGTTTGAAATTGCTCGTATATTTTTAAGATATAAAATTAACAATACTAAGCTTTGAATTCCCTCAGCCATAATTGATCTTTGATAAGTCTGGCAGCTATCTTAAAGCTCTTTTTTTTTATCCTAAAGCTATGCAGCTGTTTCTGTTCTTTTACATCCTGTTGTGTTTGGGTTTTTTGGGTTTTTTTTTAATAGTTGGCTTTTATTTTAATTAATGCAAACTATACAATATGAATTTCTTCGTTGTACCATCTTGCATTTGACTTGGTAAGAGTTCACCGTTTGACTTTAAACGTCTATTTTGCAATGTTAGGAAAACCTAAAAATTGTATTATACCACAATTTCGGACAACAAGAGTAAAATCGTATAAAAATATGATGTATGTAATTATATGTACAAATTAATATATTTAATAGATATAGGAAGATGTGGTGTGCGTGCCAATGAGACAACCTCCATCCAAATAACAATTTTTTAAAAAGTAAGCCATTATAGGTGAATGTACGGCTTTCAACACGGCGCCTTATATCACACCGAACAACAAGCTATAAAGGGCCCCAAAATTACTAGTGTAAAACCATTCAAACGGGAAGAAAACCAACGGTCTTATCTATATAAAAAAACGAGAAACGAGAAACGAGAAACACTTATATATTACATAAACAAACGACAACTATTGTACATCAGATTCCTGACTTATGACAGGTGCAAACATTTGCAGCGGGATTAAACGTTTTAATGGATCCAAACCTTCTCCCTTTTTCTGAAACAATAGCAGAACATCACAACATAGAAAAACACACGATAAAATATCAATTGGCAGACTTAACTCAATCAAAAAACGTAAATTAATACACAAAGAACGAATAAATTTGATCTGCGATATGTGAAAACAAATGCACAGTTAATAAAATATTAGAGACAAACATTCAAGACCAAAAAGCAAACAAACAAGTTCAAACAAGCCATGGCAAGACACCACTGAGAAATACTTAACCCTTCGAAAATATTGATCAATACTCACTTAAGAAAAAAACCGGTTTTAAAAAAAATCTTGAAGTTTATACAAATGTAGTAAGAATAAGTGAAAAATTGGATATTACAAATAATCAAAGCTGGTATACAGAAAAGATCCATGTGAATAAAAAATAACAAAAAGCATTATAAACAGTATCAACAGGTCAAATTAAGTTCCTTTACATCTGTCACAGACTATAGTAAACAATTAACTTACTTAATTACTATACAAGCCAATGTAACCAAAGAAAATGAGGGAATCTCACGAGTAAGCGATTCTCTCTGTACATGCATTAATCGCATTTAAATCCAAACTGGTTCAAACTGTGTTTTCTGCAAAACAGTTATGTTAATTAGTTATTTAACTCTTCTTTTGTCATTTTTCATTGTTTTAGGTTAAGCACACAGAAGGAGAGAGAAAACTTCTACAGAATTTCAACAATAATTGTTGATCATGGAAAGGAGTCACTGATGTTGTTGTTAGACAATGAACTAAACTCTAACAATCAAACACTAGAGGATTTTATCAACTTTAATCAGCATGATATATACCATTTATGCATTAACAGATATGCATGTTGCCAATGTAAAAATGAAAAATTACAACTTACAACTCCTGCGAGTCGAGTTTTGCATCTGGATCAATTAGATATACTGCTAGACAAATCTATACAAACACTATCTTGTCATAATACAAAAGCGTGGCACAATTTTGCTGTTGTCCGGCAAAAGCCACTCTTACAACAAAGCATCTGGATTTAACACTTCTTCGTTGTTTGCTGATTAATTTTGCCTCGATTTTTCCTCCGAATAGCAACATTCGACATGCAGTTGATGACCTTATTGGACATCGGAATAAATTGTATGGACATGCGCAAGAAGCCAAATGTTCAGATACTGACTATATACTTTACAAAAGTCAAATTGAAGCTACCATTCTTACAATTGAAAAATCGTGCAATAAAGAAAGTCAAATGAAACAGAAACTCAGAGATGCTGAAGTGAGGACAATGGATGAAACAATATGTCAACAATATCAAAATTCTTTATTATATGATATTCAGCGGAACGAATATATTACGAAAGTAAGTTTTGCAGAAATTAAATAAAAGATAATGCACTAGTCTTGATTTCAGATTAAATGTAACACATTGTATCCAACAGTCATTCATTAGTGCAAAAACAACCAGCGCAAAATTCTACATGCAATTTCCTAGAACCAGATTTGTTTGCTATGTGGTATTCAACAAAATTAAGAGATCAGAAGGGCAGGAGTAATATTCACGCATATATAGAAAATGACGAATTGAACTTTCATTCTGTACAGATTACATTTGAAACTATTAGATATGCATCCGGCAAAAGACGCGACAACCAAAAAGATATTCGAACGCAACATGCAGTTTAAAACACAGGACAATTAAAGTGTATTTAAGTCATGCCCAATTAATACAAATATTTGTAAATTATTTTTGTTAATAACAACACTCATACCAATTTGTTTCTAAATGAATATTACTGTTGCACACCTGACACTCTCATTATGCTATATGGTTGTCCTCATTTTTTATACACAAATGCCTTTGTCTTTGCTCTATGTAAGTTTCCTCATGAAATTTGTAGTTGAAAATCATTTCTGATACAAATCTTCAATTTCTTCTACAGGAAATTAGTACGCTACGAGAACAATCAAGACAAAACATTGATCAAATAGTTCAGCAAATTTCGGAAACAAAAACTACAATCACCACCAATATTTCGTCTCACAGTAAAACAACTATGGAACAACTGGAAGGCTTGCAGTTGGATTTTGCTAATAGGGATGACAATTTAAATGAAAAGATACAAAGTAATGAGGTAAAACTCGACGAAGTGCAGAAGCAAAACAAAGTAGTAATAGGGACGATAGAAAAAGAGAGGGACATCCAACAAAAGAACCATGCTGAAAAAATTGGACATTTATTTCAGACTGAGCGCAATATTCTGTCAAAAACAAAAGAAACAACGGCAGATATTATTAAACATGTAAAACAGACAGGACAAGATATAAAGGATAAAGTTGACAACCTTAGAGCAGATATTATAAACACTTCTGCCATTGAGGCGGCAAAATCAATAAAGCAAGGTACTAAGTTAGAGTGAAATGAATTCAAAAAATGAAAATAGTAAAAATAGTAAACTCGGAGCAAACTAAAATAAGGAAAGTTCTTTATCAAATGACAAACTCATAAGCTCAAATAAATCAAACAAATGGATAACGACTGTTATATTCTTGACTTGGTATTGTATGCCTTTTAAATGTATGTTGACGGAGTTACGGCATTTTCTTAGCGATTGTGATTAAACTCACTTTAAGTGAAGACTGCATCCGGAATTGGTAACAAAGGGATCAATAATGAATTGAAAGCGTTTCTTTTAAAACTTTGATACGGCTATCAAAATTATGATAACATGTTGCATACCTTAACTATTGACATTATGGAAATAAGGAATTGTTGTATGATTGAAAATGAGACAACACTCCACCATCGTGCAATTGTATAGATGAAAGTAATCTTATAGAATCATGCAGTCTTCAAAAACGAAAACAACCGTACAGTCGACTATTCAATGTCTCGACATGAAAAATATGTAAAAACTGTAAAAATTAGTAGCAATTGGCTTACCTCGTTTAAAAACAACTGAATTAAAACATTAAAGACAAAGCACCAAAATAGTACGCTTGACAAAACATAGAAAACTATAAACTAAGCAACACAACCCAACCACAAACCGAAGGTGATCTCAGATGCTCCACATGTGGAACCCGTCATGCAAGTATGTCTAAAGAAATGTTTATGTTTGCATGTTTTATGTTTGTATACAAGTAATGAAAACTAAATTATATATAAATTTGGTCGACCATTTCTACAGACGAAAACTGTGTGTTGCATTTGTATTGACGCAACGTGCGTCTGGTGTATTAATTTTTAAACCTGGTACCTTTGGTTAGCTAATATTTGTGTGTTTCCTATATGTTCTTTCGGTAATTTGTATTATAGTCCTCTCATATAATGTTGTCATTTTAATGTTATATTTAACAATGCCGTAAAAGCCGGAGGTTTGGCAAGCCACAAAACCAGATTTAACCAACCATTTTGTTTCTTAAAATGTCCTGTACCAAGTCCGGAAAATGACAATTTTTCTATTAAAGTTCGTTTCTGTGTGTGTTACATTTTAATGATGTGTTTCTGTTGTGTAATAGTTCTCCTCTTATATTAGATGTGTTTTCTCAGTTTTAGTTTGTAACCCGGATTTGGTTTTTTTTCTCAATCGATTTATGAATTTCGAACATCGGTCTTCTACTTTTACCCTAATTTGCTGACTGATCACTGTATAAATAATTTCAAAGGCTTTTCTGTGTTATTCATTCAAAATGAATACGATCATAATAATATGGTAAAAAAAATATTCTTTTTATTTTGTTTTACAGATTTTAGAAAGCAGAATCTTATAGGTAAGATGTATACTGCATTTTTAGATATATATTGTACACAAAAAAAAGGAAACAAGAAACCATTTTAGTTCAAAATTTCAATTTATAAATATACACAATGAATATTACACTGAAAATGTTCCGGACTTCCAATTGGAACACGCGCAAGAAAATACATCGGGGTTAAACTAGTTAATTTGTCTTATTTAACCTTTATCATTAAGTATACACAAATTTGTTTAATTTGTTTTTTAATATATCTTATCTTCAATCTTCCCTACATGTTAAACAATCATCTATACACGTACTTTTTTTTAATTTGGGTCACACAATTAAAAACTCTACTGTAGACTTGGTGAAAAAAAAACATTACTTAAGATGTCAGTATCATCTTGATAATTAAGGGGTTAAATTGCTTTCCTTATTTACGAAGTGCAAATTTCCGCTTCCTAGTTGTGAACTTTTCATTACGGTGTAGCAACAATCTAGCAGGGCTTGTATTTCATACCATGATTTCCCTGATAGAGGACTGCTGCTAAAATTGAAATTATAAAACCGAGAGATACAAGTGTTGGTGTTAACATGATCCTTCCGTAAATTTTGCAGACCATTATCGTCGACCCCTCTTGAGTACCTAAGATCACATCCGTTCCTGGTTAGTTCATTCAACTCGTCTTAATACTGCTACGTTGATAAGTGAAGAAGTGATATGAATATAAAATTCCAACTCTTGTAAGCAAGTTTCACCATTACAAAATTTTCCTTTTTGGTTACATACCTTCTTATGCGTTTATGTGTTCAAACGCATTTTGTCGACAATAAAAAAAACTATTGTTTGTGTTTTAGCCGTCTTTAAATTATTTGCCATAACATTGGCCCTTGACATAAGAGTTTTGAATGTCTCAATGCAATTCTGGCCTCTTCTAGGAAATGAAAATACCGTATGAGGTACATCAATTTGATCCAAGCAACTTGTATTTATGTATTCAGATAGAATTGTGATAAATGATCTGTATTTATAAAAGTTATTGTTTGTAAACACTTGTGCATGCTTTGTCTTTCTGATGCCTTTTTCTCAATCGATTTATGAATTTCGAACATCGGTCTTCTACTTTTACCTTAATTTGCTGACTGATCACTGTATAAATAATTTCAAAGGCTTTTCTGTGTTATTCATTCAAAATGAATACGATCATAATAATATGGTAAAAAAAATATTCTTTTTATTTTGTTTTACAGATTTTAGAAAGCAGAATCTTATAGGTAAGATGTATACTGCATTTTTAGATATATATTGTACACAAAAAAAGGAAACAAGAAACCATTTTAGTTCAAAATTTCAATTTATAAATATACACAATGAATATTACACTGAAAATGTTCCGGACTTCCAATTGGAACACGCGCAAGAAAATGCATCGGGGTTAAACTAGTTAATTTGTCTTATTTAACCTTTATCATTAAGTATACACAAATTTGTTTAATTTGTTTTTTAATATATCTTATCTTCAATCTTCCCTACATGTTAAACAATCATCTATACACGTACTGTTTTTTAATTTGGGTCACACAATTAAAAACTCTACTGTAGACTTGGTGAAAAAAAAACATTACTTAAGATGTCAGTATCATCTTGATAATTAAGGGGTTAAATTGCTTTCCTTATTTACGAAGTGCAAATTTCCGCTTCCTAGTTGTGAACTTTTCATTACGGTGTAGCAACAATCTAGCAGGGCTTGTATTTCATACCATGATTTCCCTGATAGAGGACTGCTGCTAAAATTGAAATTATAAAACCGAGAGATACAAGTGTTGGTGTTAACATGATCCTTCCGTAAATTTTGCAGACCATTATCGTCGACCCCTCTTGAGTACCTAAGATCACATCCGTTCCTGGTTAGTTCATTCAACTCGTCTTAATACTGCTACGTTGATAAGTGAAGAAGTGATATGAATATAAAATTCCAACTCTTGTAAGCAAGTTTCACCATTACAAAATTTTCCTTTTTGGTTACATACCTTCTTATGCGTTTATGTGTTCAAACGCATTTTGTCGACAATAAAAAAACTATTGTTTGTGTTTTAGCCGTCTTTAAATTATTTGCCATAACATTGGCCCTTGACATAAGAGTTTTGAATGTCTCAATGCAATTCTGGCCTCTTCTAGGAATTGATAATACCGTATGAGGTACATCAATTTGATCCAAGCAACTTGTATTTATGTATTCAGATAGAATTGTGATAAATGATCTGTATTTATAAAAGTTATTGTTTGTAAACACTTGTGCATGCTTTGTCTTTCTGATGCCTTTGATAACTACTGTGGATTCATTATTATTCGTTGGATACCAATTTTCGTGGATTTCGTGGGCACAGTCAAACCACGAAATTAAATATTCAACGAATTATAATTTTTCTATAGGTTTGTATGCAGACTTCAGCAAAACCACGTAATTAAATATCCACGAATATGCAAGTTTTTCTTTATCCACGAAAATTGGTACCCACGAAAATAAATGAATCCACAGTATTTAATTTAATTTTATATCGTCACCATTGTTACAGAATGGTGCTTTCAAGATGATAAAACTATATCGAAACTGTTTGCAATAGTAAAATAAAATGTAACTCCATTTTGTTTTTATTATATAGATCACAGTATCGCGAGAATCCAAAGTCACCGAAACGATGACACATTTGTTCACACAATGGCACTTGATAAAGGAAAACAGATTTTGAAAGAAGAAAACCTCTTGGTTCTGCTAGCTAAAGGAGGGTCTGGAAAGACACAGATAGCTCTTCATTTAGCATCTATTTACCAAGAAGAAGGATACATTCCGTTTTTCTTCTCAGACAAAGATGTTATAAAGTACAGAGATTTAATTTCATTAAACGACAAAAATATTGTAATTATCGAAGATCTGTTTGGTAGGATAAACGTTGACTTCTACGAAGATGATCATAGAAATATTCTGGATATATTGTCAAGTTTTATAAAAATGTCTTCGCTTTTGAAAATTGTGTTTACAATCAGAAACGACCCTAAATGCGAGGAAAATATTTTAGCAAAACATGACATATTTCATCGAAAACGCATTCTCAATTTGGATAATGATTTCAAACTGTCATATAAAGAACGTTACACAATTCTTTTGAGTCATTTGAAGCATAAGTCAATAACCCAATGTACAGGTCAAATAAGGTTAGATCTATGGCTTGACTACGACGGCTTGCCTTTCTGTTCATCTGAATGTACTGATGATGTTAAGCGTTTGTCATGTGGTAAAATTCGAATATGTACAGAAGCAATAAGCATGTGCTGTTCATTTGATACATATATTGGATTTCCCGAAGCTTGTCGTTTGTTTTGCCACGATGAATCATTAACATTTCTAGGTTCTGCATATTTTCGTGACACAAGTCAATCATTAGTTAATAAGGTCGACGATCTGTTCGAAGAAAGCTTCGAAAAGTTATCATCTAGATATCGATACTCTGTACTGGTATACACTGCTTTGAAACAAAATCTATTCGATTACAATAGAATCGGATACCATAAAGAAAATGATGAATTATTTCAAACGATATTTAATATATTTGATGAAAAGGAAACAAAAATTAAAAAGAAACTAGTCCAACAAGCTGTACGTCAGCTTGAAGGAGAATACTTGATGAAATGTTCAAGATTTAATGAATTTTACCGCGATCACTGCCCTTATCAAGCAATAGATGCTTACATGTTTAAACACCCGGCTATTTATGATGCTGTTCTCATATCATTTGGAAACGAACGTCCTGACATTTTACTGGCCAACTGCAATGTTATCTTTTTTCTACAATATATTAGACCAAGCTTGACACTATCTGAACCGAAATCAACCGTCATTCATGTCGACCCAAAGCTACTCATTGATAAACTGTGCTTGTTCCTAGAGAACGATATATCATATAAAGATTTAAAAGATAAAGACGTCGAAACAGTTCCTCTGTGGCTTCCTCCACCAATAAATGATCAGCATAACGAGGACAACAACAAAGATGAAAGGAAATTTGATGAAAAAGACAAAATTAAAAACACTTTTTGTGTAGATAGCGCACTCGGTTTACAGACAGACGATGAAAGTGACATAGAAAACGAAAATGATGATGCGAAAATTATGGTTTGTTTCGTCAAATATTCATTTGTATGTCGCAATCCAGAAATGATAGGGGAATATATTCGAAAATGCATTATTGAAAGGTATGTTTCATTTGTTTATGAATTTCTTGAAAGACTTTCCATACTTTCACAAAAACCAGAACAAATAATGAAGTTCCTTAATGGACTGACAAGAAGGGGTACCTGTTTGGTGAATTTAACAGTCGACTCCGACATTATTCGTGATTGTGTTTTTAAATATGCTGATGCCAAGGTCATATGTCTAGTTTTTAGACCACAGAGTTCTTCCATAAAAACTGACAAGTTTTACCAGCTAGACGATCAATTACTCCAAGACAAACTTTTTTCAATCATCGACGAAAAAGGAATTTATAAAACTATACAGGAAATCGGCAATTTTTTATATAGAGTTGGGGTTAAAGAAGGAAACTATGAATTTGTGGAACGATTCCTGGACAGCGTTATAAAAAGATATAACAATATAGAAAACGACTTTAAAATTCGGTATATTATTGACGGCATGACTGGAAAAGGCATGCGAACTGACGTCGTTATCCCTTTTTACAATTCTTGCAGGATAATTTGAAACCGTTTGGAAGCATTAAGACTATCATTGCCCTTTGGAAAGTAATAAACGCTCTTCTGTACGAAAATGATAATGATAATGCTTCAATAATGTCAATGATAGAAGAAAAGTTTAGTGCACATTTATTGTTCGATGGAGATTTAGAAGAAGGAGTAAATTACCAAGTACAGACGCAGGAGTATGGATCATGCGTATACAACTTAGGTATGGAACTTCAAGACAACACAGTCATTGAAGAGCTTATTTTGAAACTGATTGATGTTTACCATCATACTTTACGTTCATATTTAACTAACCGTTTAGACTTTTTATACTATTTCTTTATTGGGTTTACTAACTTTCAGGCTCGACAAGCAGATGCAGAAAAGATGTGTCCAGTTGTAATGGAAAAATTATACTGTCATTTGAATCGATTTGAATCATTTAAAAAGAAGTTCAATATAGCAAACAAATCTTATACGTATGAGCAATTACGCAGTCTCGTGGACATACTCATTCTCGAGTCCAATGAAAATAATGATTCTTTTATTCCATCAACCATACGTCTTTGGAACAATCTTGATGATTCAACTCGTGATGTGGAATCAATTAATAAATTTAAAACTGAACTAAAAACCCGTTACCCTCACAGTAATATTTTTGTTCCGAAGCAATATGAATTTGGAAATCGAAAATTGAATATAATTCTCACCCAACTTCGATGTTTTGCATCATCCTTAAACAATGATCTATATAGGGTCAACATTATTTCTGACCCTTCCTGCCGCTGTGGTGTTAATCGTGAAGATTCCTATCATTTCTTTTTTAAATGTATATTATATTCAAACATACGAAATAAAATGTTTGAAAGTCTTCGCTGGCTTCCAAATGATTGTAAAATTAACATAGAACTACTTACCTCGGGTAGTTGTCTTCTTACTTTAGAGCAAAACCGAAACATTTTCAAAAATGTCTTTGAGTTTATTAAAAGTTCGGAAAGATTTCAAATTGTCTAGGTAGCAAACCATGATCGCACACACATCATCATCTAAGATTTCTTCTCCCTTTCTTTTTTTGTCCTTTTAATTTTTTTTTAATTGGTTTTTTTTTTTTTATTATTATTATTTTTTTTTTTTTTTTTTTTTTTTTCTGTTTTCAAAATAATTTATTCATTTATATATTATATATTTTTATTTTTATTTTTATTTTTTATTTATTTTTTCTGTATTATTATTGTTTTCTTTTTCTTCAATCTTTAATTTTCCGTCTTTTGATCCATATTTATATATATATTTAGATATACCATTCTTTACATGCATGCTCATACATATATTTTTGTATTATATTGCTATAAATGTTAAATGGAGAAGACTTCATAAGTCTGTTTGACTTGTGTCTTATCCAATTTGTACTTTAACAAATAAAATATGTTTTAACTACAATCCAATGAAAATAAAGAGGAGTGAAACAAACATGCTACCTACAGTTTATTTTCTTCTTTAAAAACAAATACTGCTTTGTTAAGCAATACAGAACATACACAGCTGGGGCAATAACAAATAAAACTGTCGGAGTGCAGCATCAATATTAGTTTTGTTTTTAAGGTAATGGACTGATATTCCAGTCGTTTATTCCAATGAGTCCTAATGTAAAACTCAGTTGACATGTTTAGTACTCATATGAAGTAATTGATAAACTAATGATGTAGTGTTAGGTTGGGTTTTTTGTTGTTGTTAGCTCACCTGTCCTAAAAGGCCAAGTGAGCTTTTTCCGTCACTTTGCGTCTGGCGTCCATCGTCGTCCTGCGTCGTTAACATTTACAAAAATCTTCTCCTCTGAAACTACTGGGCAAAATTAAACCTTACTTGGCCACAATCATCATTGGAGTATCTAGTTAAAAAACTGTGTCCAGTGACCGGGCCAACCAACCAAGATTGCCGCCACGGCTAAAAATAGAGATAAACTGTAAACAGCAATAATGTTCAGCAAAGTAAGATTTACAAACAAGTCAACATTTGGAAATGGTCAATTGACCCCTAAGGAGTTATTGTCCTTTATAGTCAATTTTTAACAATTTTCATAAAATTTGTAAATTTTAACTAACATTTTTCACTAAAACTACTGGGCCAAGTTCATTATAGATAGAGATACTTGTAAGCAGCAAGAATGTTCATTAAAGTGAGATGTACAAATATATCACCATCACCAAAACACAATTTTGTCATGAATCCATCTACTTCCTTTGTTTAGACCAATATAGACCATAAATATATATAGAATATAGACCAATGTGAGCGACACATGCTCTTTAGAACCTCTATTTGGTTTTTATTTGTCAATTCCTGTTTTCCATGTAATTATACATATTGTTTCCATTAAAACTTACAACTGTTGTCGAGATATTAAGAGAGGATATGACTTACATCCAGAAGGAGAAGTTATGAAGTAATATTGCTTTCAGTGTGGCATTCGAAGTTAATATGCAAGTGTTAACGGCATTTCAGAAAGTAACATTTGTTGGTGTATTCTTAAATACACAGTTCACTTCCAATCGATAGACAAAATTAAAATAACTTCACTTGAGATAAAACAGTAGCATCAAATATATAAATGATGTTTAAAGGAAACTGTTATTGATGTTCTGTAATGTTAAAAACTTTAGAGAGAATACATTTTTCTATTTGCTATTCAGAAATGAAAAAAAATTGAAATAGGTCCAATTGATTGATTGATTGGTTGGTGGTTGACGCTACTTTCAGCACTATTAGTGTTATTTCTTGGCTGTGAGACTTTATTGGTGGAAGTGCCCAGACAGTCCCACCGACATTCTGTAGGAAAACTGATAAGCCTAGTCAATCAGAATTTGATATCAAACACTCTTATAACGTATAATGTGCTGCATTCAAACTGAAAACTTCAGTGTTGACTGGTTAATTGTACAGTAGTACGAACACTTTTGTTTTATACCACTTGGCCACCAAGGCCCATCCTTGGTATTATATAAATTGATTAAAGACCTTATAAAAAGGTTGCTTATAAAAATCCCTTTAGGTGAAAATGCCTTTACTTCAAACATTTACATAATAATAAGTTAGTAATTTGTCGTAAAATAAATGAAACTCATTGAGATGCATCCACGCGTGTTAGTTAATTAAGTATACGTACGTTATGGGAAGTACGCTCGGAATATTTAGTCATTTTAATATATACAACTGATGGGTTATTTAAAATATCTGGAAAATAACGAATCTATTAGATTGTGATGTAAATAGCAAATTTTACAATCTGATTTTCAACCTCTATATTCTGAAATAAAATGAGGTATTTTAAACTGTTGTATGCGTCATTCTGAACATCATGAAGTCTTTCAATATCTGTTCACTATTTGTGAAATATTAGGTCATCTACGTTAATTGGGTTTTTAAGATCAGTATGAAGATAAAACATTAACCTTAATGCTTTGCTTTGCTTTTGGATTGCTTAATTTGTATATTTGCTTGTCTGCACTGTCTGTTTAATAGTTATTTAAAATTTGGTTACGGATATTGTTTGCGGTGGAAAAAAACAAGCATTATCATTTGAAAATATGAACAAACAAAAATACAACGGATATACAGCGCTAAGCATTGCAGTGCTTTACCTATAAATAAAGTATAAAAAAGAAGATGTGGTACGATTGCCAATTAGTATGATGAGACAACTATCCACAAAAGACCAAATTGACACAAACATTAACAACTGTAGATCACCGTACGGCCTTCAACAATGAGCAAAGGCTCATTTAAAAAGCACCATTTCAGTAGCTACATGTAGTATTTTTTCTGCTTTGGTTATAACATAGATAATACCTGGAGTTGAAAACATACTTACAAGTGTCCCTTTTTCAGGGTTTTGTTTTTGTCCTTGCATATTTTTTTACTTACAAAAACAATTGACAATTATCAAAATATCCATGCTAGAAATATCACAAAATACAGTGAGAAAAACGTATTTAACATTTTGATGATCGGATATGTTATCTATGTTTGTTTCCTCTGTTTATTCCTGTCGTCATCTTACTTTTAAAACTAATATCGTATTCAATTGTGTATATTCAATGATGCTGAGACTAAAAGGTAAGCTTTGATTCAGTCCTATCGCCGTATCTGTATGATGTTAATGCCTTATCTTGCATGACTGGTTTACATACGATGTGTACATTGTATGTTGGTCATAAATGAATATATACTAAGCTCATGTCGGATGTCCCAGATTTCATATACGTTCTAATTCCTATCCACGTTATTTCTTTTCCAATTTCAAACATATGAGGGGAGGGATCAATATACCGTTTTGTACATATAAGACCGTTCTTGTTTTATATGAGAAACAGGCCGAATATGCCCTCATTTTTCTTGTATATATGTTTTGTTAAATTCAAAACTATGAGACAAAATGTGTTTTACAAAGTTGCTCCGTGGTGAAGGCCTCATTTTGTCTTTGAAATGAAGAACAGCAATCATTGAAAAGCCCTTTTGTGAGGTTTTTTTTATGCAAATACGGGTTTCGCGGTTTGATTAAATAAAAAGGATTAAGATGTCAGTCATTTTGTATTTTGTATTGATTTAAACAAATTTTGATTTATAATGACACCTTTAAAGTTATATTATCTTATGTTACAAAAGTTTACCACTACAGAAAAACTATTATTTTTTTCATAAAATTACAACTTTTGCTTTTATAATACGTGGAGACAACTCAAATGGTTAAGGTGGATTGCTGATTTTCTGATCCCAAATTTGTTGAGAAAAAAATATAAAGATCAAACTGTTGAGAAGAAAAAAATAACTATTCTGAATCCAGATTTTTCACAAACCTCATAGTGTTTAATTTGAAAAATAATAATTTGATTGATAGCATCGAAAAAAAACTTTTGGAACATAAATTGTTGTCGCTTTGTGGGGAACATTCTCTTGTAAAAAAACACATAACCTTCTTTGAAGTTAAATGGTCAGTGTTCTCTTGCTTTATATATTATGTATCAGTGTCATTAAACTGTTATTAAAATGTACAGAGGTAGTATATATTTGATTTGTAGTTAGAATACAACTTTGATAACACTCATTTTTTTCTTATTCCATGACAAAAATTGGATAAAGGCATCCTTGTGTGATTATAGAAAGTAGCATGATGTTCACTTTAGACCGTTTCATAATAAATTGATTTATATCAGCTTGAAAGTTACTTTTTCCACAGTGGTAAATTTTACCATATAAGAAAAACTTTTAAAATCACAAATATCAGTTCACATGGTTAATCCTAAGGCCTATTGTAAGGATTTTGTGTGATGTGGGCCGGGATCGGGGTTGCAGTATTTATTGTATACTTGGTAGAGTTGTCTCACCTTAGATCAGTCTGGAATCATAAACATGATAATCATGATAAAGGAACAACAATGTAGCTGTAGGAAAACCCAGGGTTTGAAAATACTTGACAAGGATTTAAATTGAGAGGTTTATATTTTGATTTAACAGTCAACAAAGTTAATTGAAGTGAAACCTTTTTTATCACATGATTGTCTGACCTAAATAATTTCATTCACATGACTATGAATCTATAATATTTGTGTTCCCATGGTTTATGAATGAGAAATAGTCATTGATATTTTTATCCTCAGATAAGATATTTTTAACCTTATTAAACTTTCCAATAAATTTGATACTTTTACAACTGTGAGCCAAGTCGTGCATATTAACATTGGATCTTGTCAATCAACAGATCAATACCTCAAACTTTATAGACAGATAATAATAACTAAGTAGAGTTAAAACAGACTGACAGGGTAAGACATCTACACATATGTTATCCAGATAATCATGATATAATCCGATGCTTTTTTATTATTCCATGTTAAGCTTTTGCATGTAGATCACTCATTGACTTGGCATGAAAGCATTAAAAACATGGAAAAAAATGAATGCTAAATTGTTAAAGATGTAGCTTCTAACGAATTCTAGTCAAATCGGCACCTGGTTAAATCGGCACTTGGTCAAATCGGCACCCAGTATAGTCAAATCGGCACCTAGTCAAAGTGGCACCTGGTTGAATCGGCACTTGATTAGTCAATTCGGCACCCATGTTAAATTTGTTTAATATATATGTTGTGTACAAGATGTAACTTTGTACAAATTATAATTTGTATGTGTTTTTGTACAAGTTATAAGTTTTTTGACACACATTTTCTCACACCAGGTGATACAAGTTTATCTTTAAAAATGTTCTAGTTCCATCTTTAAATTCAAATTTATATACTTTAACCTAACATTTCGTGCTATTATCATTGTCCTCACAATGGAAATGAGGATACCTGAATGGTTTGAATTCTAATTTCAATTTTTTCCTGATACCACATATATCCATAAAAAATCTTTTTTGTGGTCTAATAATGTTTTTGTTTTAATTCTCACTATTAGATTGTATCATATAGTTGTGAAAATATGACAGAAATATGCGATACAAAAGCCGGTGTTACATTGTGTTTTCACTATTTCACTATTTTTTGTCTAATATAATCTCTCCTTGATTAAAGTCATTAATTAATTAAAAAGAAAATGTATCAAAACATCAGTCACATAATGTTGAAAAAACTTCAAATGATTAACTTTTTTTACTGTTTGATGCTTTTTAACATGTGATGCATTATAAAATCCAACCCCCAAAATAGATCATGATTGAATTTACACATTTTTAGAATTATTTATATTATTATGCTAGTACATGTATACTTAAATTACTAACTTAGCATAATAGTCCCAGTCCATTATATATTATATCAAATAGTATTGGATGCCGAATTGACTTTAAATAGGTGCCGATTTGACTAGATGCCGATTTAACCAGGTGCCGATTTGACTTTTTCTATGGGTGCCGATTTGACCAGGTGCCGATTTGACTTGTACCCGAGAGCCCGCTTCTAACATGTCTAAAGCATCATAAATATTTGGACTACTATAAATGTATTCCTTGCTTATCTGGTCTACAGTAGGTTTTAAAGACATGAACTATGCAAAAAGTTACCACTGCATGTGTAAAATAAAAACTGAGAGAAAATAGAAGAACATTTTATTTGTTTCCAAATGTTTGGTGTGAACCAAGGTTCTGTGTGTTTTTACCTATAATATATAGATATAGGAAGATGTGGTGTGAGTGCCAATGAGACAACTCTCCATCCAAATAACAATTTAAAAATTAAACCATTATAGGTTAAAGTACGGCCTTCAACAAGGAGCCTTGGCTCAAGTTTACTTTTATGAATTGTTACGTGAATGAAGAGTCGTCTCATTAGCACTCATACCACATCTTCTTTTTTATACCCCCGCTTTAAAAAAGGGGGGTATACTGTTTAACCTCTGTCTGTCCTTCCGTCAGTCCGTCAGTCAGTCCGTCTGTCCCATGAATATTTTTCGTCGCATTTTTCTTAGGAACTACAATACAAGGATTTCTGAAATTTGGTTTCAGGGTTAACCTAAGTCAGCTATACTGTGTGATGCGTTTTCAGATTGATCACTTGACAACTTTCTGTTTACCGAACACTTGTATGATTTTACACATGATGGCCAAGTTGAAAATTTTCTTCACATTTTTCTCAGGAACTACAATACAAGGATTTCTGAAATTTGGTTTCAGGATTTATATAAGTCAGCTATACTGTGTGATGCGTTTTCAGATTGATCACTCGACAACTTCCTGTTTACCGAACACTTGCATATTTTTACACTATTAATATTATCCACTTGCGGCGGGGGTATCATCAGTGAGCAGTAGCTCGCAGTTTCACTTGTTTTTTTCAATACAGATCCTGTGACCATGCTTTACTAACAAGAATCTGACACTGCTTAAAGATCTTTCATACTATTTTCCTTAAACACGTAAACATAACTATAAGCAAAACCAAAATTAGAAGAATGGTTTGTCAGATTCTTTTATGCTGAATATGCCATTATATGGACACAGGATTTAAAGTTAATCATATTGAGAGTAATACTTCAAGGTCTTGAGAGAATCCTATTGTTTTGTTTTTATTTTTCAGAATAAACTGCCACCTAGATCTGACGATGTGTTTTAGAGGTCTGAGTTATTTACCAATCTTGTTGGTATTGACATCATTTGCCACATTTATTGTGTCGTATATTATTGCCATCTTACGACATGATGTATCTCCATATTTTCCTTACATAAGGTTAGTATTAAGATTCAATATCTCAGTGCCCTTGCCACATTTATTGTGTTCTATATCATTACCATTGTCAGACATGATGTATCTCCATATTTTCCTTAATAAACATAAGGTTAGTTTTTGTGTTTAAGAATTCCATATCTCAGTGCTCTCACAAGGGCCTTTTACAATAGTGTATACTGAGCTATAAAAGACCCTGATTTGTAACATAAGGAAAAAATATAAGAAGAAAACTAACAGTATAATTTATAACAACTTAAGGTGGTAGGGAGATAACTCTGTAAAATCAGCTAACGTTTTAATTATATTGTGTTGTTAAGGGAATATAAATCTTCTCAATGATCAAAATTATTGTTTGTCAAACTGCTATATAACCAGTGTAATATTCCTGATAAAATGGTTGGTTCAAATTTTTCGATTTTTTTATATTTTTGTCAAATACTTGGTCAAAGTTTTATGAAAAAAAAGGAGCAAAATTAATTTTAGTGAAAGTGTTGAGTACCACCTTAACTAAGGAAAACAATAATCAGTTTCAAAAGTCTTAAGTCAATAGAACAGGCTATTATTTGAACTTGGAATTATTTTTAATTATGGAATTTGCATAATTTCTTGTGTTTAAAATTTTTAATAAATTCCATGTTTATTTGGTATTCTAATATGACGTCCTTATTACGCTTTGTTAACAAAGCCGTGTTCTAACGAGCACAAAAAATATGTTTGACACATGCGCACGGACTTACTGTTTATATTAACGCTATTTCCATCGTTATCCTTTTAAATATTTACATTTAAGCAGCTAACATAAACTTTTATTATATATTTTTATCAAACAACATATATTTGCCCTGCTCGTAGTTTTTAAACTTATCAAATTAATATGAAATGTAATATACAGATTCTTCGGGGAGGACACGGGAACAATCAAACATTCTAACGGTAATTTCGTACGCTTCGACCTATAAATATACTGTATTTGTCATATTAGAATCGAAATAATTCCTTCGTGTCATGCTCTATGCTCATTTTAACATTGGTAGGCATTATATTTGACCACATTTTACACCTCGCTAACGCTCAGTGTAAAATATCGACAAATATAATGCCTACCCATGTTAAAATGAGCATAGAGCATGACATGAAGGAATTATTTCTTAATTATAATCTTTTGAGCAGTTAATAGCATTTTCCATAAAATGTATTTTGGTTAGATAGTGTTGTGCGCGGCACAGTACATTCTATTGAAAATATACTATTTTCTTTGTAATAAAAAGTGTTGTGCGCAGCACAGAACATTTCAGTACAGAATAAACATGGAATTTATTGAAAATTTCAGTAACAAGAAATCAAGCAAATTCCATAATTAAAAATAATTCCAAGTTCAAATAATAGCCTGTTATAGATGTTTATTCATTAAGAACCAGAACAAATGCTATAAAACAATAGACATAATAGTAGTTACTAAGAAGCTAGTTTTAAGTCAGTTACATTACACCTAATTCATACTGTTCTCCCAGACTCAAGTGTCATTCAGTACACATTCAAAGCACTGAAACAGTTACAATTTCTTCAGAATAAATGCACATTTTCCATTGGTGGCCTTCACCTGTTTTCTACTCTTTGGTCAGGTTGTTTTCTCTTTGACATATTCCCCATTTCCATTCTAAATTTTACTAGACTGATTTCTATTTTAATTTCAGTGACACTGGTACCAAGCCACCAGAGAGTTGTATTTTTGGACAGTTCCTGAATATATCAGCTGCATTAGGTAAGACTGTAAATTCAGAGATTGTTTAAAATTTTGAGGCATCGACAAACATGCGAGTTTAATTTTTGCAAATTTAAAATATCTGCATTCAGAAAATTGTATCTAATTTCAGAATGTGAGTTCTTATGTTAAGATACTCAACCAGTCACATTATTTGCATGAATATTCTGAATAGGTTTCATTTATTTCTACACTGTCATACACACATAGAACATGTAAAATGTATGGTTTTCTTGAAACTGAGATTAACATGATATGGTCAAAACAATACCAGCAGTACCTGGTGTGATGCCAGTGTTCAGAGTCTTAATTGTAGCTGTCTGTTTGCTGAATGTCCAGTGGCAAGTTTGTAGACATTATCAGATCATATATTATTCATATACCTGTACATAAGCATGACAGACATTTTTAAAGAAAGAAAAAGTTTTGAGTGAGAAGGATTAGTTTAAATGAAGAAGGTATTGCAATGTGGATGAAGAGAGAGAAAAAACAAAGATTTAGCAAGTTAAAGATGAATCATGATGCATGTAGTCAGGGGGAAAGAGTCATGCCACAACAAGTTGTAGACACAAAAAGTTAGATACAAAGATAACTAAAATGGTATATTATAGAACACACATTGTAATCACCAAGTAGATATTTATATCTCAAGACAATTGTATATATTTCAGCCATTGCCACTATGTATGTTAGGTATAAGCTGGTATCACAGATATCTGTTGGAGAAGATACAAAACTGGCCTGTTTAAACAAAGCTGGTCTGGTTCTTGGTATTTTCTCTGCACTGGGACTAAGTATGGTTGCTAACTTCCAGGTCTGTATATTAATTATAGTGTGATAATCTTATAAGAGTTATGGTTCTTGGTATTATATCTGCACTGGGATTATGGTTCGCATTTTCCCCTACATATGTGTATGGTGTCTAACTTCCAGGTTTCTGTATTAATTATAGTTTAGTTATCATTAAATTCATTGTCAATGATGGCGTGGAAAAAGCAAATGTCAGTCAGGTCAGTCCATCCAAAATTTGTTTACAACTAATAATTAAAGAATTTGCTGTAGTTAAAAAAATAAAATTGAGTTTCTTTAAATGGCACATATCTTCTTACAATTAATTTTATTTTGATGTCTCAACTACTCACCTGTAAAATTCTATGACTTGTGTTGGTGTTGATGGCTTTGCTCTAGTTTACAGCCTTGTCATCTATTACCTGATGGAGAAATGTGTCACATCAACATCATATCTAGAAATCTTCCCCAAGAGTGATTTTGCTTTGATTGTATGATCCCTTTAATCTTTGATTTGAATCAGAGTTGTCTTTCTTTGCTCAAGGATTTGTTTAAAACTAACCTGGTACATAGAACTAACAATTATTGTATTGCTGAAGTGAAGAAAATAAAGTAATTCCTTTCTTTTGATTCAATAACAAAAACTTACCGATCGGAGGTTTTCTGTTGATTATTATGTTTTATGAACTACTACTTAATTCTTTTCATTTTCCTTTTGCCTTATTTTTATGCCTTAATTTTTTGAGATAAGAACTTTAAACACCCTAAATTGGTTTTTGTCAGTGTATATTTATGAATATCCGAAATTTTAAACCTTTATTGTGCTTGGGACATATGTTGAGCCAGGACATATGACAGAACTGAACAGCTTTGGACTTTATTTTCTTTTATATCCTATATTTAAACCTTTATTTAACAGGAAACAAATCTTGATCCAGCACATTTGGCAGTTCCAGTTATATTTTCTTGTAATTGTTCTACAGAAATTTTATTTTTTAGTTTGCATGTGACAAATGTTGATCTAGCACATTTGGCAGTGTAATCCCAGTGTTTTTTCTTTAACTCTAACATTTTGACCATTGTGTTACAGAAGATAAGTTTTGAGCCAGCACATGTGACAGATGCGACCTGGATCCTTGTTTTCTTGTGTGTTCTACATTTTAACCGTTATGTTACAGAAGACAAATGTTGAGCCAGCACATGTGACAGATGTGACCTGGATCCTTGTTTTCTTGTGTGTCCTACATTTTAACCTTTATGTTACAGAAGACAAATTTTGAGCCAGCACATGTGACAGATTCGACCTGGATCCTTGTTTTCTTGTATGTCCTACATTTTAACCTTTATTTTAAAGGAGAGAAATGTTGAGCCAGCACATGTGACAGATGCAACCTGGATCCTGGTTTTCTTGTGTGTCCTACATTTTAACCTTTATGTTACAGAAGACAAATTTTGAGCCAGCACATGTGACAGAAGCGACCTGATTCCTTGTTTTCTTGTATGTCCTACATTTTAACCTTTATTTTACAGGAGACAAATGTTGAACCAGTACATGTGACTGGTGCAGCTCTGGTCCTTGGAGTTGGCGTAATTTATGCTTTTGTTCAGACTTCTTTATCATACCGTATGAACCCTGACTACAATGGACTGAGGATCTGTAGAATAAGATTAGCTATCTCATGTATAGCATTAACAGCTATGATCATAAGTATCCTTCATTTATATGTTTTGATAAATTAATTGATGTTCATATTCTTAACAAGAGGCTGTCACAACGACAGCAAACCGGATTTATTAACATTTATTTGTATCCTGGCAATATCACAAGAACCATTACTGATGAATGGTGAAAGTGAAAATCGTCAATATAAAATTTGACCTCCATTTTGTCATCAGTATCAACATATTAAAATTTGAAAAGCTCAGATTGAATGGTTCATGAGTAAATGCAACAACGTGAATGGACATGCCATTTTACGATCTTTCAAGAACCATAACTCCTGAACGGTAAAAGTCAAAATCGTCATTATTGAACTTGACCTCTATTTTGTCATCAGTAACCACATATAAAAATTTCAAAAGCTTTGGTTGAATGTTTCATGAGAAAATGCACGGACACGACTGGAAACTCCATTTTTCAATCTTTCAACAACCATAACTCTATTCATGTGTTGTTTTTGTTTTTTGTTGTCTAAATGTACTTTAATCATTCTAATCATTTTCTGTGCTTTATTTTGTAATTCATTCATTTGATTGTATAGCTCAAATTTTGGGCACCATGATTGGTTAATAAAAAATTATCTTATCTTATCTTATCCTGAACATTAAAAGTCAAAATCGTCATTATTAAACTTGACCTCCATTTTGTCATCAGTAACAACATATTAAAATTTGGAAAGCTTTGGTAGAACAGTTCATGTGTAAATGCACGGACACGACTGGAAACTCCATTTTTCAATCTTTCAACAACCATAACTCCTGAACAGTAAAAGTCAAAATCGTCATTATTGAACTTGACCTGTATTTTGTCATCAGTAACAACATATTAAAATTTGGGAAGCTTTGGTAGAACAGTACATGCGTAAATGCACGGACACGACTGGAAACTCCATTTTTCAATCTTTCAAGAACCATAACTCATGAACGGTAAAAGTTAAAATCGCCATTATTGAACTTAACCTTCATTTAGTTGTCAGTACCAACATATTTATAATTTTCAAAGCTTTGGTTGAACGGTTCATGAGTACCTGCACGGACAACATTTGATTGCCGCCCGCCGTACATCCCCAAATCAATAACTGACATTTTTGTCACAAAAATCCGGTTAAAAATTGCAGTTTTGTTTTGTACAGTCATCAGTATCTGCTTAATTCTTGTCTAATAATTTTACATGCTTGCATGTTTGAAGTATAAAGAAAAATAAGTCTTTTCAAAAGTGGTTCTTATGGGTTTTTTTCACAGTTAAAATTTGCATTTATTTTTCAATAATTACATTACATATATGAAAAGAAAGATGTGGTATGATTGCCAATGAGACAAATCTCCGCAAGAGACCAAATGACACAGAAATAACAACAATAGGTCACAGTACGGCCTTCAACAATGAGCAAAGCCCATACTGCATAATCAGCTATAAAATGCCCTGAAATGACAAAGTAAAACAATTTAAACTAGAAAACTAACGGCCTAGTTTAAAAAAATGTATGTTTGTTTCATGTTTAATTATGATGTGTTACTTTGATAGGCTAACAGCAATCTTGTGTCATTCTGAAATTAACTTTCATTTAAAATAAAAAACATTCAATTCTTAATACAAAGTATTTCACAGTGTTTAACAATCTTGAAGCAATGAATACAGATATCTTTAATACCAGAACTATAAAAAAAAAATTTAAAGTTTACGTGCTGTTTTGAACAAAATTAGGTCTCTAGATATTGCTGTAAAACTGAACTGTTGACATTGAAAAACCAAAACTTACTATTCTATATAAATTAGTTTCCTTAACCAGTAATCAGCATTTGTCTCAGCCGTAATATCCAGAATACAAGTACATGGACATATAGATAAAACAAAATGGAAGCCAGAAGATGGGGTAAGATTGATATTAATAAAAGGAGAAGTGGTGTTTACATTGATGACATAACAACCCATATATCATCATTTTGGATTATGATTTGATTTTGTTTTATACGGAGCTAAACATTTTGCATTTGTAAAACTAAAAAAAAAGTTGTACAAACTGAAAAGTAATGGAGTTGCTATCTATTATAAGGACTAGATGGTCTCAGAGCATTTGTTTCCCAGTATTCCTATTGATGTAGAAATATGTTTGAATCAGAGCTTATTATGCAAAATAAAATTGAGAATGGAAATGGGGAATGTGTCAAAGAGACAACAACCCGACCATAGAGCAGACAACAGCAGAAGGTCACCAACAGGTCTTTAATTCCCGCACCCGGAGGCGTCCTTCAGCTGGCCCCTAAACAAATATATACTATTTCAGTGATAAAGTGGTAGTGATAAAAGCACACAGACACCAGAATATCCATCAATACTTATCTTACGTATATATAGTTCTAATTTGACATTGCTTTTGAAATTCTTCAACTAATACATACACTCAATATGTTTATATGTGGAAAATACTTGTACCCCAGAACATTATGAAGCTGACACGTTCCTGGTGAGCACATGCATTTAATTGTCGAGATGCTTTTAACTTTTCATTTTTAAGAAATTCAAAATGTAATGATTATTTTCAGAGGATTAATTTGATTTGAAGGCCTCGTCTATCTGTTTATAAATAAACCCTTATCTAGCCACTCTTTATCTATTTTGTTCCTTATTTCTCCATGCCATATAATCCAGACCTATATTTCAGGGATTTACAGCCCACATAATCAGCACTATATCAGAATGGGTGACAGCCGTTACATTTCTCCTGTTTTTCTTCACATTTGTCAGAGACTTCCAGAAAGTAAAGCTAGGAATCATAGCCACAGTTCTAGTCCGACATTTAGATGTTGAACCTACAGAAGATAGCAGTGAACGTGTAGATGAAAGACGACCACTCTTATCTTGATAGACAGTGGTAGAAGTACTGTGACTTATTTGTGATAAAGTGCCATGCTTTACAGGCTTCAGTGAAAACCAAACATATCCTGTTTATGTCAGTAATGAGTATTATAGAACTATGACATTATGTCTGTGATCTACTAGAAATTAAGAATGTGTGTCATTATGCAGCTTTATGGCAGTTTAAAATATAAACTTTCATGCATTCCTTTGTGTGCGGTCACTGTGTTTCCAAATGTCATTAATGAAGAGGTGTCTCAAACTCTACCTCTCTAAGAGATAGCTTCATATAGATTATTTTCTTGCTTGCATCAACAGTCACATATTATGTGGCAGCAGAGACTTATAAAACTTGTGTCTCTGGAGGAAGTGATTACAACCTTGGATTGACACTTCATAAACTATTTGTATAAATCTTAAATGTTTTAAAAGGTTTATAAAAACTGGATTCTCCCTTGTATGTAGATTAAATTGAGAATGGAAATGTTTATTTGTTTCAGTCTGTGGTACATTAATTGTCCTTGACCTCATTTTCATAGTTCATTGGCGGTTTTAACTGTTTCTCAGATAAGCAATAGATAAGCTTTATTTGGTGTATGGTATACGTATGAGTGTAATATGTACAATTCTGTCTGGTAGCTTTCATCTGAGCTTGACCTTTTTCATGGTTCATTGAACAATGTTAAGTTTTTGCTGTCTGGTTTATTTTTCAGATACCATAATCTGACCTTGACCTTTATTGGTCAAAGTTTTGCAAGGTATTGTAAGTTTATTAGTTATTATTTATAAGCAAAACTTTATTTTGTCTATGAAATGATTGTAAGGTGTTTGGATTCCATTAATAAGAACCTTTGTATAATATAAGTATTCATTCCAATACACATGGCATTATGTTTAACTTGTTTTTGTCCATTGTACATCAAAGGAGACATATCTCACTATAAACTGTTAAAACGTGTATGATCTATCTTGATGTTTGGTATGATTAAGATTATGCTTCTCTTGGTTTTATCAAGTTTTTATTGATTGTATCATGTGTATCTATGTTTAGTTTGTAATACCTGTGATTTATATCATTGTTGGTGCATTATATGATTATTGCAATTTTTGTGTTTTTTTAATCTTTAACTGTGTTTTTCTTGTTTTATTAAATCACAATGCTAGTCTTTTTAAAAGTGCATTTTCTTGCGTTATTATCCCAGGCCTGTATTTTTTTTCTGGGCACTCCAGCTTCCTCCACCAATAAATAACTGGCTGCCATGTTATAGCCTAAATGTGGTGCTTAAAAGTGGCGTTAAAACACCAGAAATCAAATCAAATCTTGTGTTATTGAATTGTAATGGTAATTCTATAGGTCTTCTATGCTATGATCTCTTTTTAAATTGCCCTTTCTAAAAGGTTGACCATGTTCAATATGTATATTACTTTATCAATCACATCATGAACATGCAGAAAACAGATTGTCAAAATGTAAGAAATAAATAATGTGAATTATTGTAGGCGATCTAAAGCATAAATCTGCTTTAATATTATATCTTAATCATGAATGATTAAGTATATAAAAAAGAAGATGTGGTATGATTGCCAATGAAACAACTGTCCACAAAAGACCAAAATGATATAGAATTAACTAATATAGGTCACCGTACAGCCAAAGCCCATACCGCTTAGTCAGCTATAAAAGGCATAAGACAATGTAAAACAATTCAAACAAGAAAACTATTGTCCTTATTTATATAAAAAAATGAACAAAATACAAATAAACAAATGACAACCACTAAATTACAGGCTTATGTCCTCTTATAGGTATGATTATGTTTTGTCTTGTATAATCATGATTAAGTCTTCCTCTTACAATTATGATAACATCATGATCATGATTATGCTTTATCTTTATAATCATGATTTTGTGTTCCTCTTATTATAATGATTATGCTCTATTTTGCATAAGCATGATTTTTGTTAAATTGTTGAATAAAGATCATTTTATTTATTTTATTTTCAAGTTATGCATGTCTTTAGCATTGATAACCAATCAATTGTCCAGTTTTATTTTAATCAGAATAATATCTCATTTTGTCTTTCAAGTATTAAATCATTATCTGGTTTGTTACATGAATTTAATTCATTTTACATACGAAGTTTATATTCTTTATATGTATATATGATTTTATTAAAGATTAGATATGCAATTTTTCCTGATTATATTTTATTGCCATCAAATACCACCTTGGAATCTTCAATTTTTTTAAATAGTCACTTACATAATAATCTTGGTATCCCCTGATATTTGAAAGGTTTAAGGAACATTTCAGTATGCAGTTATATTCCTGATAACAAGATGGTGGTCAAGTTTGATATTGATGATTTTATTTTTTGCTGTTACTGTTAAAGTAATGATCAATAATAGATTGGGAAATAGGCATCGAATGTGGCAGTGCCAAAAAAACAGTATGCTGCTAATTTGACAGCTCATTCCATCTTATCGATTGTAAATATGATGTGCTGTTTCACCACTGTCCAAGGCTAGGGTAGGGCGGATTGTGCACCCAAAAACAAACTTAGCCCCACAACATTATATGTGTGTACCAGCATGTCCCACCTCTAAGGCTAGGGGACGGAGGATTGTGCTCCCACAAACAAACTTAGCCCCACAACATTATATGTGTGTACCAGCATGTCCCACCTCTAAGGCTAGGGGAGGGAGGATTGTGCTCCCACAAACAAACTTAGCCCCACAACATTATAGGTGTGTACCAGCATGTCCCACCTCTAAGGCTAGGGGAGGGAGGATTGTGCTCCCACAAACAAACTTAGCCCCACAACATTATAGGTGTGTACCAGCATGTCCCACCTCTAAGGCTAGGGGACGGAGGATTGTGCACCCACAAACAAACTTAGCCCCACAACATTATATGTGTGTACCAGCATGTCCCACCTCTAAGGCTAGGGGACGGAGGATTGTGCACCCACAAACAAACTTAGCCCCACAACATTATATGTGTGTACCAGCATGTGACTGCATGTCCCACCTCTAAGGCTAGGGTACGGCGGATTGTGCACCCAAAAACAAACTTAGCCCCACAAAATTATGTGTGTACCAGCATGTCCCACCTCTAAGGCTAGGGGACGGAGGATTGTGCACCCACAAACAAACTTAGCCCCACCACATTATAGGTGTGTACCAGCATGTCCCACCTCTAAGGCTAGGGGACGGAGGATTGTGCTCCCACAAACAAACTTAGCCCCACAACATTATAGGTGTGTACCAGCATGTCCCACCTCTAAGGCTAGGGGAGGGAGGATTGTGCTCCCACAAACAAACTTAGCCCCACAACATTATAGGTGTGTACCAGCATGTCCCACCTCTAAGGCTAGGGGAGGGACGATTGTGCTCCCACAAACAAACTTAGCCCCACAACATTATATGTGTGTACCAGCATGTCCCACCTCTAAGGCTAGGGGACTGAGGATTGTGCACCCACAAACAAACTTAGCCCCACCACATTATAGGTGTGTACCAGCATGTCCCACCTCTAAGGCTAGGGGACGGAGGATTGTGCACCCACAAACAAACTTAGCCCCACAACATTATATGTGTGTACCAGCATGTCCCACCTCTAAGGCTAGGGGAGGGAGGATTGTGCTCCCACAAACAAACTTAGCCCCACCACATTATAGGTGTGTACCAGCATGTCCCACCTTTAAGGCTAGGGGACGGAGGATTGTGCTCCCACAAACAAACTTAGCCCCACAACATTATATGTGTGTACCAGCATGTCCCACCTCTAAGGCTAGGGGATGGAGGATTGTGCTCCCACAAACAAACTTAGCCCCACAACATTATATGTGTGTACCAGCATGTCCCACCTCTAAGGCTAGGGGAGGGAGGATTGTGCTCCCACAAACAAACTTAGCCCCACAACATTATAGGTGTGTACCAGCATGTCCCACCTCTAAGGCTAGGGGAGGGAGGATTGTGCTCCCACAAACAAACTTAGCCCCACAACATTATAGGTGTGTACCAGCATGTCCCACCTCTAAGGCTAGGGGACGGAGGATTGTGCACCCACAAACAAACTTAGCCCCACAACATTATATGTGTGTACCAGCATGTCCCACCTCTAAGGCTAGGGGACGGAGGATTGTGCACCCACAAACAAACTTAGCCCCACAACATTATATGTGTGTACCAGCATGTGACTGCATGTCCCACCTCTAAGGCTAGGGTACGGCGGATTGTGCACCCAAAAACAAACTTAGCCCAACAAAATTATATGTGTGTACCAGCATGTCCCACCTCTAAGGCTAGGGGACGAAGGATTGTGCACCCACAAACAAACTTAGCCCCACCACATTATAGGTGTGTACCAGCATGTCCCACCTCTAAGGCTAGGGGACGGAGGATTGTGCTCCCACAAACAAACTTAGCCCCACAACATTATAGGTGTGTACCAGCATGTCCCACCTCTAAGGCTAGGGGAGGGAGGATTGTGCTCCCACAAACAAACTTAGCCCCACAACATTATAGGTGTGTACCAGCATGTCCCACCTCTAAGGCTAGGGGAGGGGGGATTGTGCTCCCACAAACAAACTTAGCCCCACAACATTATATGTGTGTACCAGCATGTCCCACCTCTAAGGCTAGGGGACGGAGGATTGTGCACCCACAAACAAACTTAGCCCCACCACATTATAGGTGTGTACCAGCATGTCCCACCTCTAAGGCTAGGGGACGGAGGATTGTGCACCCACAAACAAACTTAGCCCCACAACATTATATGTGTGTACCAGCATGTCCCACCTCTAAGGCTAGGGGAGGGAGGATTGTGCTCCCACAAACAAACTTAGCCCCACCACATTATAGGTGTGTACCAGCATGTCCCACCTTTAAGGCTAGGGGACTGAGGATTGTGCTCCCACAAACAAACTTAGCCCCACAACATTATATGTGTGTACCAGCATGTGACTGCATGTCCCACCTCTAAGGCTAGGGTACGGCGGATTGTGCACCCAAAAACAAACTTAGCCCCACAAAATTATATGCGTGTACCAGCATGTCCCACCTCTAAGGCTAGGGGACGGAGGATTGTGCACCCACAAACAAACTTAGCCCCACCACATTATAGGTGTGTACCAGCATGTCCCACCTCTAAGGCTAGGGGACGGAGGATTGTGCACCCACAAACAAACTTAGCCCCACAACATTATAGGTGTGTACCAGCATGTCCCACCTCTAAGGCTAGGGGAGGGAGGATTGTGCTCCCACAAACAAACTTAGCCCCACCACATTATAGGTGTGTACCAGCATGTCCCACCTCTAAGGCTAGGGGAGGGAGGATTGTGCTCCCACAAACAAACTTAGCCCCACAACATTATATGTGTGTACCAGCATGTCCCACCTCTAAGGCTAGGGGACGGAGGATTGTGCACCCACAAACAAACTTAGCCCCACCACATTATAGGTGTGTACCAGCATGTCACACCTCTAAGGCTAGGGGACGGAGGATTGTGCACCCACAAACAAACTTAGCCCCACAACATTATATGTGTGTACCAGCATGTCCCACCTCTAAGGCTAGGGGAGGGAGGATTGTGCTCCCACAAACAAACTTAGCCCCACCACATTATAGGTGTGTACCAGCATGTCCCACCTTTAAGGCTAGGGGACGGAGGATTGTGCTCCCACAAACAAACTTAGCCCCACAACATTATATGTGTGTACCAGCATGTCCCACCTCTAAGGCTAGGGGATGGAGGATTGTGCTCCCACAAACAAACTTAGCCCCACAACATTATATGTGTGTACCAGCATGTCCCACCTCTAAGGCTAGGGGAGGGAGGATTGTGCTTCCACAAACAAACTTAGCCCCACAACATTTATAGGTGTGTACCAGCATGTCCCACCTCTAAGGCTAGGGGAGGGAGGATTGTGCTCCCACAAACAAACTTAGCCCCACAACATTATATGTGTTTACCAGCAAGTCCCACCTCTAAGGCTAGGGGACGGAAGATTGTGCACCCACAAACAAACTTAGCCCCACCACATTATAGGTGTGTACCAGCATGTCCCACCTCTAAGGCTAGGGGACGGAGGATTGTGCACCCACAAACAAACTTAGCCCCACCACATTATAGGTGTGTACCAGCATGTCCCACCTCTAAGGCTAGGGGACGGAGGATTGTGCACCCACAAACAAACTTAGCCCCACAACATTATATGTGTGTACCAGCATGTCCCACCTCTAAGGCTAGGGGAGGGAGGATTGTGCTCCCACAAACAAACTTAGCCCCACCACATTATAGGTGTGTACCAGCATGTCCCACCTTTAAGGCTAGGGGACGGAGGATTGTGCTCCCACAAACAAACTTAGCCCCACAACATTATATGTGTGTACCAGCATGTCCCACCTCTAAGGCTAGGGGATGGAGGATTGTGCTCCCACAAACAAACTTAGCCCCACAACATTATATGTGTGTACCAGCATGTCCCACCTCTAAGGCTAGGGGAGGGAGGATTGTGCTCCCACAAACAAACTAAGCCCCACAACATTTATAGGTGTGTACCAGCATGTCCCACCTCTAAGGCTAGGGGACGGAGGATTGTGCACCCACAAACAAACTTAGCCCCACAACATTATATGTGTGTACCAGCATGTCCCACCTCTAAGGCTAGGGGAGGGAGGATTGTGCTCCCACAAACAAACTTAGCCCCACCACATTATAGGTGTGTACCAGCATGTCCCACCTTTAAGGCTAGGGGACGGAGGATTGTGCTCCCACAAACAAACTTAGCCCCACAACATTATATGTGTGTACCAGCCTGTCCCACCTCTAAGGCTAGGGGAGGGAGGATTGTGCTCCCACAAACAAACTTAGCCCCACCACATTATAGGTGTGTACCAGCATGTCCCACCTTTAAGGCTAGGGGACGGAGGATTGTGCTCCCACAAACAAACTTAGCCCCACAACATTATATGTGTGTACCAGCATGTCCCACCTCTAAGGCTAGGGGATGGAGGATTGTGCTCCCACAAACAAACTTAGCCCCACAACATTATATGTGTGTACCAGCATGTCCCACCTCTAAGGCTAGGGGAGGGAGGATTGTGCTCCCACAAACAAACTTAGCCCCACAACATTACCGGTGTGTACCAGCATGTCCCACCTCTAAGGCTAGGGGAGGGAGGATTGTGCTCCCACAAACAAACTTAGCCCCACAACATTATAGGTGTGTACCAGCATGTCCCACCTCTAAGGCTAGGGGACGGAGGATTGTGCACCCACAAACAAACTTAGCCCCACAACATTATATGTGTGTACCAGCATGTCCCACCTCTAAGGCTAGGGGACGGAGGATTGTGCACCCACAAACAAACTTAGCCCCACAACATTATATGTGTGTACCAGCATGTGACTGCATGTCCCACCTCTAAGGCTAGGGTACGGCGGATTGTGCACCCAAAAACAAACTTAGCCCCACAAAATTATATGCGTGTACCAGCATGTCCCACCTCTAAGGCTAGGGGACGGAGGATTGTGCACCCACAAACAAACTTAGCCCCACCACATTATAGGTGTGTACCAGCATGTCCCACCTCTAAGGCTAGGGGACGGAGGATTGTGCACCCACAAACAAACTTAGCCCCACAACATTATAGGTGTGTACCAGCATGTCCCACCTCTAAGGCTAGGGGAGGGAGGATTGTGCTCCCACAAACAAACTTAGCCCCACCACATTATAGGTGTGTACCAGCATGTCCCACCTCTAAGGCTAGGGGAGGGAGGATTGTGCTCCCACAAACAAACTTAGCCCCACAACATTATATGTGTGTACCAGCATGTCCCACCTCTAAGGCTAGGGGACGGAGGATTGTGCACCCACAAACAAACTTAGCCCCACCACATTATAGGTGTGTACCAGCATGTCACACCTCTAAGGCTAGGGGACGGAGGATTGTGCACCCACAAACAAACTTAGCCCCACAACATTATATGTGTGTACCAGCATGTCCCACCTCTAAGGCTAGGGGAGGGAGGATTGTGCTCCCACAAACAAACTTAGCCCCACCACATTATAGGTGTGTACCAGCATGTCCCACCTTTAAGGCTAGGGGACGGAGGATTGTGCTCCCACAAACAAACTTAGCCCCACAACATTATATGTGTGTACCAGCATGTCCCACCTCTAAGGCTAGGGGATGGAGGATTGTGCTCCCACAAACAAACTTAGCCCCACAACATTATATGTGTGTACCAGCATGTCCCACCTCTAAGGCTAGGGGAGGGAGGATTGTGCTTCCACAAACAAACTTAGCCCCACAACATTTATAGGTGTGTACCAGCATGTCCCACCTCTAAGGCTAGGGGAGGGAGGATTGTGCTCCCACAAACAAACTTAGCCCCACAACATTATATGTGTTTACCAGCAAGTCCCACCTCTAAGGCTAGGGGACGGAAGATTGTGCACCCACAAACAAACTTAGCCCCACAACATTATATGTGTGTACCAGCATGTCCCACCTTTAAGGCTAGGGGAGGGAGGATTGTGCTCCCACAAACAAACTTAGCCCCACCACATTATAGGTGTGTACCAGCATGTCCCACCTTTAAGGCTAGGGGACGGAGGATTGTGCTCCCACAAACAAACTTAGCCCCACCACATTATAGGTGTGTACCAGCATGTCCCACCTTTAAGGCTAGGGGACGGAGGATTGTGCACCCACAAACAAACTTAGCCCCACAACATTATATGTGTGTACCAGCATGTCCCACCTCTAAGGCTAGGGGAGGGAGGATTGTGCTCCCACAAACAAACTTAGCCCCACAACATTTATAGGTGTGTACCAGCATGTCCCACCTCTAAGGCTAGGGAAGGGAGGATTGTGCTCCCACAAACAAACTTAGCCCCACAACATTATATGTGTGTACCAGCATGTCCACCTCTAATGCTAGGGGCGGGAGGATTGTGCACCCACAAACAAACTTAGCCCCACAACATTATATGTGTGTACCAGCATGTCCCAACTCCAAGGCTAGGGGAGGGAGGATTGTGCACCCACAAACAAACTTAGCCCCACAACATTATATGTGTGTACCAGCATGTCCCAACTCCAAGGCTAGGGGAGGGAGGATTGTGCACCCACAAACAAACTTAGCCCCACAACATTATATGTTTGTACCAGCATGTCTTAACTCTAAGGCTAGTGGAGGGAGGATTGTGCACCCACAAACAAACTTAGCCCCACAACATTATATGTGTGTAACAGCGTGTCCCACCTCTAAGGCTAGGGGAGGGAGTATTGTGCTCCCACAAACAAACTTAGCCCCACAACATTATAGGTGTGTACCAGCATGTCCCACCTCTAAGGCTTGGGGAGGGAGGATTGTGCCCCCACAAACAAACTTAGCCCCACAACACTATAGGTGTGTACCAGCATGTCCCACCTCTAAGGCTTGGGGAGGGAGGATTGTGCTCCCACAAACAAACTTAGCCCCACAACGTTATATGTTTGTACCAGCATGTCCCACCTCTAAGGCTAGGGGATGGAGGATTGTGCTCCCACAAACAAACTTAGCCCCACAACATTATAGGTGTGTACCAGCATGTCCCACCTCTAAGGCTTGGGGAGGGAGGATTGTGCTCCCACAAAAAAACTTAGCCCCACAACACTATAGGTGTGTACCAGCATGTCCCACCTCTAAGGCTTGGGGAGGGAGGATTGTGCTCCCACAAACAATCTTAGCCCCACAACATTATATGTGTGTACCAGCATGTCCCACCTCCAAGGCTAGGGGAGGGAGGATTGTGCTCCCACAAACAAACTTAGCCCCACAACATTTATAGGTGTGTACCAGCATGTCCCACCTCTAAGGCTAGGGGAGGGAGGATTGTGCTCCCACAAACAAACTTAGCCCCACAACATTATATGTGTTTACCAGCAAGTCCCACCTCTAAGGCTAGGGGACGGAAGATTGTGCACCCACAAACAAACTTAGCCCCACAACATTATATGTGTGTACCAGCATGTCCCACCTTTAAGGCTAGGGGAGGGAGGATTGTGCTCCCACAAACAAACTTAGCCCCACCACATTATAGGTGTGTACCAGCATGTCCCACCTCTAAGGCTAGGGGACGGAGGATTGTGCTCCCACAAACAAACTTAGCCCCACAACATTATAGGTGTGTACCAGCATGTCCCACCTCTAAGGCTAGGGGAGGGAGGATTGTGCTCCCACAAACAAACTTAGCCCCACAACATTATAGGTGTGTACCAGCATGTCCCACCTCTAAGGCTAGGGGAGGGACGATTGTGCTCCCACAAACAAACTTAGCCCCACAACATTATATGTGTGTACCAGCATGTCCCACCTCTAAGGCTAGGGGACTGAGGATTGTGCACCCACAAACAAACTTAGCCCCACCACATTATAGGTGTGTACCAGCATGTCCCACCTCTAAGGCTAGGGGACGGAGGATTGTGCACCCACAAACAAACTTAGCCCCACAACATTATATGTGTGTACCAGCATGTCCCACCTCTAAGGCTAGGGGAGGGAGGATTGTGCTCCCACAAACAAACTTAGCCCCACCACATTATAGGTGTGTACCAGCATGTCCCACCTTTAAGGCTAGGGGACGGAGGATTGTGCTCCCACAAACAAACTTAGCCCCACAACATTATATGTGTGTACCAGCATGTCCCACCTCTAAGGCTAGGGGATGGAGGATTGTGCTCCCACAAACAAACTTAGCCCCACAACATTATATGTGTGTACCAGCATGTCCCACCTCTAAGGCTAGGGGAGGGAGGATTGTGCTCCCACAAACAAACTTAGCCCCACAACATTATAGGTGTGTACCAGCATGTCCCACCTCTAAGGCTAGGGGAGGGAGGATTGTGCTCCCACAAACAAACTTAGCCCCACAACATTATAGGTGTGTACCAGCATGTCCCACCTCTAAGGCTAGGGGACGGAGGATTGTGCACCCACAAACAAACTTAGCCCCACAACATTATATGTGTGTACCAGCATGTCCCACCTCTAAGGCTAGGGGACGGAGGATTGTGCACCCACAAACAAACTTAGCCCCACAACATTATATGTGTGTACCAGCATGTGACTGCATGTCCCACCTCTAAGGCTAGGGTACGGCGGATTGTGCACCCAAAAACAAACTTAGCCCAACAAAATTATATGTGTGTACCAGCATGTCCCACCTCTAAGGCTAGGGGACGAAGGATTGTGCACCCACAAACAAACTTAGCCCCACCACATTATAGGTGTGTACCAGCATGTCCCACCTCTAAGGCTAGGGGACGGAGGATTGTGCTCCCACAAACAAACTTAGCCCCACAACATTATAGGTGTGTACCAGCATGTCCCACCTCTAAGGCTAGGGGAGGGAGGATTGTGCTCCCACAAACAAACTTAGCCCCACAACATTATAGGTGTGTACCAGCATGTCCCACCTCTAAGGCTAGGGGAGGGGGGATTGTGCTCCCACAAACAAACTTAGCCCCACAACATTATATGTGTGTACCAGCATGTCCCACCTCTAAGGCTAGGGGACGGAGGATTGTGCACCCACAAACAAACTTAGCCCCACCACATTATAGGTGTGTACCAGCATGTCCCACCTCTAAGGCTAGGGGACGGAGGATTGTGCACCCACAAACAAACTTAGCCCCACAACATTATATGTGTGTACCAGCATGTCCCACCTCTAAGGCTAGGGGAGGGAGGATTGTGCTCCCACAAACAAACTTAGCCCCACCACATTATAGGTGTGTACCAGCATGTCCCACCTTTAAGGCTAGGGGACTGAGGATTGTGCTCCCACAAACAAACTTAGCCCCACAACATTATATGTGTGTACCAGCATGTGACTGCATGTCCCACCTCTAAGGCTAGGGTACGGCGGATTGTGCACCCAAAAACAAACTTAGCCCCACAAAATTATATGCGTGTACCAGCATGTCCCACCTCTAAGGCTAGGGGACGGAGGATTGTGCACCCACAAACAAACTTAGCCCCACCACATTATAGGTGTGTACCAGCATGTCCCACCTCTAAGGCTAGGGGACGGAGGATTGTGCACCCACAAACAAACTTAGCCCCACAACATTATAGGTGTGTACCAGCATGTCCCACCTCTAAGGCTAGGGGAGGGAGGATTGTGCTCCCACAAACAAACTTAGCCCCACCACATTATAGGTGTGTACCAGCATGTCCCACCTCTAAGGCTAGGGGAGGGAGGATTGTGCTCCCACAAACAAACTTAGCCCCACAACATTATATGTGTGTACCAGCATGTCCCACCTCTAAGGCTAGGGGACGGAGGATTGTGCACCCACAAACAAACTTAGCCCCACCACATTATAGGTGTGTACCAGCATGTCACACCTCTAAGGCTAGGGGACGGAGGATTGTGCACCCACAAACAAACTTAGCCCCACAACATTATATGTGTGTACCAGCATGTCCCACCTCTAAGGCTAGGGGAGGGAGGATTGTGCTCCCACAAACAAACTTAGCCCCACCACATTATAGGTGTGTACCAGCATGTCCCACCTTTAAGGCTAGGGGACGGAGGATTGTGCTCCCACAAACAAACTTAGCCCCACAACATTATATGTGTGTACCAGCATGTCCCACCTCTAAGGCTAGGGGATGGAGGATTGTGCTCCCACAAACAAACTTAGCCCCACAACATTATATGTGTGTACCAGCATGTCCCACCTCTAAGGCTAGGGGAGGGAGGATTGTGCTTCCACAAACAAACTTAGCCCCACAACATTTATAGGTGTGTACCAGCATGTCCCACCTCTAAGGCTAGGGGAGGGAGGATTGTGCTCCCACAAACAAACTTAGCCCCACAACATTATATGTGTTTACCAGCAAGTCCCACCTCTAAGGCTAGGGGACGGAAGATTGTGCACCCACAAACAAACTTAGCCCCACCACATTATAGGTGTGTACCAGCATGTCCCACCTCTAAGGCTAGGGGACGGAGGATTGTGCACCCACAAACAAACTTAGCCCCACCACATTATAGGTGTGTACCAGCATGTCCCACCTCTAAGGCTAGGGGACGGAGGATTGTGCACCCACAAACAAACTTAGCCCCACAACATTATATGTGTGTACCAGCATGTCCCACCTCTAAGGCTAGGGGAGGGAGGATTGTGCTCCCACAAACAAACTTAGCCCCACCACATTATAGGTGTGTACCAGCATGTCCCACCTTTAAGGCTAGGGGACGGAGGATTGTGCTCCCACAAACAAACTTAGCCCCACAACATTATATGTGTGTACCAGCATGTCCCACCTCTAAGGCTAGGGGATGGAGGATTGTGCTCCCACAAACAAACTTAGCCCCACAACATTATATGTGTGTACCAGCATGTCCCACCTCTAAGGCTAGGGGAGGGAGGATTGTGCTCCCACAAACAAACTAAGCCCCACAACATTTATAGGTGTGTACCAGCATGTCCCACCTCTAAGGCTAGGGGACGGAGGATTGTGCACCCACAAACAAACTTAGCCCCACAACATTATATGTGTGTACCAGCATGTCCCACCTCTAAGGCTAGGGGAGGGAGGATTGTGCTCCCACAAACAAACTTAGCCCCACCACATTATAGGTGTGTACCAGCATGTCCCACCTTTAAGGCTAGGGGACGGAGGATTGTGCTCCCACAAACAAACTTAGCCCCACAACATTATATGTGTGTACCAGCCTGTCCCACCTCTAAGGCTAGGGGAGGGAGGATTGTGCTCCCACAAACAAACTTAGCCCCACCACATTATAGGTGTGTACCAGCATGTCCCACCTTTAAGGCTAGGGGACGGAGGATTGTGCTCCCACAAACAAACTTAGCCCCACAACATTATATGTGTGTACCAGCATGTCCCACCTCTAAGGCTAGGGGATGGAGGATTGTGCTCCCACAAACAAACTTAGCCCCACAACATTATATGTGTGTACCAGCATGTCCCACCTCTAAGGCTAGGGGAGGGAGGATTGTGCTCCCACAAACAAACTTAGCCCCACAACATTACCGGTGTGTACCAGCATGTCCCACCTCTAAGGCTAGGGGAGGGAGGATTGTGCTCCCACAAACAAACTTAGCCCCACAACATTATAGGTGTGTACCAGCATGTCCCACCTCTAAGGCTAGGGGACGGAGGATTGTGCACCCACAAACAAACTTAGCCCCACAACATTATATGTGTGTACCAGCATGTCCCACCTCTAAGGCTAGGGGACGGAGGATTGTGCACCCACAAACAAACTTAGCCCCACAACATTATATGTGTGTACCAGCATGTGACTGCATGTCCCACCTCTAAGGCTAGGGTACGGCGGATTGTGCACCCAAAAACAAACTTAGCCCCACAAAATTATATGCGTGTACCAGCATGTCCCACCTCTAAGGCTAGGGGACGGAGGATTGTGCACCCACAAACAAACTTAGCCCCACCACATTATAGGTGTGTACCAGCATGTCCCACCTCTAAGGCTAGGGGACGGAGGATTGTGCACCCACAAACAAACTTAGCCCCACAACATTATAGGTGTGTACCAGCATGTCCCACCTCTAAGGCTAGGGGAGGGAGGATTGTGCTCCCACAAACAAACTTAGCCCCACCACATTATAGGTGTGTACCAGCATGTCCCACCTCTAAGGCTAGGGGAGGGAGGATTGTGCTCCCACAAACAAACTTAGCCCCACAACATTATATGTGTGTACCAGCATGTCCCACCTCTAAGGCTAGGGGACGGAGGATTGTGCACCCACAAACAAACTTAGCCCCACCACATTATAGGTGTGTACCAGCATGTCACACCTCTAAGGCTAGGGGACGGAGGATTGTGCACCCACAAACAAACTTAGCCCCACAACATTATATGTGTGTACCAGCATGTCCCACCTCTAAGGCTAGGGGAGGGAGGATTGTGCTCCCACAAACAAACTTAGCCCCACCACATTATAGGTGTGTACCAGCATGTCCCACCTTTAAGGCTAGGGGACGGAGGATTGTGCTCCCACAAACAAACTTAGCCCCACAACATTATATGTGTGTACCAGCATGTCCCACCTCTAAGGCTAGGGGATGGAGGATTGTGCTCCCACAAACAAACTTAGCCCCACAACATTATATGTGTGTACCAGCATGTCCCACCTCTAAGGCTAGGGGAGGGAGGATTGTGCTTCCACAAACAAACTTAGCCCCACAACATTTATAGGTGTGTACCAGCATGTCCCACCTCTAAGGCTAGGGGAGGGAGGATTGTGCTCCCACAAACAAACTTAGCCCCACAACATTATATGTGTTTACCAGCAAGTCCCACCTCTAAGGCTAGGGGACGGAAGATTGTGCACCCACAAACAAACTTAGCCCCACAACATTATATGTGTGTACCAGCATGTCCCACCTTTAAGGCTAGGGGAGGGAGGATTGTGCTCCCACAAACAAACTTAGCCCCACCACATTATAGGTGTGTACCAGCATGTCCCACCTTTAAGGCTAGGGGACGGAGGATTGTGCACCCACAAACAAACTTAGCCCCACCACATTATAGGTGTGTACCAGCATGTCCCACCTTTAAGGCTAGGGGACGGAGGATTGTGCACCCACAAACAAACTTAGCCCCACAACATTATATGTGTGTACCAGCATGTCCCACCTCTAAGGCTAGGGGAGGGAGGATTGTGCTCCCACAAACAAACTTAGCCCCACAACATTTATAGGTGTGTACCAGCATGTCCCACCTCTAAGGCTAGGGAAGGGAGGATTGTGCTCCCACAAACAAACTTAGCCCCACAACATTATATGTGTGTACCAGCATGTCCACCTCTAATGCTAGGGGCGGGAGGATTGTGCACCCACAAACAAACTTAGCCCCACAACATTATATGTGTGTACCAGCATGTCCCAACTCCAAGGCTAGGGGAGGGAGGATTGTGCACCCACAAACAAACTTAGCCCCACAACATTATATGTGTGTACCAGCATGTCCCAACTCCAAGGCTAGGGGAGGGAGGATTGTGCACCCACAAACAAACTTAGCCCCACAACATTATATGTTTGTACCAGCATGTCTTAACTCTAAGGCTAGTGGAGGGAGGATTGTGCACCCACAAACAAACTTAGCCCCACAACATTATATGTGTGTAACAGCGTGTCCCACCTCTAAGGCTAGGGGAGGGAGTATTGTGCTCCCACAAACAAACTTAGCCCCACAACATTATAGGTGTGTACCAGCATGTCCCACCTCTAAGGCTTGGGGAGGGAGGATTGTGCCCCCACAAACAAACTTAGCCCCACAACACTATAGGTGTGTACCAGCATGTCCCACCTCTAAGGCTTGGGGAGGGAGGATTGTGCTCCCACAAACAAACTTAGCCCCACAACGTTATATGTTTGTACCAGCATGTCCCACCTCTAAGGCTAGGGGATGGAGGATTGTGCTCCCACAAACAAACTTAGCCCCACAACATTATAGGTGTGTACCAGCATGTCCCACCTCTAAGGCTTGGGGAGGGAGGATTGTGCTCCCACAAAAAAACTTAGCCCCACAACACTATAGGTGTGTACCAGCATGTCCCACCTCTAAGGCTTGGGGAGGGAGGATTGTGCTCCCACAAACAATCTTAGCCCCACAACATTATATGTGTGTACCAGCATGTCCCACCTCCAAGGCTAGGGGAGGGAGGATTGTGCTCCCACAAACAAACTTAGCCCCACAACATTTATAGGTGTGTACCAGCATGTCCCACCTCTAAGGCTAGGGGATGCAGGATTGTGCTCCCACAAACAAACTTAGCCCCACAACATTATATGTGTGTACCAGCATGTCCCACCTCTAAGGCTAGGGGACGGAGGATTGTGCACCCATAAACAAACTTAGCCCCACAACATTATATGTGTGTACCAGCATGTCCCACCTCTAAGGCTAGGGGATGGAGGATTGTGCTCCCACAAACAAACTTAGCCCCACAACATTATATGTGTGTACCAGCATGTCCCACCTCTAAGGCTAGGGGAGGGAGGATTGTGCTTCCACAAACAAACTTAGCCCCACAACATTTATAGGTGTGTACCAGCATGTCCCACCTCTAAGGCTAGGGGAGGGAGGATTGTGCTCCCACAAACAAACTTAGCCCCACAACATTATATGTGTTTACCAGCAAGTCCCACCTCTAAGGCTAGGGGACGGAAGATTGTGCACCCACAAACAAACTTAGCCCCACAACATTATATGTGTGTACCAGCATGTCCCACCTTTAAGGCTAGGGGAGGGAGGATTGTGCTCCCACAAACAAACTTAGCCCCAACACATTATAGGTGTGTACCAGCATGTCCCACCTTTAAGGCTAGGGGACGTAGGATTGTGCACCCACAAACAAACTTAGCCCCACCACATTATAGGTGTGTACCAGCATGTCCCACCTTTAAGGCTAGGGGACGGAGGATTGTGCACCCACAAACAAACTTAGCCCCACAACATTATATGTGTGTACCAGCATGTCCCACCTCTAAGGCTAGGGGAGGGAGGATTGTGCTCCCACAAACAAACTTAGCCCCACAACATTTATAGGTGTGTACCAGCATGTCCCACCTCTAAGGCTAGGGAAGGGAGGATTGTACTCCCACAAACAAACTTAGCCCCACAACATTATATGTGTGTACCAGCATGTCCACCTCTAATGCTAGGGGCGGGAGGATTGTGCACCCACAAACAAACTTAGCCCCACAACATTATATGTGTGTACCAGCATGTCCCAACTCCAAGGCTAGGGGAGGGAGGATTGTGCACCCACAAACAAACTTAGCCCCACAACATTATATGTGTGTACCAGCATGTCCCAACTCCAAGGCTAGGGGAGGGAGGATTGTGCACCCACAAACAAACTTAGCCCCACAACATTATATGTTTGTACCAGCATGTCTTAACTCTAAGGCTAGTGGAGGGAGGATTGTGCACCCACAAACAAACTTAGCCCCACAACATTATAGGTGTGTAACAGCGTGTCCCACCTCTAAGGCTAGGGGAGGGAGTATTGTGCTCCCACAAACAAACTTAGCCCCACAACATTATAGGTGTGTACCAGCATGTCCCACCTCTAAGGCTTGGGGAGGGAGGATTGTGCCCCCACAAACAAACTTAGCCCCACAACACTATAGGTGTGTACCAGCATGTCCCACCTCTAAGGCTTGGGGAGGGAGGATTGTGCTCCCACAAACAAACTTAGCCCCACAACGTTATATGTTTGTACCAGCATGTCCCACCTCTAAGGCTAGGGGATGGAGGATTGTGCTCCCACAAACAAACTTAGCCCCACAACATTATAGGTGTGTACCAGCATGTCCCACCTCTAAGGCTTGGGGAGGGAGGATTGTGCTCCCACAAAAAAACTTAGCCCCACAACACTATAGGTGTGTACCAGCATGTCCCACCTCTAAGGCTTGGGGAGGGAGGATTGTGCTCCCACAAACAATCTTAGCCCCACAACATTATATGTGTGTACCAGCATGTCCCACCTCCAAGGCTAGGGGAGGGAGGATTGTGCTCCCACAAACAAACTTAGCCCCACAACATTTATAGGTGTGTACCAGCATGTCCCACCTCTAAGGCTAGGGGATGCAGGATTGTGCTCCCACAAACAAACTTAGCCCCACAACATTATATGTGTGTACCAGCATGTCCCACCTCTAAGGCTAGGGGACGGAGGATTGTGCACCCATAAACAAACTTAGCCCCACAACATTATAGGTGTGTAACAGCGTGTCCCACCTCTAAGGCTAGGGGAGGGAGTATTGTGCTCCCACAAACAAACTTAGCCCCACAACATTATAGGTGTGTACCAGCATGTCCCACCTCTAAGGCTTGGGGAGGGAGGATTGTGCTCCCACAAACAAACTTAGCCCCACAACGTTATATGTTTGTACCAGCATGTCCCACCTCTAAGGCTAGGGGATGGAGGATTGTGTTCCTACAAACAAACTTAGCCCCACAACATTATAGGTGTGTACCAGCATGTCCCACCTCTAAGGCTTGGGGAGGGAGGATTGTGCTCCCACAAACAAACTTAGCCCCACAACACTATAGGTGTGTACCAGCATGTCCCACCTCTAAGGCTTGGGGAGGGAGGATTGTGCTCCCACAAACAATCTTAGCCCCACAACGTTATATGTTTGTACCAGCATGTCTTAACTCTAAGGCTAGTGGAGGGAGGATTGTGCACCCACAAACAAACTTAGCCCCACCACATTATAGGTGTGTACCAGCATGTCCCACCTTTAAGGCTAGGGGACGGAGGATTGTGCACCCACAAACAAACTTAGCCCCACCACATTATAGGTGTGTACCAGCATGTCCCACCTCTAAGGCTAGGGCACGGAGGATTGTGCTCCCAAAAACAAACTTAGCCCCACAACATTATATGTTTGTACCAGCATGGCTTAACTCTAAGGCTAGTGGAGGGAGGATTGTGCACCCACAAACAAACTTAGCCCCACCACATTATAGGTGTGTACCAGCATGTCCCACCTTTAAGGCTAGGGGACGGAGGATTGTGCACCCACAAACAAACTTAGCCCCACCACATTATAGGTGTGTACCAGCATGTCCCACCTCTAAGGCTAGGGTACGGAGGATTGTGCTCCCACAAACAAACTTAGCCCCACAACATTATATGTGTGTACCAGCATGTCCCACCTCTAAGCTTAGGGGACGGAGGATTGTGCTCCCACAAACAAACTTAGCCCCACAACATTTTTAGGTGTGTACCAGCATGTCCCACCTCTAAGGCTAGGGGAGGGAGGATTGTGCTCCCACAAACAAACTAAGCCCCACAACATTATATGTGTGTACCAGCATGTCCCACCTCTAAGGCTAGGGGAGGGAGGATTGTGCACCCACAAACAAACTTAGCCCCACAACATTATATGTGTGTACCAGCATGTCCCAACTCCAAGGCTAGGGGAGGGAGGATTGTGCACCCACAAACAAACTTAGCCCCACAACATTATATGTGTGTACCAGCATGTCCCAACTCCAAGGCTAGGGGAGGGAGGATTGTGCACCCACAAACAAACTTAGCCCCACAACATTATATGTTTGTACCAGCATGTCTTAACTCTAAGGCTAGTGGAGGGAGGATTGTGCACCCACAAACAAACTTAGCCCCACAACATTATAGGTGTGTAACAGCGTGTCCCACCTCTAAGGCTAGGGGAGGGAGTATTGTGCTCCCACAAACAAACTTAGCCCCACAACATTATAGGTGTGTACCAGCATGTCCCACCTCTAAGGCTTGGGGAGGGAGGATTGTGCTCCCACAAACAAACTTAGCCCCACAACACTATAGGTGTGTACCAGCATGTCCCACCTCTAAGGCTTGGGGAGGGAGGATTGTGCTCCCACAAACAAACTTAGCCCCACAACGTTATATGTTTGTACCAGCATGTCCCACCTCTAAGGCTAGGGGATGGAGGATTGTGCTCCCACAAACAAACTTAGCCCCACAACATTATAGGTGTGTACCAGCATGTCCCACCTCTAAGGCTTGGGGAGGGAGGATTGTGCTCCCACAAACAAACTTAGCCCCACAACACTATAGGTGTGTACCAGCATGTCCCACCTCTAAGGCTTGGGGAGGGAGGATTGTGCTCCCACAAACAATCTTAGCCCCACAACGTTATATGTTTGTACCAGCATGTCTTAACTCTAAGGCTAGTGGAGGGAGGATTGTGCACCCACAAACAAACTTAGCCCCACAACACTATAGATGTGTACCAGCATGTCCCACCTCTAAGGCTTGGGGAGGGAGGATTGTGCTCCCACAAACAAACTTAGCCCCACAACGTTATATGTTTGTACCAGCATGTCCCACCTCTAAGGCTAGGGGATGGAGGATTGTGCACCCACAAACAAACTTAGCCCCACAACATTATATGTCTGTGCAAGCATGTCCTAACTCCAAGACGAGTATTTTATTTAGTGGTTGCTGTTTGTTTCTGTTTTCATATATGTTCTTCGTTCGTTGCTTTGTGCTTCAAATAAACAAGGCTGTTTGATATCTCATTTGAAAAAAATATATTAGTTTTTTTGGGGCCTTTTTTTATAGCTTGCAGTATGGGTTTCATTCATTATTGAAGGAAGTACAGTGACCTTAAATTTCTAAATCATGTAACTTTTAAGAGGGTATGGATTGGGGGGTCTGTTATTCTGTAAACATTTAATTTTCACCCCATTTTTCTCTAATCTTTAAAAAATTAACCCCTTTTTTCTCTAATCTTCCAAAAATTAACCCTTTTATTCTCTAATCTTCTATTTTTTGGCTCATTATTCTTTAATCTTCATTTTTTAAGGGCATTATTCTTTAATTATTTAACCCCATCCAAACCCTCTTTTAAAGTATACTCTGTACTTCAACAATTGTGAATTGGATAAAGAGTTGTTTCATTTGCACTAATACCACGTCTTCTTATAGTTACCTATAAATGTGGAATGAACACCAAATAAAAGAGTTGTTTCATTTGCACTAATACCACATCTTCTTATATCTACCTAATGTGGAATGAACACCAAATCATCATTTCAATAAAGACACTTAAGATACACTACAATCACCACAAACACAACCTTGATGTACACAAGTGACATTTAGCTACATTTATATCTGCTTGTTTTGCTCGCACATTTTTAAGCATAATTGAATTGCATCCTACTGTCATACAAGCGAGAGGTTTAGATAGCTATAAAACCCGGTTTAACTCACTATTTTCTTTATAAGAACATGTCTGTACCAATTAAGTCAAGAATATGACAGTCGTTTTCCGTTCGTTTGATGTGTTCATGTTTTGATTTTGCCATCTGATAGACAATTTACGTTTTGATTTTTTTTAAAACTCGTTATTTTTGTTATTTCCTTTTTAGCTTACCATTCCGAAGGAACTGTGAGATTTAGCCATCACTTGATTCTGCATTGGTCGAGTGGTGTATATTAAAAAAGAAGATGTGGTATGATTTCAAATGAGACAACCCTCCACGAGAGACCAAATGCCACAGAAACTAACAACTATAGGTCAGCATACAGCCTTCAAAAGTGAGCAAAGCCAATACCGTACAGACAGCTATAAACTATTTCAAACATCTTCTCTGAAATTACTGAACCAATTCCAACCAAACTGAATGATCCTAGAATATAGTTTGTGTTTTTAACTCTGTTTCGTCAAAAAAAACATGGCCACCATTGCTAACAATATAAGATAGGGGTTAAATGCAGCTTTTGGCTTACATATATCTAAAAAATCAAAGCATTTAGAGAAAATCTGACATGGGATAAAAGTGTTCATTAGTTGGAGTTCTATCAGTTTTGAAATTTTCAGATGAATCAAATAACCCATTGCATGGTTGCTTCCACTAAATTGGTAATTTAAAGGCAATTTTGCAGTTTTTGCTTATTATCTTGAATATTAATAATGGTAAAGACAAACTGTAAAACAGCAAATATTTTCAGCAAAGTAAGAGTCGACGCGAAAATGGAAAGAAAACACATTAAATAACATTCTCCACAACATTTATACGTTATTAACTAAACAAATAAAGTTTTAATAAATGCACATTTAAGTATATTTTTAAGCTTTTAAAACTAATTGCAATTGTAGTATGTAAATATGTAAAAACGAACAATTTTGCATTATTACAGATCGTATTCATATTCAAAGAATCCAGAAACTTATACAAATTTATGTACATGTCGCTCTGGATAAGACTGGTGTTTATATTCAAAAATAAGCACATAAACCTGCATAATTATGATGATTGTTTATTTTCTTAATCGCGTTATCATTTACAAAATTATAATACAATTACAAAACTGAACGTGTAAACAAATTATCTATAGCAATAAATGAGGATTTACCCCCCCCCCCCCCCCCCCCCCAATATTTTAATGTATTTTGCGAAAGTCAAATAGATCTGAGAAACTAAACGGAAAAAAATAAATATAGATTTGGTTTGATTTTTTTAGGGTGGGCGGTTTTATCTAATATTGAGAAGTGTATATACCTTTTTAAAAGTACTGATCGTTTAAATATGGTTGCCTACACCTGTTTTGATATTTTAAGTAGAAGAAATAGTTTTGAACATGCTTAATTGCTAATTGTGTTTTTACAGACCTGAAATATTTTATATACATGATAGATATATAGTTATGATTTATATTGACTTCTATAGTCTCTCATAATTCTTTATTAAATGGCACTTGTATTTTAATTTATAAAATTACTGTTTTATTCAATGTACATATGATGATGATTGTATTATATGTATTACAAGTAGTGAGACTCTATAGTAGAGAGTAGATATAGGAAGATGTGGTGTGAGTGCCAATGAGACAACTCTCCACCCAAGTAACACTTTAATGTTGTCTCATTGGCACTCACACCACATCTTCCTATATCAACTCTCTACTATAGAGCCCAAATGACGTAGAGGTTAACAATTATAAAGTCACCGTACAGCCTTCAATGATTAGCAAAACCCACACCCCAAACCTCACCGAAATGACAAATAAAATTAAAATGGAAATAGGAATAGGAATTAAATTATATATCAAAGAGACAACCACTTAAACAAAGAGCAGATAACCACCGAAGTCCACCAATGGGTCCCCAACGCAGCGAGAAAAATCATGCACCCGGAGATGGATCTCAGCTGGTCCCTAAAGAAAAATGTGTACATAGACGTCATACTAAGCTGAAAAACATAATAATGAACTAAAATTTAAAAACATACAAGACTAACAAAGGCCAGAGGCTCAAATGCACCGGGTTTAAATATGTTTTGTGATATATCAACCCCCCCCCCCCCCCCCTCTAACCATTGTAGAATAAAGAAACACACAATGATTCGCACAATAAATTTCAGTTGAAAAGAAGTATGGATGTCTTTTTCTGGTCTTGTTGTTCTGTATTGCTGTCACACTAACGTATACCCTGCGTCTCATATTCTTAAGTCCCTCTGTGCTGTTGTGTCGTTGTCATATTCCCTGTGTCTCCTGTTATGATTATGCCCCAAGGCCGTCTCAAGAAAAACATCTCACTAATAAATTGTGAATATTCAATATTAGTATGTATAATTTAGTGCTGTTAGGATGTTGTCTCTATCCATTATTATTTCCATTAATTTTGGCTCTTCGTAGTAATATTTAACTGTTGTATTTTTTGTTTTTATTTTTTAGTGAAGCTGACGTTGAGGGGCACCACGTACACTTTGTTATAAATTATTCATGAGAATATTATTTACCAGTATATACCTAGAAAATATGTCATTTGTTTTTTCGTGTTTTGACCAAAGCCAAAGAGGCAGATGAAAACACCACCAAAGACTAAAACACATCTGTTAGACGAAAATCAAAAACCGTAATAAACCATTTAGAAAATAAAGAAAAAAAATAATTTAGTGTTAATTGAAAAAAGATATTAAGGAAATAAAATCGTGACCATGATCAGCCCTTAGACATAAGATATTATGTAATGTACAAGTTAATATGTAGCTTCATTAGATTACCAGCGGGAAATCCCCCTTCATCACGCTGGGAACATGGTCGTCTGCTGAGTTCTATAGCGACATTATTCCGATAAAAATGAAAATTTGTTATTAACAGATGATTAAATATAATTATAGGCACTGTTTGAAACATTAGTATATATTACAGAATGAATTTTTGATTCAATGTTTAATGGCCATGTGGTGAACGTGCGGAGATATTCTGATTCTGTAAGATTTCTCTTAACGATGTATAAAGTAAAGAGAGTTTATACAAGATATCTTAATTTTTCGAGAAAGTTTTTTACTCCTGAAATGCTACCGATATCGTTCCCCGGAGGTAGTGAGTAGAAAAATGACGCTTGACCGTGCAGTCCAATTATCAGTGCATAGCTTTGTACTAGTTGACCTCTAACCTTGTTTTCTGGTAGTCAGTTTGTGCTTGTATGTTTACACTTTGTACTGAGAATCTATTTCAATACACAACATATTTGTAATATTATGAAACAATCCTCTAGCTGCACAGCTTGTTTTGTTCTCATTTTCGTGTTATTTGGTGATTTGGTGCGCTTCAGTTTTTATATATCTTTTTGCTTTCCTATATTTTGTGTCGAGCGCCAAGGGCGAGTAAATGATAGATCTGGGTAAATGCACCAATCTAGCGTCGATATCTTGTAATGTTGTATTACATGATGTTATGTTTTCCTTTGAATAACGTTCGTTTGAAAGTTCTTCTGAGAGATGAAAATATTTTTCGTCATCGTGTTTTTCATATGTTTGTTAAGATTTCCTGATGTTTGATGTTGGGTTATTTTTTTTTTTTGGGGGGGGGGGGGTGGAGGGGATGCGTTCTTCGTGATATTAGAGCTGTAGAGATTATATATTATTTATTTTTTTCAACTAGAATTTTAGTTCTCTTGAAGCTCTCACGTGATATCAAAACGTTTAATCGAATTGAAAATTGGTCCAAATGGCAGGAACGGTATGGCCCATTGAGCGGGAGGTTTAAAATTACTAGAAGTCCATTGGGTAGAAGGTATGGTCCATTGATCAGTAGGATTAAAATGCTTCTGTTGGGCAGGAGGACAGGAGGTATAAAATTGGTACCTAGGGTAATAATCTATTACTAATAGGGTTGTTTTTCGGAATATATTTGTTCATTGATATATAGTTATGTTGTATTACACATATTGATACCAAACAATTTATACTTACTTACTTTTCTTGCACATTAATGTTGTATAAATGTATATTGAGTCACGATTGATTCATTCTTAAGAATTAATACTTTGTCCTTGTAACACATTTTATAAAACTCCTTTAATAGTTAAGTTTTTATAAATAAAATGTTTCATGGATTTATTTGAATATATAGTTAGAATCTTATTTTTTTTAAGTACTTATTTCAAAACAGCTAATACTTTTACTTTTGTTTATTTCTAAAGAGATGAGACCAAGTTAGCTGACATTATTTCACCTAAGCAAGTGTAAGAGTCGTTTTCGAAAATCTTTCAACCTCAACTTTAGTTTACTGTATTATAGCATCATATGTGTATACTTTGTTTTTAACTAACAGTGTTGTCTTATCCCTAAACATATTTTGAAATGTTTAATATTTACAAATTATTTCACAAACGCAATTCTGACAAATTCAGAAAACGTATCCTGCATTCACAATAACACTCAAAATTAAGTCTTGTCACGATAAAGAAGTTCCTTCAAATATAAGTTCTGAGTGGAATACATATTCTTACATAGTATTCCCAAGTGAACAAGTATTACAGTATGTGCTCCTTACATTATAAAGGGAATAGAGTATGTTTTCTAAAAGAACAAGTATTACAGTATGTGCTCCTTACATTATAAAGGGAAAAGAATATGTTTTCTAAAAGAACAAGTATTACAGTATGTGCTCCTTACATTATAAAGGGAATAGAATATGTTTTCTAAAAGAACAAGTATTACAGTATGTGCTCCTTACATTATAAAGGGAATAGAATATGTTTTCTAAAAGAACAAGTATTACAGTATGTGCTCCTTACATTATAAAGGGAATAGAATATGTTTTCTAAAAGAACAAGTATTACAGTATGTGCTCCTTACATTATAAAGGGAATAGAATATGTTTTCTAAAAGAACAAGTATTACAGTATGTGCTCCTTACATTATAAAGGGAATATAATATGTTTTCTAAAAGAACAAGTATTACAGTATGTACTCCTTACATTATAAAGGGAATAGAATATGTTTTCTAAAAGAACAAGTATTACAGTATGTGCTCCTTACATTATAAAGGGAATAGAATATGTTTTCTAAAAGAGCAAGTATTACAGTATGTGCTCCTTACATTATAAAGGGAATAGAATATGTTTTCTAAAAGAACAAGTATTACAGTATGTGCTCCTTACATTATAAAGGGAATAGAATATGTTTTCTAAAAGAACAAGTATTACAGTATGTGCTCCTTACATTATAAAGGGAATAGAATATGTGTTTCAACAGGAACATACAATTATTATATATGACATCGTTCATCACAATGTTTCCAGTGAAACTTCTGCTGGTGAAACAAATAAACGTTGACAGTGGAACTAACTGATTTTATATATCGTTTTAATGCAGATTTGGTATAAACAATTATAATTGAACATTTTATGTCGATTTTTTATATGTATTTTATACGATCTGATTATTTAGGTATAAAATCTATTCCACTTTGGGCCAGACTCTTACTTTGGAAAACGGAAGTTCATTATTGTTTTCACAGGGAAATTTTGCTCACGTGAAATTCACGTTTAAAATTTCACATGAAATTTACCCTCAAACGAGCTTATAAATGGAACTCACGTGAAAATTTTGATGTGAATTGCACGTAAATTGAAATTCTTGTGTATCTCATGTAAAAAAAAATTCACGTGAATTTCACGTAAACTTTATAGATAAAATTGGAATTTTTCATGATTTATTTGAATTTGACAATTTTAAATGTATATGAATAATTTAATTAAAAAAATATTCAAGTTTTTTTACGTGAAATTCACATGAGTTTCACATGAGATTCACGTGAGTTTCACATGAGATTCACGTGAATAATTTAATTAAAAAAATATTCAAGTTTTTTACTTGAAATTCACATGAGTTTCACATGAGATTCACGTGAGTTTCACATGAGATTCACGTGAAACTTACATGAGATTCACGTGAAACTTACGTGAAAATCACATGAACTGATTGCACGTAAGTTCTACGCATTACTTCGTTTGAGGTGAAATTCACGCTAATTACAGGTGCGATTCACATGAATTTTAACAACTAGTTCTGTTTAAATGTGTATTATTCAGTAATATCATAAAATTTCAAAAATGAGTAGCAAGAATTATACTTGAATCAAGTTGAATCACTGTGAGTTGAATGTGGTATTTCTGTTCTATCAAATTTTATATTTTCTTCTTTAAAATTGATATCTTTTACAAAAAGAATAAAATATCATAATAAAATTGTAAATGGACTAACTTAGAAAAAGTAAATATTAACGATGTTCATCACCCTTACGATACGTCTCTAGCTCTGATAACCATCTGTTTCAAGACCAAATACAAATTTTTTTATAAAAAAAAAATCTTTTTACTGATTATTCTGCCACCAAGGTATGGCATAATTTACCACACAAAATTAAAAATTGTCGTAATGTGAAATTATTCAAAAAAAAGAATTCATAATCATATTCTTGAAAATTCTATGTAAGTTGAATAATTTGTTTTCTTTCTTTTATTGTTAGAATATGAAAACTTAACAAAACTTTATCAATTATTGCCATTTGTATGTTTGTATTATTTAATTGTGTATAAACTTGTAGTATATATTCTATTTTTATGTATTATAATGTTTACTGTATACAAGTATTTTGTTTGAGTTCCTCAATGAAAATCATACTAGTTCCGATTGAGTTACCCTCTTTAAATAAAGATTTTTTTATTATTATTTAGTTTAAAACTGTATGTCTTGAAGTATTGTTCGCCTATAAAAATGCATGAACTAAAATAATTATCTATAATGATAATTCTACTCTTTCTGTTTATAGGAATGAAAATTAAATGAACTGGTATACTAGTAACTATTTCCGGACGAATATCTACTAATATTTGAACAAGCGAATATTTTCGCACTTTATATGAACTAATCCAATAACAAGTCGTACATGTAAACAAGATATAGTTTGTTGGGTGTGAAATGGCAATCTGATGACCAGAGGTAGGCCCGCTGACATTAATCTATTGGATTATCTGTATCCTCTGTGGCCGGAGGGCGTGGTCCGGCAACTTGAGATGGGGCATCTGGACCAAGACGTCAACCACTCCCTGCCGTGTCAATCTGCATTATTAACGATATGTTTGTTTATTTATCCTAATCATATGATGGTTAGGTATATCTTTGCCAAGACGAAGTGGTAATCTCTGTCATTATTATACAGGGACTTTACAGCAGTCACCTCTCTGTCATTATTGTACAGGGACTTTACACCAGTCACCTCTCTGTCATTATTATACAGGGACTTTACAGCAGTCACCTCTCTCTATTCTCTTTGATTTCATAAAACAAGTGTAAGTTTTGCTTTAATTGCTACCAAATGTTAAACACTACCATGCTTTCTCAAGATTTGATTGATAAGCACTCTATGTACTTGAACTATATTAAACCATCAGAGACTGTCGACATCGCTACAGCCGAGTATACCGACAATACAGAGGAGTTTACCCACGGACTAGGAACATTACAACCCATGGACCACAAAACTCAAATCAATACTCATCATTCTATTGAGGGCATCTTAGCTGGACGTAAAGAAATGGACAGATTACACAAAGGTACAAATTAATATCTATTAGACTTGTAATTTAATTAATTATCACTTATTATTAAATTAAGATCAGTATATTAATATGGCGGAAATGAATATAGGCGGGTTTGTATCAAGTGTTATTAAGGATGGAATACATATTTTAATATTCATATTATTTATGCTATTGTGCATATTGTATATTTTTTCTTCTTTTTTTAATTTAATTGAATTACGTATTTTTATTATAACTCAGTGACAACTTTTATGAAAATTTTAAGATTATGACGATTAGTTGAAATATTTGTAAACGGTTTTTATTGAAAATCAAACTATTCATAAAGTATTTAAATTTAATTTCAATAATTAATTAAGAATTTTTGGGTTTATATTTTCATTTACAGAATTTATTGACCATACAACTAAGAATTCAGAAACCTCTCCGGAAAACAAAAATAAAACACCAAAGTTGGATAAAGGAGTTTCTAAGGATCTAAATTCATCGACTGATAGTTTGTCTCGGAAGTCAGATTCGACGGAGGACGAAGACGAAAATATAAAGAAAGAAGATGACAATGACGCTAGAAATAAAAAGAGACGAAATAGGACGACATTTACAAGTTTTCAGTTAGAGGAAATGGAACGTGTGTTCCAAAAGACTCATTACCCAGATGTATATGCGCGGGAACAGTTGGCGCTTAGATGTAACTTAACAGAAGCCCGAGTACAGGTAGAGAATTATTCTTTCTTTATATTTTTACTTCTTTCATTATATTCCTTTTCTTTCTTTCTTTAAATTTCTTTTCTTTCTTCAATTCAATATATATCTTTTGCTATCAGTATATTCCTGTTCTTTCTTTCTTTTATTTCTTTCTATACTTTTGTGTACTTCTTTTCTTTCTTTTATTATATCTATATGGTTCTTTCTTTTTTTGTACTTTATATTTCTTTCTTTCTTTCCAGCAAAATTATTTTTTGTCTTTTGTTCTTTCTTTCGCTTTCATTCTTTTATTTCTATCATCTATTTTTGTAACAGGTTGTCAGCGTAAAAAAAAATGTTTTTCTTATTTTTGGCGTAATATTGTTTAGCTTTTTTTTTTTTAATGCAACGTAATAATTTGAAGGCTGTTGAAATCAGAAACAACTAAATGAGGTTGATGCTGCAAACCGGGGAACCCCATGCAGTATATCTGTTTAATATTGACTGTCTTACATTTAGACTTTTACAATCTTGATATCTGATTTTTAAATAATTATTAATACAAAAATGTATGGCCAAAGCAGAGCTCTATAGCCAAAGTAAAAGTTTTAAAACATAAAAAGTTATAATATATATAAATTAAATATAATAATTTCTCCCTAAAAACATCAATAATCAGTTGAATTTTTTAACTCGGAAAACATCTCTCTACTTATAAATTTATACATTTTTATCAGGCTTTTTTAGTTAAAACCTATACGGTTAACTTCTGTAAATGATAAATCAATTTGAAGTATTACAACCATTTCTAATTTATGAAAAATAAAGTGTTTAAGACAATAATACCTCTTCCTTTTAACAATGATAGACATTCATAAATAGGTATATAATTCAATTTATTAGTCTTGTTAGGGATCAAAAAGGTATTTTGACGAGAGAGCTCGGAGACACGTGCGGCTGATTACTGGCTATTTACACTAAATAAACAAATTGCCGTTTTACAACACATGTACGTGTGACCTCCTGTTGTTCGTTTATTGTTAGACTTGTTATTTTTATTGACAAACTCGTTACTTCATCAGCAGATCATTATTGAGTTTAGGAGGAAATAATCCTCATTATAATAAACATTATATTTCACATAACTGACATTTCAATGAAACAAGAAATCTTTTCTAAAAAGATAAAATGTTTAAACTGATAGTATAGTCCCAGTTTTAAGTCAGGACAAATTAAGAGTTGCTTAAATAAATATGTATAGCTATGTATTTTTTCTTCGTTTGATTTAGTTAATTTATAAAATGCTACCAGAGACATATAAAACAATGACTTATTCCTCACACTGTAGAAATAAAACCGAAATATATATTTTTATTCTCATCACCAAATACATAGGTACAGAGAAGACATGCATGTAGTAACAATATATAAACTATATAAACATAAATATACAATATATACAACATTAGCAAAGACAAAAAGAACTTATTCAGGAGGACACACTCGCTTGTTTATAATTCGTAAAAACTTACATAAATTAATGAGATCTGTCATATTTGTAGACGACATAATTTCAGTAAATACTATAATGTTTGGCCTTACACTAAAATTTTGATTTATAAATTTATTTCTCTCTTCTCTAAAATGTGAACAATTAATAATGTAATGAAATTCATCTCCAATCTCTAGCTTACATAAATTACACTTTCTATTTTCCCTTTCTATATTGTACCATCTTCCATGTTCGACTGGAAGTTTATGGTTACATATTCTAAATTTACATAATGTCAAAAAATCTTTTTCGTCTTAAATATTAAAATATTCTTCAAAACACGATAAATTCTTATAAATACGATAATTCAAGGCTTTGGAACAGTTTTGAATAGTCTCGTTCCATGTTTGTTTGAATTGATCACATAATCTTACTTTGATATTATATTTCAACCATACATCATTTAAAAAGAGCTGTGTGTTCCAGATATAAGAAAATCCACATTCATCGAATATATTTTTAACACATATTAACCATTTAAAATCTATGTGTTTAGTACAATACAAAGGGTCAACTTTGACAAATTAAAATAAAAAGAAAGACATATAAATCATTTTAATCCCTTTCACTGCAAAATAACTATATTTTAAAAGTACACATAGTCATTCAATTGAAAACGAAAGATATTCGTTTTATATAAAGCTTTATATCAATAATTTAATATTTTGAAGATCCCATTGCAAGATTGTTTTCAAAATTATCAATTGATTTTGCTAAAAAAAAAAGAATCTATAATTGTATTACATTAGAATTTCTAGATGCTGATCCGTACTAATAGTACGGTACCGTTACATTTACACCTATAAACTTGTTGATAATATATATGGTAACGCTGTTTTAACTGAATTTAAAATATTCAAACCCCGGAATAATGCGGTAACTAATGAAGGTATCTTTGGATAAAACTTTTAACAGCGTCCATGTTGCAACCATATGCGTAACCAATATCGAAACCATCTCTGTACATCGAAACAAAGGAGTATCCCGTCGGGTTTTTATTTTAAGCAGATAGCTTTTCTCTTCTTCTTTTCCTTTAAATACAGCCAGCGTTATGATATATATATGCACAGCAACTCATACATAACACACTTCCCCAAGAAGCAGTGTATTTCTTTTTTCGTAGTTTTGTATGTTAACTTTTACACCTACTTTTATAGAAGCGTTTTGGGCCGAAGTGAATATAAGGTTTTTAAAAGTAAATTAAACCACACATATTTACCGAAATAAAAGAAGATGTGGTATGGTTGCCAATGAGACAACTATCCAGTAATTTGTTTTATTCCATATTCCGAGAATATTGTACATCAAACGTTTTTTTACCAAAATTATACACGCAAAAGCACGCGAAGTTTTGCGCGGTGAATACACTTTTTCCGCAGGTGAATATGCTTATTTATTCAACATTCAACTAATTCCAAAGTTTAATCAATATGAAATAAATCCAGCAAATAGATAAATATGATAATCTTCATTTCAAGAGGATATTAATCCCAATTTCTAAATCTTCCTGAGAGTCCGCAAAATAATAATAGCATATTCATAAAGTACATACAATATGATAATGATATATAAAACAAAAAATATAATTTTATTAAGATATAAATGAAAAAGCAGGCATTTTCATAAGCCCTGTTCAACCATGATTAAGATTTAGATCAACCGTGGAAAATGAAAATGAGGTATAGGATTAAATACAGCTTGCATACAAGTTACATACTAGTACATGGGTTTTTTTTTGCCCCATTTGTGGGCATTATATTTTCTGGTCTGTGCGTCCGTTCGTCCATCTGTCCCGCTTCAGGTTAAAGTTTTTGGTCGAGGTAGTTTTTGATGAAGTACAATCAACTTGATACTTAGTACACATGTTTCCTATGATATGACCTTTATAATTTTAACAATTTTAATGCCAAAGTAGAAATATTTCTCCAATTTTTACGGTCCACTGAACATTGAAATTGATAGTGTGGATGGGGCATCCGTGAACTGGGGGCACATTCTTGTTCTCCTATATATATATTACTAAAGAGAAGTATAAGCTTTTAATGTTTTTGCTTTTATCAATAGTTTGTACTGGTAATTGCCCATTTATTCATAAATTTACATGACATAATTTGACGAAAATCGTTACTTATTTAGTCACCGAATTCACCGGAATCACAGCCGATGACCGAGCGTGTCCGTTCATAGAAAACATAGCAGAATCGTTACTATGGTCTAAACCGAAATTCGCTAAATAATTTGCGCAATAAAAAAACGCATTCTTCTGATATTCGTTTGTACAAGTTGACGTATTTTAAATATATCTTTAAGTTTTTGATATAAAAGTTGTATTTCATAATAGCAAAACTTGCACCTCATCAGAAGAATGTTGCAAATTATTTTGTAAAAATTTGTTGCCAGAGTGAATATGAAATATGAAAAGCAAGAAAAAAGTTGATATTTTCACACATTTCTTTACTTACATATCCAAGACAAAAAGAAAGAAAAAAACCTGTTCAGAAAATGAAAGAATTATAATCTCAATGAGAAACCGCTTATCTTAATAACTTATAATCACTGTAAAGATCGTAGTCAATATTTTTGTACTTATCCTATTTTAGTAATTGAATTATTTTAATACGTAAATTGGTTCCTCTATTACATTTAGATTTCTGGTATTATGATGGGGTAATGAGAAACACTGAGAATTAATAAAATACACACCGAGATTTTACCGAGATTTCATAAAGTTCAGGAGACGTCTGCTTTCGAGTCAGCGTTTATTATCATTTTAATTTTAGGCAGACAGTTTGAAAAAACTCTTTTATTATTATCAAATTTCGATGGAAAATTAACGTGGTAAATTATTTTTATAATTAAGTTGTGTATTATAATATTTATGAATTGAATAATGACGTTATATGTACAAATAGATGACTGGCTTGGATAAATATAATACATAACTTAAATATTATATTTAGGCATAACTTAAATAAAATATAAATAAATGACTTAAATAGAATATAAATATATGACGTAATAGATGATATAAATATGTGACTTGAGGTGCATGGTATGGATGTCTTTCACCATCTTGGATTGTAAATAAAAAAGAAGTATCCTAGGATATGTCCTAAGATATGTCTTAGGACATTATTTAGGATGGTCTTAGGACGTGTCTGAGACATGTCTTATGATGTAAATCAAACCTGTCCTAGGACAGTCCTAACTACGATGGTCCTAGGGCCATCCTAACACATTTATTTCATTGAAAAAATATGTCATAGATTTAATGGTATTATAGTACCTACTCTTATATGGAAACAATTAACGCAAAATAATTTTAACGTCATACAAATAAATACGTTATTAAATATAATATAAAATATAAAGGAATTTAATACGAAAACAAAAGTAAATAGTCACAAAACTTTTCTAAATGCGATATCCGTGCTGCAATTTTGGTACATATACTTGTTTTGCACCGTTTTGGATAGTCGCAATTTTTTTTTGCTTATAATGATAGTATATATATTTTAGGCTTCAAAATAAACAGCACGAAAAAAAATAATGTAATACAATTGATTTTTTTACAAATATTGAAAATATTCTTATTTATTAATTCAATTCGAATAACAGTATGATAGTTTAATATTGTATTAGTATTTTCAGTATTGAGTGTGTGCTCTATTTGTTGTTTTTATTACGTTTTAGGGCATTGTTACCTTTAGGACTATCCTAAGACACCTATTTATATATCCTAAGTTTAGGACCAAATTTAGGACATATCTTATTTTAGGAGACTTTCGTTAACCCGACTTAGGACTAAGACGTGTTCTAAGACCATCCTTAGACATGTCTTAGTCCTAGGACAGCTTCTTTGACACTGCCCCTGACTTAGGACTAAGACGTATCCTAAGACATGTCTTAGTCCTAGGACAGCTTCGTTGACACTGCCCCTGACTTAGGACTAAGACGTGTTCTAAGACCATCCTAAGACACGTCTTAGTCCTAGGACAGCTTCGTTGACACGTCTTAGTCCTAGGACAGCTTCGTTGACACGCCCCCCAATTGTCAGTCAAGTAAAGCAAACGTTGATAAGGAATGTAGATAACTAATGTTTATTTCCTTTAAAAAGAATAAATTTGTAAGATTTTAACTTAAAATCACGAACGAATTTCGTGGATACTAGATTTTTTTGCTTGATTTTTGAAATATTTTAAATTGGCATTTTAAGGGTAGGTAACGAAATAGTGCATTTTCTGTTCCAAATTTTACGAAGGAATCTTTCATATAATTTTGCTATTTTATATTTTAGCCGAAAAAGAAAATAACGTAAGGTTACCCTATCTTTTCTTTTGATTTTCTTAAAGACATCTATTTGTATTTAATTTACAATTATATCATTTGGTTTAGCTACCGCTGATATTAATTGAATTTTATTGATCATACTAAGTACTGTTTTTGTTCAATCATAATTATATATATATATACATAAACCCTAAAGATTATCAAAAATGGATCAACTATTTTATTTAGATATGAGAAAGTCCCTAAGTGTTTTCCATGTACATGCTTTAGAACGAATTCTTGGGACGTTTCAATTAAAATTCGAATTTGATTGTTGCCCGTATTTTTCTCCAGTCATGCATGCATTTCTTTAATATGATAAATCTATGTTTATTTGTATGTGTGTCCGGAAGCGAAAAGTAAATCGCCTCGAGCTAAGAGAGTATTCCACAAGAGACGAGAGGTTACATGATACTTCAACACATAAACCAAATACACATCGACACTCCGGTGCTATATACACAATAAAAAAAACTCTAATGTGAAGGTCAGTAAAACAAATATTCGAGAACCTTTCAAAGCAGCCGATATGTTTAAGGATTTTCGAGAATCTTTATCAAAATAACAAACTGTTTAACAAACTGGTATAAATCAGGGTTGGTGTTCTCGAAAGTATCCTAAGATTCGTCCTAAGTCATAGATAAGACCAATTTTAGGACGGACTTAAGATCAACTTAGGACACTCTTAAGTTGTGTCTCGAAGCTATCTCAGACGAATCTTATGTTAGGACGTCCTAAACATATCCTAAGTCGAAATTTTAAATCGTTAAAGATTAAATCATTAATGACAAAAATATTTAAGAAAATTGTTTACGAATTTTATGATAACATGTACAGAATAAATTGCATAATTCCCAATGTAATTATATAAAAAAAGATTGTTATTTAAACTTGAAAACAATTTGTTTTGAAAAGAGAATTAAATTTTTAGTATAATCGTATCGTGAAACACGAAGTTCAAAGTTTAAAATCATGCACCTTTTCTTTATATACGAGTTAATAACCGATGGTGCGTTTCATTTCATGTTAATTTTCACGTAAAATAATGAGCAAAAAGCGAAATCCAAACTTTATTACACTAGGATGAAGATACGATGCTCTTAAGACACCTTGTTGGGTGTCCTAAAGTTAGGACGAAAAATGAGATATATCATAAGTTAAGAGAGCTTCGAGAACACGACTTAGGACAAAGACTTGTCATAAGATAGACTTAGGACACGTCCTAATCCTAAGATAGCTTCGAGAACACCACCCCAGAAGGATATAAATAACGGCACTAAAAAACAGAAAAAAGACGGGTCCGTGTGCTTCAGCCTTGTTTAGATATAATCCCTTGGTAATTTTGCGGGAGTTGATTCTCTCTAGACTTCGTAAAATTTACCCTGGTACCTTTTTTCTTTTAAAAACTACGAAAAAATAACAAGAATTTTATAAGATTCAAAAATTTGGCTTTTAAACTATAGGTAATAAAATTATGAAAAGAAAATTAATATTGGCGTCACACATTAGCGTATAGTTCCGATGTCAGGCGGCGCCGGGCGAATGTCTTTTAGTTTATTAAAAGTTCGAAAAGATTTCAAATTGCCTGTAGGTAGCAAACCATGATCGCACACACATCATTATCTAAGTTAAATTTCTTCTCCCTTTTTTTTTTGTCCTTTAATTTTTTTAAATTTTTTCGTTTTTGTTTTTGTTTTTTTTGTTTTTTTTTAATTTGTTTTTTTGTTGTTTTTTTTGTGTTTCTGTTTTCTAAATTCTAAAAAATGATTTATTTATTTATATACATTATAGCTTGTTGTTCGGTGTGAGCCAAGGCTCCGTGTTGAAGGACATACTTTAACCTATAATGGTTTACTTTTTAAATTGTTATTTATATGGAGAGTTGTTTCATTGGCACTCACATCACATCTTCCTATATCTATATATATTTTTTTCTGTATTATTATTATTTTCTTTTTCTTCAATTTTCCGTCTCTTGATCCATATTTATAATGAAAAAACATAGAACGAGTCCCTCATTCTCCTGTGACTACCTGTTTCAAACAATGCCGGATTTAGTACTGGCTTTACAGTTCGAAATTATTTTTAAAATAACTGTTACAGTTTAAATTACAGGTTTTCATTGATTCGGGATGATGTATAAGTACGTTGCCACGTTCAATTATTTTACCTCATTATACAAAACTTATTTTTCAATCACTATTACACTGCTATTCGTTTGGAAGGCTTTAGTATGTAGTTTCCGTTGTAATTGCCCTACCGTTGTCTAATTTATACCATCCTGGATCGGTTAGGACATTTTTGATTTTTTGATTTTTTTGTTTGAGGACTGCCCTCAATGCAGTTATTACATCTCAACTGTCACATCCTTTGGAAATCTAGAAGAGTTGTGCCATTTCACATCGTAAATAACTATCTTTATTTTTGGCATATTTCTGTAGTCTTTGCGGTGTGTTTGGAAATTTCAAAATTGTTCCAGCGTTCGCTTAAATTGTATAAATCAAGATTTTGATAGAGTCTCAATTTGAATTGACATGATTCATTTGACATCGTGCTATTATTGAAGAAGGATATCTGTTATCCGAAATATCTAATATTTGTATATTTTATAGTTATTTAATGGTGATGTTGTACCCTTTTTGACTTGTTATATATATACTAAATAGATATACCATTCTATACATGCATGCTCCTACATGTATTTTTGTATTATATTGCTATAAATGTTAAATGGAGAAGACTTCATAAGTCTGTTTGACTTGTGTCTTATCCAATTTGTACTTTAACAAATAAAATATGTTTAAACTTAGCCGGGCGTGGTAAAAAAAGTAGAACGGTTTTGAAGCGTATACAACGTGGCGCTCGAAGCGTTTGCATAACGTGCATGTAGCGTACAGGTATATGCTTGGCACACGCTTGAGCTGGAAGAAAATGTTTATGCTGCATAAAAATTTCTTGAAGTTATATCGTTCACCAAGAGTATATCTTTGCATTTCGACGTACTTCAAACTTATACACGCGCGTTTAACGATTTCTTAGCGTCCACTGGCGTGCAACTAACGTATATATACTTGTCAATTTTTTTTAACGTCTGGTGCACGCCGTACTATACGAACCATAGGTAACTTATAATGTGTGACGCCGGCATTTGTGGGCAAAACATTTTAATGGCACTACATGGATAAAACCAGAGGATTCCGAATATCTGACAAAAATTCAAAAACAAGAGAGCGAACATGCGTGTTAAACTTGTTAGAGAAATATGAGATAAAAAGGCAAAATAGTAATAGGTTACTGAGGATGTTTGCCCTTGCCGGTTTAATCATATCTAAACTGTGTGTCTAGATCGTGTTTTGTATCTTTGTTGTTGTTGCTCATACATGTTTCTGGCTTTAAGAGAAGACTGAACTTGATGATGTGTGTGGTCTGATGTACTGCCTAATATTTACGATAGTTTATTCTTTATGGTGTATGTCAAACAAATATTAGCGTCAAATCACCACCGCATTTACTTGGAGGTTTTCTTGGGTACGAAACGCATCCATTTTTACCACCTAGCAAATAGTAAAAATAAAACACTTGCCATCTATGTGTGATGATACAATGACAAATACAAGAAAAGTAATTGTATGTTTGAGAAGGTTATAAATATAAGTGAGGAAAAGCAAATGATTTAATTACAGTACTAGCTCTTATAAACGAATGCTACCAATAGCCTAATTCATGATAAGCATGACACTTAAACATGCCGCCATAGTTATACTTCTGTCCCCTTAATGAAATTATCATTAACCAATTCCACTAACATGTTTTAGAGGGAGTTTAAGATGTTTTCAAATAAATTTGTATTAGTGAAGGACTTTTATTACCATAATACTTGTATAACTCTTGTGAGTAAATGAAGATACATAAAGTAATTCTTTTGATGGGATTATATACTACACATGTAAAAGGTGTATAAAACATAGACATAAAACATCAAAAACCATCCACCACATTCATAGCTTCAGTAGAAGTATATGTTGATGTTTGTCAGTATTCGTCAATAGTTGATCAGCTATACACACAGAAGAAGAAGAAGTATGCTTCATTAAAGTCATAATAAACGAGTGACCGGTGAAAAATAATGTTATTCCAATTCTTGAACCAATGTATACAAACATCATAAACTTAGACTTCTGTGCACGATTTTATCCTTTTTTTCGCATAAATTTCGTATAATCGTCATTATTTTTTCAATCGGTCAGTGTTGTTCTGAAAATATGGCAGGCAATTAAAGTTCGGGCTTTGAAGCCGAATTTCAACGATTGTCACCTGTGTCAACAATCAACAAAAAGCATGGATATTGAGCACGTGTTTAACATGTACAATCAGGTAATAGTTTATTTTAAGGACATCCATGCGTATTGCGATCACCGGATTTTTACAAGATGGTTCACGGAGGTCACTTTGTATTTATTTATTATAATAACAACATTCATTTATTAATGTAATGTCAAATCAGATATATGTAAGAAAATTTCGAGTATACCTTAGCTTTTCAAAATACGCTTTTTTGTTATGAATAATATAGGTGTTACACATAGGTAAGCTAAATAATATAGGTGTTACACATAGGTAAGCTAAATAATATAGGTGTTACACATAGGTAAGCTAAATAATATAGGTGCTACACATAGGTAAGCTAAATAATATAGGTGTTAGACATAGGTAAGCTGCTATCCTACAAACGCAGAAGAAAACGAAATTAGAAAATACACAGGGATTTATATTTTATCCTCAAACATTAGAGTCGATCGCGAAGTATGTATATGTTCCAGACCGTATCAGTATTTCCTTTTTTTCAAAATACTCATACGGTCTGACTAATATTAAGAAGTTGGTGACGTTTATTAAATACAGATGCCTATAACATAACGTAACTCTTGAATTGATATAAACAAGTGCAATTGTAATTGAAATAAAAAAACATAATGTGAGAGAAGAACTGTTTTCGAATATTTAGCAACTTTACAAAAAAAATCAAATGCAAAGGAAGATGCATAAACTGCAAACCATTAAATGTAAAACATATAACGTAACTTGTGGAGGAAGCGTCACCTTGGGCGAGAGTCCCAAAAAATATAGGATTCACATATACAATTACTATTTAAGGAGGCTCGAGTGTATAAAAATATCAGAAAAAAATAAACATTTGTTTTTCAATACAAATTTTATTTGTTACCTTTTGTAGTTGTTACTTTATGTTGTTACTTTATCATATGGGACAAAAATCATTCAAAACAATCAATTTGTAATGGCCCAGATGAATATTGAAATGTATACATCATTGAAAAAGTTCCAAATTATCTCCCTTTGGTGGAAAAATGCCATTTTTTGGCTTTAAAATTGAAATATCTTTTTCAACTCATTGGTGAGCTATATTTTTTAATATAATTTCCATATAAGTTGTACTTATTCTAAATTATTGTAAAATTTGAGCAATTTCTGTAATAAATTTCTTTTCTTAATTTGATTTTAACTTTATTTCTCCTATTACTTCAACAGAAAAAAAAACACTTTTACAAAAATGTATGCTTCTTTCGAAGGCAGATTGTGAGCGCAAATAAACGGTGACCCCACTTTTTTATTTTATTTTTCTGTTGACTATAAGATAAAGTTCATTTATAGAAAAAAATAGAGAAATCCTATATAAACGATTTAGACCCGCGAACCCAAATAAATAAATTTAACTAAACATTTATCACAATTTATTTTGTTAGTTTCCAAATTGTTATTATTACAATGATAAGATTATTTAAAAATTAACAAACGAACAATTGTTTTAATTTAACCCATATGATGACATGTATGGTTAGCTCGTACTGGACCGTACGCGTATACTCATACGGTCGTACCGCACACGTATGATCGGACCGTACGAGTATACGTATACGGTTCGGACCGTACGCGTTACTTACTGCCAATTACGCCCATTGGCAGCGTACGGTCCAAATACTCATATGGCCTGGAACATATATACAATGATTATAAATATATTAAGATTATATGTTTTAAAACAAAACAAAACACCTATATTGGTTAACATTCGGTCATTAAACGATTTATATAGTTTGTGTCTTTGCAACAAGTTTAAACTTTTGATCGACGAAAATATTGATAAATTTACTGACAATCCAAGGACTGACAATGGGTTAAATCAGTTTAAAACAAAAGATCATAGAAAATCCTAAAAAAATAAAAATAACGTTTGCCAAACAATTTGATGTTGTTGAATGATACAATTTAATAACATTTGTCGAAAATTGTTTGTTTAATCATAGAAATTAACACATCTTAAGCGGTTTGTAATGAGAAATAAGACCAAAGGAGATTTGAATGGTGAACGAGACCAGTTCCTTTGATACGAGTCGTATAATTAAATCTAACATACTTTTATTAGCATGAAACAGTATAATACAGATATTTAGAGAAAGAATTCATGTAATAGCTGCAGATATTTAAGTAAAACACAATATATTAGCGAAAATATTACAGACATAATTATGTAATAGCCCACAAAATACTTAATGCGACGAGTAAAAATATAGCCATACATCGCGATAGCAACATTAGCATCTAAAACTCAAGCTGGGAGTTAATTAAACTTTTTGCTGTTATCCTTTGGTTATTACAAAATATCAGATCATATTTCTCAAATATTCTTTGATGTCGAACGTTCTCGCAGAAAATTTCCTCCCGCCCATCTCCATAATGATACGAGGGGGTCGCTTGGAATTCACGCTACAGCTTTAATTTACACAGAATATAATTTGCAAAACACTTAACTACAAGTGCATTAAATAAATGTACAATTTAAGATCCGGTCGTTACTTTGCAATCTAAACATCTGATTTTGATTTGTTTAGTGAATAACTTAATTTCATTAAATACTTAATTAAATTTCATATCTGTATGTTTCTTTATGACTGGGTTTTACACCTCTTTCGTTCCTAGACGATTTGGCGTCTAATTTAAAAGTAATGGCTATATTACCCAATCTAATGACTTATAACTAAGTACATTATGTAGTATAATTTTTATTTTATTTAATAAAAGATGTAATTTAGCGATAAACACAAGTGCAGTTAGAAGACAAAAAGACATGTACATTTAATGCGTTTTTTGCTGGCTTAGTTTTTGGCAAATACGAAGGACGGGTTACGTATGAACCTCGGTTTCACGAATGAGCAGCACGACGGGTGTCACTAGTGGAAGAAGAAATAATTACCCTTCCAGAGAGAATATAAGATCACACCCGTTTTTTTGTTGTGTAAATCTAAATAGTATTTTGTTATTTTAGATTTTCCTTTCAATGATTTTTTTTGGCCATCTATCTCTCTCTCTCTCTCTCTCTATTTTTTGAAATCATCATCAGTAGGTTTGCTTATCTGGAGGGCTTTTGATCTATCTGGAAGTTGGTTTTGAGGATACAAATGAAAGCCAACAATTGTTTTACAGTTTTGCTGACAAGAGTGAACAATTTTAGTATTGAAAACATGATTTTATGAGTTTATTACTTGTAATTGGCGTTGATCTAGGCTATAAAGCAGTCAGTAACTGCTAGGTCTAGGCTATAAAGCAGTCAGTAACTGCTAGATCTAGGCTATAAAGCAGTCAGTAACTGCTAGATCTAGGCTATAAAGCAGTCAGTAACTGCTAGATCTAGGCTATAAAGCAGTCAGTAACTGCTAGGTCTAGGCTATAAAGCAGTCAGTAACTGCTAGGTCTAGGCTATAAAGCAGTCAGTAACTGCTAGATCTAGGCTATAAAGCAGTCAGTAACTGCTAGGTCTAGGCTATAAAGCAGTCAGTAACTGCTAGGTCTAGGCTATAAAGCAGTCAGTAACTGCTAGGTCTAGGCTATAAAGCAGTCAGTAACTGCTAGGTCTAGGCTATAAAGCAGTCAGTAACTGCTAGGTCTAGGCTATAAAGCAGTCAGTAACTGCTAGATCTAGGCTATAAAGCAGTCAGTAACTGCTAGGTCTAGGCTATAAAGCAGTCAGTAACTGCTAGGTCTAGGCTATAAAGCAGTCAGTAACTGCTAGGTCTAGTCTATAAAGCAGTCAGTAACTGCTAGGTCTAGTCTATAAAGCAGTCAGTAACTGCTAGGTCTAGTCTATAAAGCAGTCAGTAACTGCTAGGTCTAGTCTATAAAGCAGTCAGTAACTGCTAGGTCTAGTCTATAAAGCAGTCAGTAACTGCTAGGTCATTTTTGTTGATAGTTTGTGTCTTGTGTCTTTTTTTTAAGGGTTGGGTCGATCAAAAAGTAACGTTGAATGACTATACCTAAATGAAACATGGGCGTGTAGTATTTTCCGCGTCATTGTATATTTCTACTTTCGTGTAGTTGCTTTAAAGATCACATTAAATACAAACTCATTATTTTAATCTGGAATAAGTTGATTTGCAGTAAATTAAATATTATTTTTGAAACCTATTATGACAACAGATGTCTATTGATGTAAATCATAATTATCATCAATTTCTGGGCAATTCTAAATAAAATAAATATTTTTATGATCTGTAACTTCAAAACATTCCGCCATCAAAAAGTTATCATATATCTCTTATCTTATTTGTTCAATTTACTTAATTTAGATTACTTAACTATTTCATTAAAATCTGGAGATAAGATGTAGTGTAGATTTCATGTTTTATTCAGGGAACACGTGGTGTGGAGGTTTTACATGATCGAATGGCTCTGTAACGAGTTTAATTACATGGAATGGCCATTTGTGGTTAATTAACGAACACACCCGTGTCAATAACCAATGCCAAGTTCAATAAGAATTAATACAAACCACAGTTCTAATGATTATTTATACATACGAATCAATTTTTGTAACAGTTTCATTTACATGTCATAATTGTAACGAAGAATTTTTCAAATTTCACATCATAGGAAAACGAAATTTGGAAGTCTTAGAGGTTATTCCAGCCTTTACAAATATGTTTTTGTCTTGCTAAATATTTTGTTTCCTCGGGTTATTTTATAACGAACCATCAATTATGAGCTTTGCCCATCGTTGATTGGTTGACTCCGTGTTCCTTGCTTATCGACCTGCTTATTGTTCTGCTTATTGTTGAAAGCCATTTGGTGATCTGTTGCTTATCGTTTGGTTTTCTGGTGGGAAGCTGTCTTACTTACAATCATGCATATGCTCACGTTCATTCCAACCAAGATCAAAATGATGAAAATATAATTAAAATACGATTGAATATACACTGACATCAAATTACGGAAATTTATCAGTTATATGAATAAAATTCAGAAATTTAACCGAAATCGTATAGTTTTTATTCTAAAAACGCATAATTATAATTATAAGAAGTTCGTTGTCTTCAACATTTCGAATTCCTCTACTTTCAAAGTAACTTTTGAATCATTATTAGCTATGTTTCCTATTAGTTAAAATCGCAAGTTTAGCAATAGCAGAAAACATGTTTGATAACAAAAAAAACTGTAACAGAATCACACAATTATATGAATTAAAGGAAAACTGGATGATCGAATTTGAATGATAAAATTCTCATCATCTGTTGATGACATTTTCACCATAAGTTCTGATAATTAAAAATGTAAGTGAAAATTCCTGCAAATGTTTTAAATTTTTACATTACAGTTTGTATATTTTTAGCAAAAATGTTACTCATCTAATTGTTAAAGATTCTAAATAGTCATAAAGCAATGGGTTGAGACGGATTATTGATGTTATTTTAAATCCTTATGAATACATGTGAATTGAATTGATTGATTCATTTACATTTTTGTTGATTATAGGTCTGGTTCCAGAACAGAAGAGCAAAGTGGAGGAAGCGAGAACGTTATGGCCAGATCCAGACTATGAGAGGCATGACATCCGGACCGTTTGACATGGGACTAGGTAGACCAGAATCATATTCTCAGGTATGATATAACATTGGTACACTTTATATGGAAAATAATTATTTATTTGTCAATCTACATTGGATGAAAAAGCAGTAAAATTCCTTCACATTGTTGTTAAAAATTATTCAATATTTTTTACAATTCAATACATACCTTCAGTAATAAGTAAAGACATTTGGTATTTATACATAATATAGAAATAAGAAGATATGGTATATGATTGCCAATGAGATAACTCTCCGCAAGAGACCGTCAAATGACACAGAAATTAACAACGATAAGTCACTATACCCGAATAATCCAGTCGTTATATTCCGACTCACTATCGATCGAGTTTTAAGTCACCGTACGGCCATCAACAAAGTTTTTTAAAAAACCAACACATATCGTGTTATCAGACGTAAAAGGCCCCGAGATAATCAATGTATTAACTGTATTCAAACGAGAAATTATACGGCCTTTTCTGTATAAAATAATGAACGAAACAAATATGATATGCAGCAACAAAGGACAACCATGGCATTACAGTCTCCTGACTTTTTGACAGACACATACAGAATTAACATTTCTCTAACATTTGCATGAACAGTTTGATCGAAGTCGTTTTTAAGGTTAATTCCCCTATTTGCCACAACAAGTCAATTCGAAGTTAAGAAGAAAGGATTTATTCACAAGAGTCGTTAACTTGTTCCAGATTATGGATTCAGATTCTTATTAATCAATTCCTGTTTTCTGATTTATAATCTTTAAAGTAGAAATTGATGTACAAAATTCGGGATATATATACTTGATCAATAATGTAAATGTTGAAGCTTAATCAATAATGTAAATGTTGAAGCTTTATCAATAATGTAAATGTTGAAGCTTTATCAATAATGTAAATGTTGAAGCGTTATCAATAATGTAAATGTTGAAGCTTAATCAATAATGTAAATGTTGAAGCTTAATCAATAATGTAAATGTTGAAGCGTTATCAATAATGTAAATGTCGAAGCTTAATCAATAATGTAAATGTTGAAGCTTTATCAATAATGTAAATGTTGAAGCTTAATCAATAATGTAAATGTTGAAGCGTTATCAATAATGTAAATGTTGAAGCTTAATCAATAATGTAAATGTTGAAGCTTAATCAATAATGTAAATGTTGAAGCGTTATCAATAATGTAAATGTCGAAGCTTAATCAATAATGTAAATGTTGAAGCTTTATCAATAATGTAAATGTTGAAGCTTAATCAATCATTACATACTTTCGTTTCTGTAATGTGAATTATTATTGCTGACAATATAAAATATAACCTTACATTTAATGTTGAGGTCCTTCTTTTAAGTTCTACATAACTTTTATAAATATTTCGAGGAACAAATCAATGCATGTGTTTAGATTGAATTGTTTTACATTTCTTCGGGTAGGAACATTTTACAGATGACGATTGGGGTTTAAATTTTTACTCATTTTTAAAAGCCGCACGGGTGACCTATAGAAGATAATTGTTTCTTGTTGGTATTTTGTATGTTTAAGACTGACTAATAATGTTGTTGGTATTTTTTGCGCCTGTCCCATATCAGGAGCCTCTGGTATTTGTTAGTCTTGTTTTATTTGTAATTTTAGTTTCTTGTGTACAATTTTGGAGTTTAGTATGGCGTTCAATATCACTGAACTAGTATATATATTTGTTTAGGGGCCAGCTGAAGGACGACTCCGGGTGCGGGAATTTCTCGATGCATTGAAGACCTGTAGGTGACCTTCTGCTGTTGTCTGTTCTATGGTCCGGTTGTTGTCTCTTTGACACATTCCCCATTTCCATTCTCAATTTTATTTAGACTGATTTATAAATTGTTGGTATTTTGTATGTTTTAGACTGACTTATAATTTTGATGGTATTTTGTATGTTTTAGACTGACTTATAATTTTGATGGTGTTTTGTATGTTTTTGACTGACTTATAATTTTGATGGTATTTTGTATGTTTTAGACTGACTTATAATTTTGATGGTGTTTTGTATGTTTTTGACTGACTTATAATTTTGTTGGTATTTTGTATGTTTTAGACTGACTTATAATTTTGTTGGTATTTTGTATGTTTTAGACTGACTTATAATTTTGATGGTATTTTGTATGTTTTAGACTGACTTATAATTTTGTTGGTATTTTGTATGTTTTAGACTGACTTATAATTTTGATGGTATTTTGTATGTTTTAGACTGACTTATAATTTTTTTTGATGGTGTTTTGTATGTTTTTGACTGACTTATAATTTTGATGGTTTTTTGTATGTTTTAGACTGACTTATAATGTTGATGGTGTTTTGTATGTTTTTGACTGACTTATAATTTTGTTGGTATTTTGTATGTTTTAGACTGACTTATAATTTTGTTGGTATTTTGTATGTTTTAGACTGACTTATAATTTTGATGGTATTTTGTATGTTTTAGACTGACTTATAATTTTGTTGGTATTTTGTATGTTTTAGACTGACTTATAATTTTGTTGGTATTTTGTATGTTTTAGACTGACTTATGATTTTGTTGTTATTTTGTATGTTTTAGACTTACTTATAATTTTGTTGATATTTTGTAGATACAACACAATCCATGGATGGGAGGACACCAGATGCCATACGCAATGCAGAATTCTAATTGTATGGTAAACCATTCACAAGTTCCTAGTTTTATGAACCTTGCTCATCAGGGACACTTCCCGTCACCCCAGACCGGGCTTCATCAATCACCCATCTCATTAAACGGTACCCAGTCGCCATCGTTTGAATGTGAGCCTACCGAACGGCGGAGTACCAGCATAGCTGCCTTACGATTAAAAGCACATGAACATAGTGTTGCAATGGGTTTATTTAGTGCGTACGGAAAGTAAACAAAATATAATACAATGTTATGTGCACAAACAAATACACTAATTATTTAATCATTGTGTTAATTAACTATCTGTGAAGCGATAAATAATATTCTAGTTCAGCAAACAATGGTGCTATTTATATATATATATATTGTATATATTGAGTAATGGAGTATGAGGTGGAAAGGCCATGATTGTATTGGCGAAAAATGAGGAGAAACTTTCATTGGTGTTTTATAAGATGTCAGAAGATAATGAAACATTATCGAAAAATTGACATTGAAATTTGAAACTATAGAAATGTAAAGTCTTTCAATGACCGAACTGCAAATGTTAAGTTTCTAACTTGATCTAAAAAGCCTATATATACGGGTCTGTCATGATAGAATATTATGGTCTGTTCACCAATGTTATTTGTTTACGACTTTTGTTTCATTTGAAGATTTAGCATTAGTAAACGTTCACATGATGGAATGCAGGTTTGAGACGTTATCAACCAACAGCTTTCTTTTGAAAATTCTTTTGATATGCAACTGTAACACCATGCGAGGAGAACTTCCAGCATTGCAAAACTATTATGTATCTTCAATTAAAACACCGAACCACTCAACATTAGTGCTTTTGTCAATAAATTGAGTTTGAGAAGGAATGATAGAATTAGTGATGACATTAGCTAATTAGAGAAAGGAGTTTACTGGAGAACGATCGCATACCAGAGTAGTAGATATATAATCATCATGTTTCCATGTGTTTATTGGTATAAATTGTGTAAATTACATCTACTAATGAACTTATAAACATTACTTATGTTGGGGATATCTCTATGATTGTGTTAAACATTACTTATGTCGGGGATACCTCTATGATTGTGTAAATACCGTATAATACATTTATTGATGATATTAAATTATCTACTTGAATAAAGATTTTATAGTTGATTTTGTCGTCAAACGGAATAATTATTGTTAACATTTTGTATTCAACTTCTGTTTAAAAAGATAAATTTGAATTGAAACAATTAAATTTAATGAGATTTAAATGAGAATAAATAAAGTGCCGTAGTTCTTTATCTTGAGATGAAAGGTAATGCTGTTACTTTATAAATTAAGATTTTGCACCAAATTTTGTCAGTTTAGCAGAACTTTAACAACTGTCCTAAAAGCGAGGGGTTAAACTAGCTTTAAAACACACTATATTCTTCGAAAAATGCCTCTACCAAGTCAGAAATATCATTCCCGTTTGTTTTAGATTTTTGCAATTTTTATGGATTTCTACTTTGTGAATTTAAGAATTTAGTGATTTTATTACACATTTTAAGGATAAAGTCCTTAGAATCATTTTAACTTCTGCTATGTATCTCAAATGTATTATTTTTCTGTCGTAAATATTGCGAATAAGACAACTTACATACAGACAGAAGTAGTTTTTCCAATTTTAAAAGTCATTAACCGATTGAGATAAAACAAATCCGTGTTAAAAACCCAAAAACGAGGAAAACACATCAACTATAAATATATATATACAAGTAGGAAAACAAAAGAACACCAGGAACACCGAAGTACAACAAAAATAAATACCAACAGACATAAAAACGAACTATTTGATAACATTGACACAAGACATGTAAAGAATAAATGGTGGGTTTAATAAGATTATTTGGTTAGCCAAACCTTCCGCTGTATTACAACTTTAAAAAATATTGCATTAACACTACGTGACAGCACAAGCGCACACATACACACAAGAAAATTCATGATAGAGAAACGTACAAATAAATAATATAATAATGGTCAAAATCGTGGAATAAAAACAAACATTTTATCAAAGACAAACATCGCAGAATATCAAAAACAGTGACGCGCTTGCGTAACTAACATGCAATCACAAACTTTAATGATAATGAAGGAACGGAAACGCAATTTTATAATTATGTGGACTACAAACGACAAGACATAACATTATCCAAAAGAAACCAGATACAGAAACATCAAAAATAAAATCATGAATGTTGGATGTACAAACAACGAGACACACCGCACATCAATAAAAAAAATCGCGCGCAGTATAAGTTATATTCAGGATTATGTCAATGCTGGTATTGATTACCTTGGCTGAATTTGGCAAAACTTTTAGGAAGTTTGGTCCTCGATGCTCCTCGGCTACGTACTTTGTTTGGCCTTCTTGACATTTTTGGATTCGAGCGTCACTGATGAGTCTTTTGTAGACGAAACGCGCGTCTGGCGTATATACAAAATTTAGTCCTGGTATCTATGATAAGATAAGATAAGAATAAGATAAGAAAACTTTATTTTGATTCGGCAAGAGTACAAATAAGCAACACAAGCTCTAAGGAGCTTTTGACCGATGAGTTTATTTACAACCACTGGGTCGATGCCACTGCTGGTGGAGATTTATAATTATTTCCCCGAGGGTATCACCAGCCCAGTAGTCAGCACTTTTTGTGCTGTAATGAATTATCATTGATAGGTATGGTTACATTTATAAATTAACTGTTTGCAAAATATTGAATTTTTGAAATACTAAGGCTTTTCTACCTCGGGCATAGATTACCTTGGCTGAATTTGGCAAAACTTTTAGGAATTTTGGTCCTCGATGCATTTAGACTTCGTACTTTGTTTGGCCTTTTTGACTTTTTTGGATTCGAGCGTCACTATTGAGTCGTTTGTAGACGAAACGCGCGTCTGGCGTATATACAACATTTAGTGCTGGTATCTATGATAAGTTTTATAGTTATTTGGACTTCAAATGATAAGACATAACACATTATACAACCGAAACCAGAACAGAAACATCAAACATAAATATACACTAATGTTGGATGTACAAAATACTATGGAACGCCATAGCTGTCTTATGTGTCTTTTTTATTGCTTTTCTATTATAAGATGGTGGTTTTCTATTATAAGATGGTGCTTTTCTATTATAAGATGATGGTTTTCTATTATAAGATGGTGGTTTTCTATTATAAGATGGTGGTTTTCTATTATAAGGTGCTTTTCTATTATAAGGTGCTTTTCTATTATAAGGTGCTTTTTTTATTATAAGGTGCTTTTCTATTATAAGGTGCTTTTCTATTATAAGGTGCTTTTCTATTATAAGGTGGTTTTCTATTATAAGGTGCTTTTCTATTATAAGGTGCTTTTTTATTATGTGATGGTGGTTCCCGTGATTAACCGGGAGTGTGGGGAACCACTAATGACAAGACAATTGTCCGGATAGTGACAAGACGGTTTACCGGACGAGATATAAATAGTCATAACTTTTTTGTTATTCGGTAGATTGGTTTAATATTTGTAACCTTAAAGATATTAAAATATATTTTATGAAAATCAAACAAAATAAGTGAAAAAAAAATATTTTTGAGCAAATACAGTTGACCGGACGGTATTCACACTCGTCGTTATACGCTGTATACATATATTCAACTTGTCGACAACAAGTGTTAATATCTTTGACAATATTGTCCAAGTAATTCAGGAATCTGTGAGATTTAAAAACAAATTATACGAAAATATAAATTTATAGTAAAAACAAATATGTTTCTGCTAAAAAAGTTGACCGGACTGAATTCACATTCGCCGATGTGTTAAACAGAGACATATATGATACATGAAGAGATTCGCACATCTATAATTGTATTTTAGGTCTTTGGTTTTAAATATATTAACAGGATTGTCAGTAAGAAGTATCTGATGATCTTGACTGCCATTATCAGCATACCTCAATCTTAGTAGATTTCGGTGTTTATACAACCTTTCTGTTTTGACTGAGGTATTTTTTAACTTGGCTGGTGTTTTCAACTTGGATGATGTCTTTAACCTGGCTGGTGTTTTGTTGTTTTTGGAGACTGAGGTTCCAAGGGAAAGGACACTCAAATAATGTGCCTCCTAAGAGTCCGAGAAGCTCTCGGGATGCACGATTTTGCGTATTTTTTTTCAAGGCTTCTGGGGGTCTTGAGCGACCGCCAGACCCCTCACCGAATGGTGAATATATTTTGCCTCAATTTTAAATTTAAATATAGTGACAGACTAGTTAGTGACAGTGCAGTATTATACAAAAGTAACTTTGTGTTCGATGCCCGTCCTTTATTTTCTATTGTAAAGTGTCTGAACACGACTGAATGCAAGTTTACTTCTTCGATGTTAAAGGTCATATTGGAATACATTGTTGTTGTTTTTTCAAATGATTTGATACCGGCAGATTGGTGGTCTCACTTTAAATTAATCCATGTCAGCTATCTAGTTTTATCTTTAAAAAAAAAAAAGAGAGAGCCAGTTTTGGCATTCTTTAATAAAAAGTTCAATTCACTGTAATCTTTGTTTGGATTCTGATTGCCATCTGATTATATAAGTTAATTCAATTAAATGTATTTGATGTCTCAGGTGTGAAAACTTAAATGACATGATTATTTGCTTGATTAGTGATTACGACAGGTGTCAAAATTAGATAGTAATCTAATTAAATACATGTAATAAATATTTTATATAAAATAAATAATAAATATATATTTTATTATAGTGTCACATATTGATTGACAATATTTACAAATCACAGTATACAATAAAACAATCAATACCCAGTCATAAATTTGACTTATGAGACACTTAACACATGTTATATACATTATTAATATAGTTTAACGGTAAAATTCATAAAATTATCATCAAAAAAGTTCAAACGTGTTTATGCATTTAAAAGCATATATACTTGAGCAAAAAAATAAAATCCGAAATGAATATTGTTAAAAAAAGTATGGAAATAAGTGAAAAAGAATAAAATATATATTCTAAGTTTTAAAATAATTTCATCTAAATAATAACGATTACATATTTAATTATCTTATAAAAAATTAATCGCAGTGACTTTAAAATTATAAAATAGACTTTTACAACTAGTATGTTATTAGTAATAATTAAGAAAATAATTTTCGTCTCATAAAACTCTTATGTAAACATTTGCTTAAACATTTTTGAATATCAGAACATTTCATTATTTCAACAAGTTTGACATCATCATTAAACATTGAGAAATTGTCAATATATTTTGAACATTCGAACAACAATTCAAACCTAATGTCATCATATAAGGAACATTGCAAAAGAAAATGTTTTTCAGATTCAACACTATCTAAGGAACAAAATTTACAAAGTCTATTTTCTAAAGCTGTAGGCGGCCTGGTGTACCTGCCAGTCTCGATGGCTAACGGGAGCGAGCCGGCGCGGAACAAGGCTAGAGTGCGTCTGTACGAGCGTGGTATAATTTGGAGAACGTATGTCTCGGCAAAATTGTTAGTTTTAAATAACCTGTACGTTCGAAGTTTGTTGCCATTTTGATGTCCACGATCATTGAATAGTTCACTTTGCCATTCGGTATTGTCTAAAACCTTTATTTTGTCCGTCACAAACTTCATAACTGTTTTCGTAGATAAAGATAGATCGTTTACGGTGTTTCGAATGTTTAATAACTCGGTAAATTTATCCACATCGCGGCACCAACCTTTGCGTCTTCTTGAGGCCCACTTCCATATTTTGAACACGTTCCGATTTTCGTCTGTTCTTGTGATTTTACACAAAAGTCTGATACATGATATACGCTGCTTATTTAAACATGAAATCCACCCCATGTCGCCCCGACTTGCGATATTGGACGTGTTTTTTCCCACAGATAAAAAGAATTTACATGCTTTGTTTTGAACTGTATTAATGACATTAATTGATTTAGTTCCCCACACTGCACTTCCATACATTAGAATTGGATCCACCATAGAGTTATAAAGTTTAGTATATACACTATGTGACATTCCACCAGATGATGCAAATTTACCAAAAAGAGCTCCTAAAGCTCGACTAGCGGACTTCGCGAGTTCTTTACTATTTTTGATAAAAGTCAAATGCTCGTCTAGCCATATCCCAAGATACTTATATGAGTCAATGCATTTAATACTGTTTGCATCACATTCAAAATTACATCTGGTAACGTTAAATGACTGTGGGCGGAAATGTACAACTTTAGTTTTATCTGCGTTAATGGATAACTTCCAGTTAGAACACCAGTCTGTCAACACGTCCAACATATTTTGTAGACTGTCTTCGTTGGGCGCAATTAAGGCAATGTCATCCGCGTACAACAATATGCTTAACATAGTCTCATGAACATTAATTCCACAATTCAACGCATTTATACGATCTGCAAGGTCATTAATATATACCGCGAAGAGCGTAGGTGACAGTATACAGCCTTGTTTTACACCGGACGTCACACTGAACCAAGGGGTTAACTCATTATTCACACGTACAGTACATTGGACATCTTCATATAGCGATTTGATTGCACCAAGAAACTTCCCACGTACACCAATAACTTGAAGTTTATACCAAAGTAAATCCCTTTTGACTGTATCGAAGGCTTTCCTCATATCGACAAAACACACATATGTTGATTTTCTGGCAATTTTTCGGTCATTTAAAATTGAATAAAGTGAAAATAAATGTTCCTCGCAACTGCGACCTTTTCTGAATCCGTTTTGTTCATCGCACAAGCAATCATTAACCTCTAACCATTTACTTAGTCGAAAATTCAGAACAGAACAGTAAATTTTACAGGGTACCGAGATTAACGTTTTACCTCGATAGTTCAAAGGGCATCTATTGTCCGTGGAACCCTGTTTCAATATTGGATTTATAATTCCACTTGTCCACTGACTGGGCACACGGCCAAGTTCGAAACATCCACTAATTATTTGATATAATAGTTCTATCGCCACTTCATTTTTCAAAACCTCGGCAGGTATATCATCAATTCCAGCAGCCTTCCGATTTTTTGCCTGAGTAACGGCTAACAGAATTTCATCTCGGGTAATTATGCCATTTAAAGAATCGACATCTATGTTAGAGTTGAAATCACTTTCATCAAGATTGTTGTTATTCTCACTATTGTTCGTAAACAAGGTTTGAAACTCATCTTTCCATTTGTTTAAAACACTGTTCTTATCCGTTTTTACATTTCCTGTATCGTCAATAATGGCCCACGGAACGTGTGGTTTTCGTTCATTCGCTATTCCGGTCTTTCCTATCGATTTCCAAAATTCACTTTGGCTACACGCATTCAGTTGGTCTTCAAGTTTTTGTTGTTCCTGGTACACATATTTCCTTTTATATTTCTGATTTAGCCTATCGAATTGCTTTCTTACGCTACAGAACTCTTCTTTAAGTTTACGTTTGATTGTTTTTGATCCTTGAAATTTTAACCACTGTTTTTCTGATTCACAGACTTTTTTCCACTGTAGAGAAAGATTATCATTCCAATAAGGTTTATATAAGGATTTCTTACGTTTTTGACTTCCATTTGTAAAATTCAAAACTGGCAATTTATTTTCCATTTCACTATATGAATTAAAAGTTGAAATTCATTATACGCCGTTTGTACGTTTTGCGTGATATGTATAGAGTTTTCAATTCTGATGATAGTTTCGTTAACTTTTTCGATAATTCCTATGTTTTTTAAAAAATCGTTCAGAACATTTGTCAATTTAAATTTGCGGTTTTGGACTTTCGGATCACTTTTTAAAACATCTATGTTCTGCGTTTTAGGTCCTCCAGGAATAATGACATCACAGACCAGTAATGAATGGTCAGGAATTTTATCCGGCATATAATTTATTTCATTTATCACAGTTGACATTGAAACTATTTTAAAATCTTTTATATACTCCATATCCTCATAAGGAACGCACATATAATCTACAACCGATTTGCCAGACGTTGAAATACAAGTAAACTCATGATCATGAAAACGGCCATTTAGCATAGCAAAATTTATATCACTTAAAAAATTAATAAATATATCTCCTTGGTGGTTTTCACTAAAATCGACAATATTTCGAGGTTTCACATTATCCACCCCCTCAACATAATCTGTATTTTGTCCTACCCGTGAATTAAAATCGCCACAAATTATAATTTTTCCTAATTTTTGGTAACTATAAACTTGTTGAAGCAAATTTTGAAAATATAAATCTGAGTCCATAGCTCTGCTTGAATCAGCTGGAGGCAAATAACACACTGCTACGATAACCGAGATATCGGTAGATTTTGTTTTAAATTTAATCCACTGTATTCCTTCTATTTCAATATCTAGTATGTCAACATCGTAAAAGTTTAAAATTTCATTTTTCACGAGTAAACCTACTCCTGCAGACCCTCTGGTAGCATTTCTATGTAAAGTTTTCCTGTTATGACCGAAGAATGTGTATCCGGGGATGTTTAATCTTTCGTCGCCACGCAAAAATGTTTCTGTTAGCGCAAGAACATCGCACTGAGAATAATCCAATACACCATTTCTGAATTGCGAGTTATCGTTGATCTTTACTGACCACCCCCTGCAGTTCCAGACCCCAAGCCGCAATACATCCTAGTGCTTTTTTATAAGTCGGTTACCCGAAAATCTGTAACTTTTCTCACTACCAATTTCTTTCAGTACAGTCCGGACGCTTGCTTGAAAGTTGCGTGTTTCTTGGGGTAAATCGTTCTCAATGTACACTTTGCTATATTTAGTAATATTTCTTAGGCTTTTCTTGTTTTTCATAATTTCTCTTTTATTGTCAAAATTGGCTACTTCTACAATAACCAGCCCAGGGGCACGACCTTTACTTTCCTTCCTTGTAACCGATTTCAACACAACATTTGACAACGCCAGCCCGTCTTTCAACATAGCCTGCACTTTGTTTGTAGTAATAATGTCATTGTTCTTTTCATTTTCATCAAAGTCAAGATTTTTTATAATGAATCTGTTTTTTCGTGTATCGTTTTCTTTGGTACTATTTACATCTATCAAAGACTTCTCTAAACCGTCAATTTTGGCCTGCATAGCGATCATGTCAGATTTTACTTCTGTTCTAACCTCATCTAACTTTTCTTTTATTCTGTGGTCGATCATACCAGAAATTTTTTCTGACAGTTTTTCTGACACTCTGTCTTCGAAGTTTGTTTCAAACTCATCAAGTCTTTTTTCTAGTTTTTCACTAACACTATTTATATTCGATCAGGTCTTCTAGTGTGCTGGTGAACTTACTCAAGTCAATATTTTGAGCTCAAAGTTTTTATTAATTTATTTTATTTATTTGTTTATTAATGAAATGCACATTTATACCCCTGGGGGTTAATAAAAAAGCACCTTATTATAATAGAAAAGCACCTTACAATAGAAAAGCACCTTATAATAAAAAAGCACCTTATAATAGAAAAGCACCTTATAATAGAAAACCATCATCTTATAATAGAAAAGCACCATCTTATAATAGAAAACCACCATCTTATAATAGAAAAGCACCATCTTATAATAGAAAAGCACCATCTTATAATAGAAAACCATCATCTTATAATAAAAAAACACCATCTTATAATAGAAAAGCACCATCTTATAATAGAAAACCATCATCTTATAATAGAAAAGCACCATCTTATAATAGAAAACCATCATCTTATAATAGAAAACCACCATCTTATAATAGAAAAGCACCATCTTATAATAGAAAAGCAATAAAAAAGACACATAAGACAGCTATGGCGTTCCATAAAATACCGAGATACGTCGTAAAATAATGTGAATTCAATCTCGATATAACAGTCACATTCGAAAATAAGCTACGTTTGGTAGTTAGCAGACAGACGACATAGATGTTAAACCACAATCTAAGACGTGGTAAAAATGTCATTAGCTAGTTTAAACACAGACACATGGTATAGATCTTAACATCACCATAACACATGAACTACACAGTCAAATTTTACTCACATAAACTTCGAGTACATGTAAAAGAGGGACGAAAGATACCAGATGACAAACTCATAGATTGAAAATACTGACAACGTCGTTGCTAAAAATTAAAAAAAACCAAAACAGACAAATAAGAGTATAGAAGACACAACATAGAAAACAAGACTAAGCTATACGGAAACCCATCAAAAAATGGGGGTGATCTCAGGTGCTCCCAAAGGGTAAGCAGATCCTGCTTCACATGTGGCACCCGTCGTGTTGCTATATTATTACAAATCCAGGTAAATAGACTAATTCGGTAGGTCGTGAAAAGGGAAGGGTATTGTAGTTACGACATGAGGAACATATCCGATATCATCTGTGGAACGGTTATTCCTTAACTGGTCAACCAACTCGTGATGGCGTCAGTAAAATTTAGAAAGAGATGATTTCAACTTCACCATTTGGAACTCTTGGTTTAATAGCTTCCTTGTGAGCAGCAAATTCCATCAAAGAAATCATGATAGGAAATACGCCCGGGAATATCATATCAATTGGTAGATATTTACTCCCTATGCAAGCGCTGTTTGAATGTTGCTTCATAGAAATGGAAAGTTCACAATTGGGAAGCTGAAATCATCTCTTTTGTCGCAAAGTTTTGTTTTCAACGTATGTAAAGTGCGAAACAAAATAGAAACGGAAGGAACAAAACAAAACGAAACGAAATTATAAAATTAATATTTATTTTGTTTCCTTTCATTTCATATCGTTTCGTTTAGCTGTATTTCTTTTGTTTGGCGCTATTTCGTTCCGTTTTGTTTCGTGTTTTTCTGTTCCGTTTATAATTCATTTCGCAGTTTACATGCTCCCATATAATAATGTGTTTTATTAGTTATAATGACTCATACTTTTGATTAGCTTCTTATTTTTATGTGAAGAAAGAAGGATAACTCACTTTTTTTCAGGATCATATATGATTATGGAGCGATATTAAATACTGGATATGTGGTAGTGTGCCATTAATTAAGAAAAAGTCAATTCGAAGCTTGGAAAGAGGTAAAACAGTATACATATAAGGAGATGTATTATATACGATGAGTCAACTTTCCGCTAGGCACAAAATAATGTGGATATTAACAGCCATATGGCCCATATAGACCAACGTGCAACCTTCAGAAACTAGGCCCAACATAACGTGAATATTAACAGGAATATATACCACCTTGCAACCTTCAAAAACTAGGCACAACATAACGTGGATATTAACAGCCATATATACCACTGTGCAACCTTCAGAAACTAGGCACAAAATAACGGTGGATATTAAAAGCCATATAGACCACCTTGCAACCTTTAGAAACTAGGCACAAAATAACGTGGATATTAACAGCCATATAGACCACCGTACAATCTTCAGAAAACCAGAGTGAGACCGTATGATAAGCTAAAAAAAAGTCCTGCTTGACAAACTATAAAACATTCAAAACGAGAAAAGAGCGACCTAAATTATCTATTTAAATCTATGTTTGCTAGTTATCCGTTTATTATCACTAGAAGAAATTTTTTTCATGTTATTCTTACTGAACGATTTATCAACAAAAACATTCAAATTGATAAGAAATAAATATAAGTAACAATTTGCATTATAACAACACTTACCAACAAGAAAGACGAGGACAAATATAAACTAGTTATGGTAGGACAGTTGACAAATATATGAATTTCGACAGCATTATAAAGAGGGAAATGTGGAGGTTTGTGTCGCGATGTATGTCACCATAAGTTGGTATTAACAGAAGATTGTATTTGATGGATCGTCCAATGTTAATGTCGCGATGTCTTTCACCATCAGTTGATATTAACAGACGATCGTATTTAATTGATCGTCCAATGTTAAACTGTTAATGTCGCGATGGCTGTCACCGGCGTTTAAAGACAAAAAAAAATCATATCATGATTTCAAACCATTTGGTCTACAGTCTGTCTCTCCCACTCAATATTGCTATCAACTGTTTCCCACTCAATGCTCTACAAAGGATATCAATCCCTTGCCGGGGATTAAGTCGTCATCCCATGGGAGATTAAGTTGTCACAATGAAATCAGATGCATATTACTATAATGGTATGCCGATAATTAAATGGCCATTCGCTGGAAGATTAAGTTGTCATAATAGACAGTGGCGTATTAGCTTGCATGTATGCTCAGATGCTCAGGCATCCACATCATTTTGACCCAAAAAAAAATGAAATAGCAGCAGTTTAACTCGGAATTATCCAAATGTAACAAGGCTGAGGATATGAGGAAAACGTCCAGTTGTTTTCGAAGCCTGGTCTTTCATTTAGGATAATTTAGTTAATGTAAACAACATAGTTGAATCGCAGAATAGTCAGTTTCAAGTTAACTTTTGTTCCTAAAAAAAAGTCTACGTCATCGGCTAAGGCAAGCGATGAGGACTGATACGCAGATCCGTGGACATATTTCATCTGAAATTGAACCTAGTGTGATGGCTTCTCATTAGACTATAGCAACTAACAACTAAAACACCATATTCTGATATCGTTTATTGCGACATGGTAAACGACGTGATAGAAAAATTCAATTGTTAATAGATCGTGATAAGTCCTAGGCTTATGAATTCCCGTTTCTATCTAGGTTCAAACACTAATTTTATTTTCAATTAAAGAAGAAAGATCCAATATTCCCCGCCATGCACATTACATGTCATAGTTTATCTATCAAAGGGCAAGGAACAAGGGAATATTCTAAAATAGCACTTTTTCTTTTTCTTTTTTCTTTTCAATATCTTAAGAGAAATAAAAGCTTCACAGCAAATGAAATTGGATTTCCATTACAATTTATATTTCAAAAGGTAATAACTGGTTTAACATATTTGATTACGACTTATTTTCCAAATTGCCAAAGACATTGCTTATGATATGAGCTTCACTTAATCTGACAAGAATTGTACACATGAGAGTGCTAACTAGACCGGACAATCGGACGCCCGGTATTTTTATGTTTTCTGTCATGCGTTTAGCTCAGTAATCAAAAATCAAAACCCCAAGATTGTAGACTCAAATTCCTGGAATTAGAAGTCACTTTAGTTCCTATATTCCGAAGTTCCTAAATTATACAAAAGTGCCGCTGTAAGGGGGTCCGTTTTTGATGTGTCAAATATAAGATTGGGTGGTAAACTTTACATCAAATATTTATATGAATTGATTGATGGTAGATTAGGGGAAACAAGAAAATTTGGTTAAAAATATAAATATATGAATTGGTGAGTATTTTGAATTTAAACAAAAATCTAACTGGTGTTGGATTCTGGATGAGTACATGAGCTTAAATAAAAAATATTGTTCTGCATAAAAAGGTCCAAACTTTTTTTCGCCCCGCTCCGCTCGGCGAAACATCCACATCGTTTAAACCCTGGCTACGCCACTGATAGACTTCGATATAGTATTGTTGGGGTTTTTGGGGTTGTTTTTTTTGGAAAGGGAGGGTGTACTTTTTCAATAAAACTTTCACGATCGAGTGAGAAAATCTCTCTAAAAATACAGAAAATAATACCTTTATCGAAACGATGGACGAATTTTACCTAATAGGATTTAAAATCTAAATTTTAAATCAGTTATCGGTAGTGCTCATACCACTGTCCGTCGTTATACTACTTCGTCAAGTAATAGTATTTGGTTTCTAGTTGGATTATCGATCTTTGCAAGTGATTGATTTACCCATAATCCTCCTTTTGACGTCGACATTTAGGAAAAGCAGACGCATTTTTAGCCATAGATTTCGTACGATGAACAATTTCGTCTCAGAATGTCGCAGGATCCAGCTGGTTCTTGGGCTGTCTTTGACTCTGACTTATGGCTGCTCAATATGTATCCTACGTCTAGTATTGGTAATGGCAATAAGCATGGGGCGCTTAAAATGTTACGCATTCAATTACCAAGGTTCATGCGTGAATCAATCATGTGCTTATACTCATTCTTGTTTAAGATGCTTTGATCAGCACCCACTTATGATTCAGTGCCCCAGACAAGACTGTTTTCCTCAAGGCAGGCAAAATGTAAGATTTGAGCAAACAAGCCTCAGTTTAGACCGAGATTTAAGGCACATGTGAGCAACTCGTTGCAGTATCCCATCAATACGAACTCGTATACTGGGCAAAATATGAAGTGAATTTTTAGGAAATGCAATTACAATTGATCTTAAAGAGATATCAAATTGAGAATTTTTGTGATATTTATCTTATGTTTAATTTTGTATAGAATTTGGATTGTATTGATTTCGAATCCAAACTGATGTATCATCTATATTGGATAAAGGGTGGACTCCATTTAACACAACTGAATTAAAAGAATTAAAAGAATGTAACTTGGGGGTTATACAAAAGTGTAGATTCCTAGCTCCGGCTGAGGGGTTTACTTTTGGCTTGAGGTTATCATATGAAGGTAAAAAAAAAAAGATTAAATTAAACTACCGCAAATAAATTTAATGTCTTAAGCACGGAAATTCGTATTATCATGTGAAAATCAATCAAGAGCTGGGATCGGATACTTTTAATCTTATTAAATTTCTGTTAAATGTTAATTTGAACCTCTCAATTTAGCAACATTTTATTTTATTTATTAAGAATATATTAAAACCATGCAAGCACTATATTTGATAATTAACAAGCAATTATCAAAATCAAAGTTAATAATGATGTTGATTCGTCCTCTAGTATTGTTATTAATGAGTAAATGTTTTCAGATTCGAGCGTTGTATATTCCAGGCTCAAGTAATGCAGGTGCAGATTCTCTGTCTCGTTTTCGGGTGATCCGTTCCCGTATATTTGGACCGAAATTCGAAACTGGAATATATTTTCAAATAAACAATACGGTAGTTGATAGTACAGAAAAGTTTACCCGGGCTTTAAATTTGTTAAACAGTTTCAGGAAAGATTTAGGTCTTGCCAAAGTATGGCTTTCGTCCTTGCTGGACTTTGTTGCTCTTACTGCATATATGTTAAATTAGTACACATCGATCAGGCTTGATTAGGCTTAAGCGTTTACAATAAGCTAATTGATTATGAAGACTTTACTTAAAATTAATAGTAAGCGATGGTTTTGAACGTTCAAAGTAGCTTCAGATGAACACTAGGCTGACTTTTTAAGAGAGATATTGCATCGTATGTTGTCAATATTATCCGGTATATGAAGTTCTGCATACAAAGTTAGGCTATTACAGGCGGTTTTTTCCTTGGCTTGACGTGGTCTTTTTATGCACGGTTGGGGAGTTGGCAGTTCAAAATATGAGCAATGTATGTTCTAAAAATCATGCTTTAAACAAGAATGATGTCAAAATTTACAAGAAATATGTAGAAATTCAATTGGTTTCATCAAAGACCGATCAGTTTGGTAGAGGGTTAACTATACACATTCCTGCGCAATAAGACAAAGGTATTTGTCCAGTAGCTTTTATTGCATTGCTATTTGCCAGATAGACTTGTAGTAGGTGGACCGCTATTTTGTCTTTTGATGGTTAGCTAGTTTGACTAAATACCAGTGTTCTACAATACTCAAAATTTCTATACATGCTTTAGGTATAAATATTCTCGATCTTCGTCGAACTCATTCACCATAGGTTTGGACCTATAATGGTTTAATTTTATAAATTGTGACTTGGTGGAGATTTTTCTCAATTGCACTCTTACCACATCTTCCTATATCTATATATGGAGATAGCTTGCATCTTTACATATACGAATTCCCATTTAATTGTGTGTGTGTTGCTGATTCTCCTATAAGGGTTTGGATTGTTAAGTCGTCAATTATTAAGAATGTGATTTTGGAACGACCGGGAGGAGCTAATTTGGCTTTGAAAAGGTCGGGAGTGAAAATTTGATGGTAGGTTTGTTTTTACCGATGGTTAACTATCTCTGACTATCTCTAAGGTGAAGAATCGCATTAAAATAGTGCGAAGATTTGAAGATCTTCCCAGCTATATTAAAGTGCACATTGGGAAATGATATAGATATTAAATATCAAACTAGGTTACTTTCATCATTAGCTTGTTCAATTTATGTCAAGGTTATATATTGATTTGCCTGATACAACTTGATTTGGTCTCAAGTTTTATTGCCAAGACTGCAATGACGGTCTTCAAACAATGGGAATTGTAATGTATGGACAAGTGCAGGCGTAGGTTAAACAGCTCCATTGTTGTCCACATGACAAAGCATGGATGTTACATTCGATATCCTTACATAAAAGCTAAACACGAGTCTCTAGCAGAAGACGGGGTGTATTTAATAAAGAGAAGAACATTTTTTTTCTGAACTTAATACAGGGAGCCCTATAAACAATAATTTCTAGTAAGACGGGTAGCATTACTTTTCCAGACGACATGCTTTGAATTTTTATAGTTGACTCGTTGTCAGTAACAAATGCCTATATATGATCTTAGTGAACAATTAAACGAAACAACGGCGTTATTGGGCTGTTTTATAAATAATACAAATAGTTGCTTGTTAATTTATAATTTATACCATATAATGGCATATTCATTTATCAGAAAATTATTTTAATCAAATTTTGCATGAAATGGCACAGCTATGCACAGCTCCCCCCAATTTTATTGGCGGTTGACGGTTCTGTGAAAATTTTAACTGTAGGCTAAAATTGTCGCAGCACCGCCAATTTGGCAGATTTCGCTGCGCTTAGATAACATATTTGCAGTTTACAGACTTATTGTAATCGTATGATAGCATTAGCCTCTGATTTCCAGGGTTAATAGCTTATCTTAAACTTCCCCTTTTCATATATGGTCTGCCACCTCAAACATATTCGGCGATCATCATATAACATTTTATAAGACACATATGCATTTTTATCAGTTAATTTTAGTTCATAGATCTACATGTATCACACATTGCATTTTATATAATAGTACTTATATCATATCACAAATTGCATTTCATATAATAGTACATATATCATATCTGTTAATAAATGCTGTGGCCATTTCCTGCCAATAACAATCTTGTTATTTTTTATGAGCATCTAAGATAATAGGATTTAAAATCTAAATTTTAAATTAGATTTTAAATCAGTTATCGGTAGTGCTCATACCACTGTCCGTCGTTATACTACTTCGTCAAGTAATAGTATTTGGTTTCTAGTTGGATTATCGATCTTTGCAAGTGATTGATTTACCCATAATCCTCCTTTTGACGTCGACATTTAGGAAAAGCAGACGCATTTTTAGCCATATATTTATCTTCTAAAACCCGCCCACCCTCCCTTAAATTAGTAGAATGCAATTCCTACGGAAGATACTGCTGTTTGGTTTTGTTTGTGTATTTCAGAATTGTATTGTCTTCATCGATTAAACCATCACTCAATGTGAAAAGATGTACAAAAGTTTTAATGACTAGACGGTCATTCCAGAAAAAAGACGAATCCTGGACGAGGAGTGGACTTAGATGCATATAGAAATTGAATGGATAACTTGGAAAGAAATTTATTACATTCAAACATGTAGAAGAATCTACACTTTGCGTTGGTAGCGATAATTTCTCTGGCTTTTTGAAAATATTGATGGCGGAGCATTTACACTTCAATCTCAACTATATTGGGACTTGGACGACCTACTCAGACTTTGTTAAACGTCACCAGTGTCTGAGCATAAAGTTGATGAACCATGGGTATGTCAAACAACGTCTCGCCCTTTTTCTAAAAAAAAAGGTAATCGGAAGGTGCCAAGACCTTGTTGATAAATATTCTGTATCAACTTCACAAATTATACATGATGGTCTTGAAAAATAGATTATGCGTACTGACGCTGTTTATCATCTGATCACGTATATGTTAACGTGTTCTTTTATTTGTCTTTATTAATATTACTTTTATTGTTGGCCTGTTTTTGGTGATATACATTTGATGTGGCTCTGTACTTATACATCCCGTCATTGTGTTGTTTGATGATATACATTTGATATGGCTCTTTACTTATACATCCCGTCATTGTGTTGTTTGGTGATATACATTTGATATGGCTCTGTACTTATACATCCCGTCATTGTGTTGTTTGGTGATATACATTTGATGTGGCTCTGTACTTATACATCCCGTCATTGTGTTGTTTGGTGATATACATTTGATATGGCTCTGTACTTATACATCCCGTCATTGTGTTGTTTGGTGATATACATTTGATATGGCTCTGTACTTATACATCCCGTCATTGTGTTGTTTGGTGATATACATTTGATATGGCTCTGTACTTATACATCCCGTCATTGTGTTGTTTGATGATATACATTTGATATGGCTCTTTACTTATACATCCCGTCATTGTGTTGTTTGGTGATATACATTTGATGTGGCTCTGTACTTATACATCCCGTCATTGTGTTGTTTGGTGATATACATTTGATGTGGCTCTGTACTTATACATCCCGTCATTGTGTTGTTTGGTGATATACATTTGATATGGCTCTGTACTTATACATCCCGTCATTGTGTTGTTTGTATTATTTTTAATTTTTCTTGTGTGCTTTGTCCGTGTGACTTTTTATGTTTCTTTGATACATATGACGTGTATCTGTACTTTAAACATTCCGCCATTGTGTGAAATATTATTGATATGGTCATATTTATTAGCTGTTTACAAAACTCTTGAATTTTTTAAATACTACGGCTTTTCTACCTCAGGAATATATAACCTTAGCTGTGTTTGGCAAAACTTTTAGGAGTTTTGGTCCTCAATGCTCTTCAAATTCGTACTTTATTTGGCCTTTTTTCTTTCTTCTTTTTTGATTCGAGCGTCACTGGTGAGTCTTTTGTGGACGAAACTCGCGTCTGGCGTAAATATAAAATGTAAATCTGGTATCTATGATGAGTTTAGGCAGCAACCATTTGATTTTCGGGGGGGGGGGGGGGGGGGGGGCTATGGTGTTTTTTGGAGAAAAAAAGTTTGTTTCCAGGTTTTGGTGAAAAAAATAATTTCTTTTGGACCCTGAGAAAAAAAAATTGTTTGTTTCACCCTCAGCTGCCACTATATGTAATGCTAAAATTGAAAGAAAAAAATTGTTTTCAGTTTGTCACTAAAAAAATAGATTGTTCTTCGCCGAAGGCGAAAAAAAAAGTTTGCACAGCAAAAAAAACACATATCTATCTATTATGTCTTTTTGTTTCATTCACGCATCGTTGTCAATGTAATGTAATTTGATGCGACTGGCATACAGGTGAGAGGTTTAGCGCTACAAAACCAGGTTCAATCCACCATTTTCTACAAGAAAATGCCGGTACCAAGTCAGGAATACTAATGATGACAATTGATGTGTTTGCTTTTGATTTTTCCATTCGATTAAGTACTTTCCGTTTTTTATTTTTCTGAGTTCAGTATTGTTGTGATTGAACTTTTTGGATGGAGCATGGGAATGTGCATTGCAGTAGTTATCGTTCGTTCCACAATTCGAATCACCAACGAGACTGTTGTGTGTATGCTCGGATCTCGTAGACCACAGGTACGTCAGAGGAACGACTCTGTCCATACTGGAAGTTGCTGGAAATTGTCTATATGAATATCCTAAGAAGTTTCAAAATATCGGAATTAGTGTTCGGTAAGAAAATGTATCAAATTGTTGTTATTCTATTTGAACTTAATATATGGCATGTTTGGTTTTCATTTTGAATAATTGTCGAATCCTGTTTTATTTCTCTCATTATAGCATAGAATTCACTATATTTCATTGTTAAATATTCTAATGAAAGTTAGTTCGGTTTCTTGAAACAAAATATTCTTTTAATTAAATATTTGCCATTGTCTCGAAACTTTGAATCAAAAAGTGCATAAATGGCGGGATTAGCGATATGATTCCAACAATATGATGATCTGGCCAGTATTTGATGTACGCATGCGTTATACGTTTCTGGGTCGTCTATATTCCAGTGTGCAGTAGTGTCCAAGAGTTTCATGATAGTGCTGGGTAAATAACTCACTATGAACACTATTACAATGGTAAAAGAAATTTTGGTAATTTTACGCCCCGAGGATTGGTCCTTTTCAATTGGAGCGTTTATATCAATGACTGCAATAATGGATCGGAATCGTTTCCTGTATTTTGATTGCTTGATAATTTTTTTCCAGATTAGTGCATATATTGTTACTAACATTGTAACCAAGGTTACAAGAATGAAAAGAATAACACAATTATATATTGTAGGGAATGAGTTATGTTCATATGTTTGGGTTACACAAACCTCAACGGTTATATGATAATTATCTACCTTGAACAAATGTGTATTCCAAATGAAGTAATGAGGGCAGGACAGTACAATTGCCATTAAACAAGCGCCATTCATAAGAACTATGGCGTACCTTGGCGTGTACTGAGAGTCCATTGGCGTGCACACACGTTTATACCGATCGACAGACAAGATCAGAATAATTAGAGCTGATAATATAACCACAAAATAACAAAAAGTAAGCCATAACTTACATGTAATTGATGTGAACAGCGAAAAGTGATTTAGTTTTTCTGCGACTTCTATTGGAATAGCAACACTACACACAAGAAAATCAGAAATCGCTAATCCAAGAATAGCTGTTGAATGTGTAGTTCTGTTCTGTTTAAATCCATAGACAAGTATAACAAAACCATTTCCAAAAAGTCCAATAAAAGATAAAATTGATAAACATATTATATAAACGATGTGATTTGACGTATGATTCCGATTCAGTTCTGTAATGACATCCTTATAGTGTGTGATGTTGTCATTCAAAGCGCATGAATTCATATTAAAATGATTCCTTATTGAATGTCCTTACTTCTGTTAAATCCTTGTTTAGATTCTGACAATCGTATACTCTATGACTAAATAATCAGTATTACTTTAGGTGGGATAAAACAACAAACAACACATTAAGCTTTTTTTTCCAATCGAGGAATTGGTCAAGTGAAAACTAAACAGACTTAATGGTCAAGTGAAATCTAAACAGACTTAATGGAGAGATATCGCGTGGGGCGGTACTACTCAAATAAAACCAAGATAACCCAATTAATCGGATAGTTGACATTAATCAGAGATAGAGAGTTCTGTGTATGAGGCAGCAACCAAACGACACACTTAAAGTTTCTTACAACTTTTAACAGTACTAAATCACATAATTATTGGCTGGTGGTGTATTATGAGACTGATATCCATCATGATGTCTCGGATGTGCTAAATATTCAATGAAATTTGACCTTATTAGTTAAAGATGTCAATAGTGTTAATTTACTTGAATAGTATATTCTTTTATAATGAAAGTTCGGTCTTTATTAAATTGATCTGACTCAGAGCCATGAACAATACAGTATTTACGATATGTGTATATACATGTATATCCCAGCTACTTTGTTATGTCTATGATGTTAAAATACTAAATCCCTGTAGGGGTGTTTTAGCTGATTTTAGACCCTGATGCACGATTTTTTATTATCTCTCAGTAACTACGAGTACTCTGAAATCGCACTTCCTTGTTAATTTAAAAATGTTGAGACTATTTGTAAAACTTTGTTTGTCATTTGAAGTTCACCTAATCGGGATTATATTTGGTCTATATACCAACTTTGATAAGTGCTTGGTATTACAATAATTTTTTACTTCTTCGAACTATGACCATGAACTTTTGTTTTGTAAAAACTATTTACTTTCTCCTGTTAAAACAACATTATTTTCATTCACTTGTGATTGAGTAAAACCATTTCAATTTATATTTTATAGTATGTCTTTCAATGTTGTGATGTTACATTATTGTTTCAGATGAGTGGTTTGAATGGTTTTACACTACAGCCTTGGACCATAAAGTCATTATAATTTCTTGTGTACCATATAACTTTAAAAACCTTCGTCTATACTATAATATCATATAAACTTAAACCTTAAAGTGATGATAATCTCGTGGGTGCCATATAGCATTAGCAACATTCGTCGGTAGCATGATATCATAAAAACTTGGACCTCAAAGTCATGACAATTTCGTGTGTACCATAAAGCATTAACAATCTTCGTCTGTACCATAATATCATAAAAAGTTGGACCTTAAAGTGTTGATAATTTCGTGAGTACTATATAGCATTATCAACCTTCGTGTGTACCATAATATAAAAATTTGGACATTCAAGTGATGATAATTTCGAGTGTACCATATAGCATTAACAACTTGGACCTTAAAGTGATGATAACTTCGTGTGTACGATATAGCGTTAACAAACTTGGACCTTAAAGTCATGATAATATCGTGTGTGCTATAATTTCATAAAAACATGGACCTTAAAGTGATGATAATATATTGTGTACCATATAGCATTAACAACCTTCGTAGGTACTATAGTATCATAAAAACTTGGACCTTAAAGTCATGATAATTTCGTGTGTACCATATAGCATTAACAATCTTCGTCGGTACCATAATATCATAAAAACTTGGACCTTAAAGTGTTGATAATTTCGTGTGTACTATATAGCATTATCAACCTTCGTGTGTACCATAATATAAAAATTTGGACATTCAAGTGAAAATAATTTCGAGTGTACCATATAGCATTAATACCCTTCGTCGGTACCATAATATCATAAAAACTTGGACCTTAAAGTCATGATAATTTCGTGTGTACCATATAGCATTAACAATCTTCGTCAGTACCATAATATCATAAAAACTTGGACCTTAAAGTGTTGATAATTTCGTGTGTACTATATAGCATTATCAACCTTCGTGTGTACCATATTATAAAAATTTGGACATTCAAGTGATGATAATTTCGATTGTACCATCTAGCATTAATACCCTTCGTCGGTACCATAATATCATAAAAACTTGGACCTTAAAGTCATGATAATTTCGTGTGTACCATATAGCATTAACAATCTTCGTCGGTACCATAATATCATAAAAACTTGGACCTTAAAGTGTTGATAATTTCGTGTGTACTATATAGCATTATCAACCTTCGTGTGTTCCATAATATAAAAATTTGGACATTCAAGTGATGATAATTCCGAGTGTACCATATAGCATTAACAACTTGGACCTTAAAGTGATGATAACTTCGTGTGTACGATATAGCGTTAACAACTTTGGACCATAAAGTCATTATAATTTCTTGTGTACCATATAACATTAGCAATATTCGTCGGTACCATAATATCAGAAAAACTTCGACCTGAAAGTCATAATAATTTCGTGTGTACCATATAACATTAACAACTTGGACATTTAAATGGTGATAATATCGTGTGTACCATATAACATTAAAAACTTGGACCTTAAAGTGGTGATAATATCGTGTGTACCATATAACGTTAACAAACTTGGACCTTAAAGTGATAATAATATCGTGTGTACCATATAACATTAAAAACTTGGACATTAAAGTGGTGATAATATCGTGTGTACCATATAACATTAAAAACTTGGACCTTAAAGTGGTGATAATATCGTGTGTACCATATAACGTTAACAAACTCTGACCTTAAAGTGGTGATAATATCGTGTGTACCATATAACGTTGACACACTTGGACCTTAAAGTGATGATAATTTCGTGTGTACCATAATATCATAAAAACTTGGACCTTAAAGTGATGATAATGTCGTAGGTACAATATAGCGTTAACAAACTCGGACCTAAAAGTGATGATAATGTCGTGTGTACAATCAAGCGTTAAAAAACTCGGATCTTAAAGTGATGATAATTTCGTGTGTACCATATAGCATTTACAAACTTGGACCTTAAAGTGATGATAATTTCGTTTGTACCATATAGCATTAACAAACTTGGACCTTAAAGTGATGATAATTTCGTGTGTACCATATATCATTAACAAACTTGGACCTTAAAGTGATGATAATTTCGTGTGTACCATATAGCATTTACAAACTTGGACCTTAAAGTGATGATAATTTCGTTTGTACCATATAGCATTAACAAACTTGGACCTTAAAGTGATGATAATTTCGTGTGTACCATATATCATTAACAAACTTGGACCTTAAAAGATGATAATTTTGTGTGTACCATATAGCATTAACACACTTGGATCTTAAAGTGATGATAATTTCGTGTGTACCATATAGCGTTAACAACCTTGGACCTTAAAGTGATAATAATTTTGTGTGTACCATATAGCGTTAACACACTTGGATCTTAAAGTGATGATAATTTCGTGTGTACAATATAGCGTTAACAAACTTGGACCTTGAAGTGATGAAAATTTCGTGTGTACCATATATATATAGCGTTGACAAACTTGGACCTTAAAATGATGACAATTTCGTGTGTACCGTTAACAACCTTGATTTGTCCATATTTTCCTCGTATTCTTCGGATGAAAATCACAAAAGCAAGATATATGATTTGTTGATTTTATCTTGTATTAAAAACATTACCTAACTTTTTGAAAAATGTCATCACCTAATAGTTTTTGTATCCATTTATATCCTTTTTGTTTCATAAAAGAGAGTATTTCATTACGATGTTGATCTGTTTCTATCGTAAAGACGTCTATATTTAGATCATCCCATTCAATTGAATTTAAGATGTGCATTTCTGCACCTTCTACATCTAGAGAAAAGTAATCGATATCCTTGTGCCCTATTGTACTCATTATTGTAAGCAATGGAAAACAATTAACTTTAACGGTATCGTTGACGTGAGCCCAGTGCGCTTCTTTTGCATATTGAATTCTCTCCCTCTCTATGCGTTTACGATGCATATCTGTTAGTGTTTCCTTTGCACTTGTAATAGCACCAGCTAACATAAATGTCATTGCTGGCAGACTTTTGCTTACACATGCATTCACCATATAACACTTCCGGTCTTTCTTCAACATTATATCATACAGGAAAGGACTGGCTTCGACAAGCAAGCCATTCCAATTTCGAACTTTTTCAAAAAACAAAGTATTGGACAAATGTTCGCCATCATAACCTCCAATTTCTACAAAAAATCCATTTTTCTTTTTCTTCAGCAATTTATCAATGACCTGGTCCTGTCCATATTGTGACCAGCTTATCACGTCTTGATTTGCTCCTTTAGGGTGTACCAGTTTATAACTTCCTTTACCTTTTATTATAGCATTTAAATCCATGTTTGTTTCTTCTTTTGTATGCAAGCGAGATAAACTGTTTCTATTTGCTTTATCAATCAAATCGAAATTATATAACTGCTGGTTTTTTTCGTTTGAGTCGTAATTCCTTGTACTTTGAAAATTGGCAAAATAAAATAAAAACAAAACAAAAGCCATCAAACAAACAATCAAACCCTTCGATATGGTTCGCATCTCTCTTTCTTCTGTGTTATGTCCAGTAACAAAACTCTACAAAATAAGTAATAGTTATTATTCATGTTGTTTCAGAACAACACTTGAATCTGGGGAAGAACAATCTCGTGTATACTAATGATTTATGGATTTCATTTCTTACGAATGGGCTCGTACAAGAAGGAAAGAGGCAACTACTTTGCTGTTCGCTTTATCTTATGTTCAGCTAGCTTAATACCAGATTCAATCCGCCATTTTCTACATAAGAAAATGCCTGTACGAAGTCAGAAATATGACAGTTGTTGTCCGTTCGTTGGATGTATTAGAGCTTTTGATTTTGCCATTTAAATTAAGTAAAATAGTTAACGCGAAGAAACAATTTTATGGGTGCAATTGATATTACATTTCAGGTCACTCAATGTAATTTTTTTTATTTCTAGGAAATGCATTATCGTAACACTATTTGTTGACAACTATTTTAAAGTGAATGACGTTCTATGTTCTATAACTTTTGGACTATTTTAAATCTCGGTCTATTTCTGAAATTAATTCTTACATACCTTGATTTTTTTTAACTCTGTATGCTAACATTGCCCATGTGAAAATTTAAAATTGTTTGTATATATACTAGTACATTGAACGACAAATTTATATGACGTATAAAATTTTCTGACGTCAGACACACAAATCAATGAAGGTTGTAGACAGATGTTTTTGTGTTCTGTTAAATTGTTCCTTTTAAAATTGTTATACGATAATAACTGCTGTACCCATTTGTTGTCTATTTTATTTATTCTGTCTGTTTAGTTCACGCATCTTGGTCGATATAACGGAATTTGATAAGACTGTCATCAAAGTGATAGGTTTAGCGCTAAAAACCAGGTTTAATCCACCATTTTCTACATTTGAAAATGCCTGTACCAAGTTAAGGAACATGACAGTTCTTGTCCACTCGTTTTTGATGTGTTTTGTCATTTGATTTTGCCATGTGATTATGGACTTTCTGATTGGATTATCCTCTGAGTTAAGTATTTTTTTTTATTTTACTTTTTTCTATGTTTACAGTTCAAATTAATAAAAGTTTATACAAATACTAAACGATCGATGTCCTATATCAGATGTGTTACGGTGTCCTCTATCAGATGTGTTACGGTGTCCTCTATCAGATGTGTTACGGTGTATTGTGATTTCACATTATCTGTAGTACACATTGATTGGTGGGTGCAGACTGGTAAGCAAGTATTTTTCTTTTTCATCTCATGATCGACATTTGTTAAGTAATTTTTCTTTTAAAGACTTCTATCGTTATTCTGATCAACAAGAACAAACCAACTATAATGCACAACATTACAACGAAAGAAAAAAAAAAGTTAAAATTTTCGAGAAATACTTCAAATTGTGACAATGTTATTCAATTTATTGAATAAAACCCAATAATAAAGACATAGGGTATTTTGACTTGGTCTATCAAAGGTTAATTGGAGACATTGAACCCGACAAATACCAACCGGAAGTGACCATGAGTAATTCAGAAGTAATAGTATTTACCAATTTTACAATGGATGTGTTTAGAGAAACAATATTTATTGCAAAATCAGTATGAAAAAATATATCATTTGAGACTGGTTCGTTAATTTTTATTCGATATTCAATATTCAACAGCAGTCGTTTCGATATTCAAACTTAGTTGAAAATCATCAATATTGAAATATTCGAAAACATTGATACTCATAGCTATAAGGAGTGAAAAGATATGTAGGAAATCGTTTTATTACCCTTCCAAGCTATCGTATCAAATAAAAACCATTATGTTAATCGCACATGGTCTTTATTAGATATAGATTGTTATCAATCAAACGACTTCAAACATGTTCTTTTATAAATGATATTTCTAGAAACATGAAAAAGCAATCACTCTATAAATAGTAATAGAAAAATTATGGAAAGCTAAAACAATAAGAAAAATATTGTGAAACATACCGGAGACCGCTTTAATGACATTGGAACCCCTCTAATCTCTCAATCTTCCAATATAATGCAGGTAGTTAATAGATATATATATACACACGAAACCAAATGGAATTTGGATGAGCTTCTTGTCTTTCGATTTTTACGGAGGACTCAAAGTTCCAATATGATATTCAAAATATATCGTGAAAGTCTACCGGAGACCGCTTAACGAACGGTGATATCACTGGTGTTTTAGTGAACATTCGATGGACTTGTAGACAATATATATACAGATGATTTCTAAAGGATTTCCCAGAATAATGTCATCTTCGATATCTATGGAGGGGTTTAATGAAATCTTTTCAGCTAAAATTTGACAAAAAAATCGAATAGTTTAGACCGGAGACTTTCATCGTCATTTAAGCGATCTAAGTTATGTTTTCCCTATATATTTCTGTTCAGTTTTGCTTTCCATTATTATTTCTAACTATATTTTCAATTGTTACAAGATTGATTGTTGTTTAATGTTTCTATGAAAATCATATATCTCAACTCAGAAATTATTGCGATGTTTTTATTATTGCAAAAATACGACATGATTATAATCGCATTAATTTAGCTCGCATTCTTTTTTTATATATGAATTAAAATATGGTTTTTCTCAACATCGCAAAAAATAAAATCGCATTTTAGTCTAAGATGACAATAACTGAACACTAATTTCTGAATAACACAAAAGTACATCTTTGATATCGGTTTTTGATACAAATCTAAATTTTGATAAGGCTTAAGTTCGATTTAAATAAAGTTTTGTATTTGAGGACCACGAGAATTTACAACAACTAGAAGGGATAAGCACAACGAGGATTTACGACAGCTAGAAGGGTAATGGACAACGAGGATTTACAACAGCTAGAAGGGGCAGTGGACATCGAGAATTTACGAGAGCTAGAAAAGATAATAAAACCATATCCGACAGATCTTTTCACTTCTTTTTATGAGTATCATACTTTCAATGTTATCGAACATTTTAGTATTCATGATTTTCAATTGAATTTGATGATTGAAACGACTGCTGACATCCTGTTGTATAATAGATATCGTATATCGAATAACGTTATATCAGGTGCTTATTTGACATACATATAGAAACAACGTATTTTGGGAATCAGTATTACATAACTACATACTTGTATATGGCTGAGTGTAAAGTATGGTGGCTGATTTATACGTAACAAACATAAGTGGATGACCTTATCTATTTCCTCAAAGAGTGTGTACAAACTAAATGACTTTGTAAGGGTGGTACTATTTTACAGATACGTATTCAGTATTTATACAAATACAAATACAAATACAAATATTTTATTGGCACAAACAATTACAATAATTGTCAACGGCGCATACAACTAGTATACAAATAGTAATGATGCAGCAATTAAACAATACTACATAAAATATCAATAAACATATTTCGAACAATGAAATGTGCTGTTATAAATATATCAATATATATATATATAGGTTGATTTATAAGAATAAACTACTGTCATAAGTATATTGTATGTTATAGCATCAAATTGTTCATATTACTCATTTATAAGTACATTTTCCTCAATTCAAATGAGGTGATATTAATCTAAGTGTTTTTCTACACTTGCTATTAAGTAATAGTTTTATAAAATAAGAAGATGTGATACATATATGATAACCAATTTGACAACTATCTACCATAAACAGATTTAATTACTTAACTACATTTAGTAAGGTCATTTTTTGCTTAACAATTCTAAATCATCTTTTATCAATTACATATCTATAGTGTTTCAAATTACTTACATGAAGACTTGTCATGAAGTTTTGTCGCTCAAGTAGAAAGAGAAACAACAATGTATATTTTTGTTCTTACAATGTACCTAAAATTTCCTCTGTCAAGCAAACTTTAGTTGAATATCCTTTCAAATTTATCTCACTACTTTTAAATGATTATTAACAATACTATTTTTTTGTCGTACACAAGTTGAATATGATAAAATATAAGTGGAGTAAATGAAATGTGTGTTATCATACCAGGATTGAGTTCCCCCATATTCCCAAGGAAATGCATCCTTCGAACTTGACACGAACTTATCCGGTATAATTGGAATACTAACAATTATGGAATATATTTGACTAACCATTCAAAATAATGAATATAAAAAGCACGGAAATTGGATATAGATATAGCTTCCTTGTTAGTTTAAATCAAACTTGACTTGAATTTTCCCCGAATTTTAAGTGAAGTTCGTTTGAATATCTATATATACTGACATGATAGTTCGTTGTAATATCTATATATACTGACATGATAGTTCGTTGTAATATCTATATATACTGACATGATCAAGCAACTGATACAAACTATTAAAATATCACCTTGTCTTTCGCTTCTCTTTTGAAGTATACATCCAAATAAACAACAATGAAAAACAAAAAAAAACAAATCAAATGATTAAACCAAATAACATTAGAGGGACGTCGGGTACTAAGGAAAATGCATATGTATCAATTCATAAACATATCTGAAATTGGATGTGAATGTGATTGAGACTGAGCATTAAACGTTGGATAAACTAATATATTTTACCCTATCTATTCTTAGTTAATGACCTTAGATACTAATTGTAATAAAAGGATAGTGTTCAACAGACTGATTATACAGTTATTCAATGGTCCATGTACTTTCTAATTAGGTAATGCACGGTAATACAGGTATACCTAACATATTTAGGTTTATAAATCCTGTTCGGTGCATAACCAAGGCTCTGAATTGAAGGCTGTACTTCGACCTATTTGTAACTGTTCACACATTGTCCCTTGGATTGAAGGTTGTCTCATACCATATCTTCTTGTTTCGATTTACAGCAACTGTGATAACTAACACAATTGCTTTTACCTGAAACAATCTTCTTCGGAATGACAATCGTGAAGGACGACTGTTGTCATGTCATGTCTGATTAAACGGTAGCCATTGTGATTTGACTGATAATCGGGAAGGACGAATGATGTCAGACCATGTCTGATTTAACGGTAGCCATTGTGATTTGACTGATAATCGGGAAGGACGACTGATGTCATACCATGTCTGATTTAACGGTAGCCATTGTGATATTTAAATGATAATCGAGAAGGACGAATGATGTCATACCATGTCTGATTTAACGGGAAGGACGACTGATGTCATGATGTCTGATTAAAAAGTAAAATCACAAAAATACTGAACATAGAGAAAAATCTAATCGGAAAGTTCATAATCACATGGAAAATCATAAAATTCTATAATGTCTATCTGTTATTGATTTCCGTTTTATACTAGTACCAAGTAAAAGAGGTACGAAAGATACCAAAGGGACAGTCAAACTCATAAATCTAAAACAAACTGACAACGCCATGGCTAAAAATAAAAAAAAGACAAACAGAAAAACAATAGTATAAATGACACAATATACAAAACTAAAGAATAAATAACACGAACCCCACCAAAAACAAGGGGTGATCTCAGGTGCTCCGGAAGGGTAAGCAGATCCTGCTCCACATGTGGCACCCGTCGTGTTGCTTATGTGATTACAAATCCGGTAAATAGTCTAATTCGGTAGGTCACATTCATGAAAGGGAAGGGGATTGTAGTTACGACGTAAGGAACATATCCGAAATCATTTGTGAAACGGTTATTCCATAACGGTCAACCAACTCCGTGATGGCGTCCGTAAAATTTGCAAAGGGACGATTTAAACTTCACCATTTGGAAATCTTGGTTTAATAGCTTCCTTGTGAGCAGTAACCCTCTATCAAGAAAATCATGATAGGAAATGCAAGCACGGGAATATCGTATCAATTGGGAGAGATGTACCCCGTATGCAGGTGCTGCTGGAATTTTGCTACTTAGAAATGGAAAGTTCACAATTGGAAAGCTGAAATCATCTCTTTTGTCGTAAAGTTTTGTTTTCAACCGACCCTTATTGTGAATTTCTAGATGTAAGTCAAGATATGAAGCCGACTTAACTGTATCTGTAGTATCCTTTATCTCTAATTCGATGGGATAGATGCGTTCCACATAGTCACCGAATTTTGAATTGTTTAGTGAAAGAATGTCATCTATATAGCGGAAAGAAGAGTTAAAGGATATTGCTAACTTCTTATCTTTCTTCCTAAGAAGTTCCTGCATGAAGTCAGCCTCATAATGATAAAGAAACAAGTCGGCAAGTAGATGGGCACAGTTTGTTTCCCTTGGGATACCGACAGTCTGTTGAAAAACACGTCATCCGAACGTTACAAATATGGTGTCAATCAAGACATCAAGCATCTTGATAATATCGGTTTAAGAGAATTTTTTGTTTGAATCAGAGTGATTCTTTACACAGTAGGATTTATCCCTCCCTAAGAGTAGATACTTGTATCTACGTTGGCCATTATTTTTTATGAAGAAAAGTAATACCAACTCTTTCAATTTGTCTTTTAGTTTGGAATGTGGAATACTTGTATAAAGATTAGAAAAGTCAAATGTTTTAATACTGTTACAAGATGAAAGAGAGTTAGATTGTATGTACTCTAAAAGATCTTTGGAAATTTTAAGTATCCACATCTGATTCACGCCACCTCTAGAATAGGCAGTTTCACATAACTTTGAAGCCCGTCTTTGATTGCTGATAAAGTAGATGTTAATAATTTAGAAAGAAGTTTCGTGGAGCACTTTGAAGACCCAGCAATATACCGTTGTTTGTATGGACACTTATGTCGTTTATGTATCCAATACAGTGATGGAAGATCCAGTTCTTCATCTTTGGTTGAAATTTCAAAGGAACAAAGAACAGACCTATGATTATCCAGGATTTTCTCTTTGGTAAGTGTCGTGAGGGTATATGTTTATATGTTGAGTTTCCAAGTGAATTGTCAATACCTAATTCGTTTATCAAGCAGTTAATGTAATGACTTTTACACACAAAAATGATTTTATTTGGGGCTTTGTCTGCGGGGACAACAACATATTTATCATGGAGGTCGGATAGGTGTTTAGCAACATTTGGGTCCTTAAATAAAGACAACAGTAGTATACCGCTGTTCAAAACTCAAAAATCCATGGACAAAAAAACAAAATCGGGGAAACAAACCAAAACCGAGGGAAACGCATTACATATAAGAGGAGAACAACGACACAACACCGAAACGCAACACACACAGAAACGGACCAAGCATCAGACAAAACACCACGAGAATAACAAATATAACATGAAAACCAAATGCATGAATTTGGGATAAACAAGTACCTTGCCACGTCTTATCTCAATATCTCAAAAATAAGAGAAATCACAAACAACTCAACGTTAAAATGCAACACACACAGAAACGAACAATAATATAACAATGGCCATCTTCCTGACTTGGTACAGGACACTTTTAAAGGGGAATAAAAGTGGTGGGTTGAACCTGGTTTTGTGACATGCCTTTAAAGATTGGCGTAGCATGGGCATTGATGGACCCATTTAATTTCTTAATTCTGATTTGTATAAACGACCCCGCTGCCTTAATTCATTCGGATAGTGTGTCTACGTCTTCCTTCTCGCGCTTAGCCCATTGCCTGGCATAATCCTCGATGAATCCATCAAAACTTAAAAGTAGTAAATGTCTATCTGGTAATCATACCGTTTCATCTACTAGTATATTAAAGTCTATCTGATATTGATTTCCGTTTTATCTACTTGTATAACAAAGAAATATCTATCTGATAATCATACCGTTTTATCTACTAGTATATCAAAGTATATCTGATATTGATTTCCGTTTTATATTCGTACCAAGTAAATGTTTATCTGGTAATCATACCGTTTCATCTACTAGTATATCAAAGTCTATCTGATATTGATTTCCGTTTTATCTACTGGTATACCAAAGAAATATCTATCTGATAATCATACAGTTTCATCTACTAGTATATCAAAGTCTATCTGATAATCATACCATTTCATCTTCTAGTATATCAAAGTCTATCTGATATTGATTTCCGTTTTATATACTAGTATACCAAGGAAATGTCTATGTGATATTCATACCGTTTCATCTACTAGTATATCAAAATCTATCTGATATTAATTTCCGTTTTATACTAGTATACCAAAGAAATGTCTATCTGATATTGATACTGTTATTGAAAAGTAAAATCACAAAAATACTGAACTCAGAGGAAAATCAATTTGGAAAGTCCATAATCACATGGCAAAATCAAAAAACAAAACGCATCAAAAACGAATATGTTTACAACTAGGCTGGCCAGAGGCTGATCGCATGTTTGACAAAGCAATGCTGATAAAAGCGATTTAGATCTGATTTGGCGCCAATGATAAAAGGGTATTCTTATCAACGATTCGGAAAAGTAAAGGTAGACAACCTTACATTAATAACTGAACAAATGATTTAAATTTTGGTGTCGATTTTCATTTTGATATTTTAGACCAATCGACAAACAAACTCATCATAGATACCAGGATCAAAATTTTATATTGACACCAGACGCGCGTTTCGTCTAAAAAAAATCATCAGTGACGCTCGAATCAAAAAATGTTTAAAAAGCCAAAAAGTGTACTAAATTGAAGAGCGTTGAGGACCAAACATTTCTTAAGGTTTCGCCACATACAGCTAATTAATGTGATATATATTACTGAGGTAGAATAGCCTTAGTGCAGGTCTTAAAGCTAGAACTGCTGTTTCTTTAAATCTTCATTCACAATCACTCGGCTTTGTTATTTACTGAAATGCATCTCCTATGTATGAAAAATATATTGTTGAGAATATGCACTTCTTTCTTGTGTGTTTTTTCTGAACTGTTCCAAATAATTGCTCCATACCAATAGTTATCAAAGGTACCAGGACTATAATTTAATACGCCAGACGCCCGTTTCGTCTACATAAGAATCATCAGTGACGCTCAGATCAAAACAGTTAAAAAGCAAAACAAATACAAAGTTGAAGAGCATTGAAGACCTTAAATTCCAAAAAGTTGTGCCAAATACGGTTTAGGTAATCTACTCCTGGGGGTAAGAAAATCCTTAGTTTTTCGAAACAAATCAAAATTTGTAAACAGAAAATTTATGAAAATGACCATATAGACTTAATAACACAAACATTAGCTTTAGATCACAGCAAGGCTTTTCTCAAAGATCTACAATGAACAAAGCCCATACTACATGTAAATTTTTCGTTCGTCATTTTGTACATGAATTAGGCCGTTAGTTTTCCAGTGCGAATTGTCAGTTTCAAATTTTTCATTTCGGGGTCTTTTATAGCTGGCTATGCGATATGAGCATATTTGTATTGATACAGACAGAAGAGGGGCCTATGGCGATTAATTTCTGTGTCAGTTGTTTCTTGCGGAAAATTGTTGCATTTGCGATTATACTCATCCGTTTGTTCTTAAATTTATAAAAAAAAGAGCGTTCGTTAATCAAAACGGTAAAATCGAATACTTAACGAGCCATATGCATTATATTAGTAAGAAGATATGTTATGATTATCACCGATTGGTCATTGTACGGCCTAACCCAGCCCAGTAGTACAACGAGGGTATCACCAGCACAGTGGTTAGCACTTTGATGTTGACCCGAATATCAATTATATGGACATTTTGATAATTTTCTGTTTACAAAACTATGGATGTTCTAAGCTAAGGAATTTATTACCTAACTGTATTTGCCTAACTTCTTTTGGAATTTTGGGTCCTTAATGCTCTTTGAATTTGTTTGGCTTTATATCTTTTTTAATGTTAGCGTCACTGAGGAGTCACTGACGAGTCTTATGAAGACGATACGCGCGTCTGGCGTTTCAAATTATAATCCTGGTACCATAAAATCATCAATCTTTCTAAAAGCTAATGATTTTCTTATCCCATCAATGAAAAGATTACCTTAGCTGTATTTGGCAAAACTTTTGGGAAATTTTGGGTCCTCAATGCTCTTCAACTTTGTACTTTTTTTATAGCTATTTTGATCTAAGTATCACTGATGAGTCTTATGTAGACGAAACGCGATTCTGGTGTTTTAAATAATAATCCTGGTAACTTTGATAACTATTTACACCACTTGGTCGATGGCGCTACCGGTGAACGCTCCATCCCCTAAGATATCACCAGCCCAGTAGTTAGCACTTCCATATTGACATGAATATCAATTGTATGGTAATTTTTATAAATTTCATGTTTACAAAACTATGAATTTTCTGAAAAACAAATGATTTTCTTATCCCAGGAATAGATTACCTTAGCACAACTTTTGGGGAATTTTTGGTCCTCAATGCTCTTCAACTTTGTACTTGTTTAGTTTTATAACTATCTTGATCTGAGCATCACTGATGAGTCTTATGTAGACAAAAAGCGCGTCTGCGTATCAAATTGTAATACGGGTACCTTTTATAACTAAATAGCGCAAAACCCTCACCACTTAGTCAGCTTTAAAATGCAGCAAAATAACAAATGTAAAACAATTAAAACAAGAATGTGTCCACAGTACACGGACGCCCCACTCGCACTATCCAATTCTATAATCATTGGACCGTGAAAGTGGGATAAAAATCTAATTTGATATTTAAATTGGAAAGATCATATTATAAAGAAGATGTGTAATGAGTTTCAGGACGATTGGACTTCAACTTCCTCAAAAACTACCTTGATAAAAAAATTTAACCTGAAACTTGCACTTTCATTTTTTATGTTCAGGTGGGTCAAATATATTATTTGGCATTGAAATTAGAAAGATCATAGCATAAGGACCATGTGTACTAAGTTTGAAGTTGATTGACCTTCAACTTCATCAAAAACTACCTTGACTAAAAGCTTTAACTTGAAACGGGAGAGACGGACGGACGGACGAACAGATTGCACAGACCAGAAAACATAATGCCCCTCTACTATCGTAGGTGGGGCATATTGAGGAAACTAACATGTTAATTTGTGTACTAATAAATGAACAAAAACGAATATGATCTGCAGCAACAAACAACAATTACTAGAGGCCACTGGCAGGGGGGAATATAAGTAAAATCACAAAAATACGTTACTCAGAGGAAAAGTTTACACGGAAAGTTCATAATTTAAAACTCAAATACACACCAAACAAATGGATAACAACTGTCATATTCCTAATTTGGTACAGGCATTTTCTTATTTAGAAAAATGGTCGATTAAACCAAGTTTAAGGCTAGCTAAACCTCTCACTTGTATGACAGTCACATTTGATTCCATTATATTGACAACGATATGTAAACAAAACTAACAGAAATAATAGGTTAACATGTAAAAAAATTGGGATACTGCAGTTAACATTGTGTTATTATCTTAATCATTATACAAACTAACAAATATGTAACAAAAAAGCACAAAAAGGCATATAGACAAATCACATTAGAAAAAAATTAAAGACAAAATACCAAAAAAAGCATACAACAATAAAACAAAGATGGAATGGATACGTACAGAGCTACGTCCTATGTATATAAGTAAAACCAAATGCCATAAAGACAAAGCCCATTAGCGAAAACGAAAGACAAGAATACTACAATTATTTAAACAATAACATAACGAGTGATAAAGAACAGAGTCACGTCTAATGGATATCACTAAAACAGACTAATCAGTAAAAGTAATAGAAGATTAATATGGTGACGTGTAAGTCTGTGTAAGAGGCTGCGGGCTCTTGAATACCAAATAAGTTGAGAAATGTATATCCGATATGCAGGTGAAGGTGGTATAATACTACTAAGGTTGGGGGGGGGGGGGTTGTTGATAATTTCACAGTTAAAATCGTCTCGTTTATCATAGATTCTGGTACTGTGAGATGCCTGTTTGTGTTAAGTTCAAGGTATGAGTCTGCAAATGAATCGAAGGAAGCCGTGTCAGTTTTTTTGTAATTATTAGTCCTTGTTATTTATATTTCTAATTCAAAACACACTTAAGAAAAATAAAGACACGAACTCCTACAAAAGCGAGAGCGAGAGCGACTTATATCATATAAAGAAATGTATTAAGAATTGAATGATGGACAGTTAGTGCGTGAATTTTTCTTGCTACCTAATTGGAAGATATTACGAGACGTGAATAATCAAAGTTTATTGATTGGTTAGGGCAATCCAAACCTAGTAAATGTCCTTCAATCCCGTAGAGTATCGGATTTGCGGGTATATAGATTTACAAATTAAAGTGCATATATGGTCAGTTTTGGTGGATGCAGTCAAATAATTTTGATATACAAGTCAACTGGAGGCATCAAAACTACTGAAATTTTGTTACGTATCAGTATTTTGAGTAAAAAGAGGACATGCTTGCACCCTTAATTTAGGCGAACAAAAATTTGTAGTCATTATTTAAACGAATTAAACTATTGCTGATTGTGGCTGCATAGTTCAAGAATGTATAACTAACAAGGACGTATACACCTAACATCAAATATAGTTCTTTTCAAAAATATACATAATATGATTGAATTTGATCTCGGAATATATATATATATATTCAGTGTCTGTTATCATTGTAACCGAGATCGTTTTTATAATAGATAGATTGTCAGATCACAGATAAATTTGTGTTACGTTCTGTGCGTACTTATTTTTAAATATTTGTATTTAATCCTGTTCATAAAACGGAAGTATTAATTTTCAAATTACTTTATTTTCGATGTTTATACTACGAAACAAAGATATTTAAAAATATTTTTTTTTAAATCAACGAAGAGCGGTCCTGGTTACAAGTTAACTTAGTGTTGAGCAGACCAGTCAAAAGTTAACTTGGGAACAGGTCTGGTTTTGATCGGATTTGTCCAAGCAGAAGTTATCTTTGTGGCAGGACCGGTTTCCAAGTTAACTTATGTTAACTTTATGACAGGACTGGTTCCGAAGTTAACTTATGTTAACTTTATGACAGGACTGGTTCGAAGTTAACTTATATCAATAGCGGACCTGTTTCCAAGTTAACTTTTTGGCAGACATAAAAACAGTCCTAGGACCAAGTCCGCTTTTCAAGATTAGATTTTGGTCCTAGGACTGGTCAGAGCAGTCCTATATTCGGTCACAGGTTAACTTTGACCAGTCCAAATGACTGGTTATCAAGTTAACTTGCTGTACAGGTTAGGAGTGCACCCATCTGTAGATTCAAAAGGAGAAGATTTTTGTGAAAGTTAACGACGGACAACGACGGACTACGGACGAACTACGGCGCCAAGTGACGAAAAAAACTCACTTGGTCCACTGGGCCAATTGATCTTATAAAAATATTTAGTACAGTTTTTATTGTGTCAATCACCTTACATTTATTTACATAATGGATATTTCTGTTTTCAGTGTCTAAACATCTGAACAAATAACAAAAGCTGACAATTTCAGACAGATGGATTTCCGTTTCTAAGAAAATAAATGAACACTTACCACAATCTGTAATAGAAGACCTAATGATAACAAGATAAATTGTTAAAATGAAGTAGCTTTTTAAATAGCAGATGCAATAAAAGTATCTATTCGAAAAATGCTGCAGATGTGAAACAATAATAAGGGACATATGTTGTTTAGCTTTGTTGAATTTTACTGAATATGCAAAATTTAGTTTGTGCGTGCAACATCTGTAATCATATTCACAACTTCAAATATATTTCACATCAGCCAATTTTTACCTGTATGTGTAGTCTTTCAAACCAGAAAGACAATATTAAAGTATGTATTTTTTTAAATCCACAAAATGTGAATAAAATAACGTTTTAGGTACTTGTATTACAATTCCAGTTTCCGATGCATGTCAAAACATGGAGATAAATAAAAATAGTCCACTTTTTTTCTTAATTTTTTTCTGGCCTAATTTTTTTTCTGTTTGATTAAAAAGTAATGCTTAATTGAAACATATCTAAAGATTTAAAAAAAACTTGCATCTTTTGGGGGATATCAATCAAGGGAAGTAGGAGGGTATCATAATTACTGGAAGTGGTGCGGTCTAGTAAAAACTGCAAACAGAAACAAACAAAAATGCTTTGACTTCAGGAATACGTAACTTTTCATTCTTCGTGGCTTGACCACCTTTTTTCAAATAAATCACAATTACACAGTATTACAAACATGATATACAAAGATCAGCTGTTTTGCATGTAAGCCTACAAAGCAGTTTACAAGACTGCAACCTGCATAGGGTAGTTTTTGTCATATGTTAACTGCAAAGAAGTACCTCATGTGGACTTTTCTGTCCCAAGAATGACAAAACATCATGATTTAAGGACCTTCTAAGAAGAATAAAATTATTAGGTATCAAGTTACGCTGACAAAATTAAAATCTGCAATCTAAAGGGTCGTTGATCAATAAACGTAATACTCTCTACGTTAGTTGATTTGTTGATTGATTGGTAATCAAGACCACTTAAGGCGGTGTCATCCTGGTTTGCCCACTTTTAATAACTGGCATATGAAAATATAGGAGGAATTGTTGTTTTAACAATTATAGTTTATTTCTGAATTATAGTCATGTTTTTTACCTTTTATTTTACATGTAAAAACTTAAGAAAGATATTATAATCACCTATGAAATCAAGGAAAATGGGCAAAAATATTTCATATTTTATATATTTTGAGGCAGGAAAATGTAACTAATCTGACATATAGAGGAAAAAAATAGGATATATGTACATGTGTCTTTTTATTCAACTTATATATTTTTTTTCTAATTTTTCTTTTAATAAATGCATGTACATTGTTCTGGAATTTGATAATATATATAAAATCATGACACCAAACAGATTGTTGAGCAACTACCATCCTATTACTCCAGCAAGAAATAACACAACTTTACTACTTACTACAAGACAACAGTTTTTAGTTATTCTGCCAGGAAACATTACATTAACACTGTGGTTAAAATTTTGTGGATATTTAAATCTTTATTTTTTTTTAATAACTTTCTTAAACAATCCTGAATTTCTACCAAACTTGGACAGAAGCTTTTCGTGATCATAAGATAGTATCCAGAAGTAAATTTTGTAAAAAACAAATCCATTTTTCCGTATGTTCATGATATGTTACTTATGAATTGACTTTTTCTGTGTGAAAAAAAATAACATTCACTCTGTGGTTAAAGTTTTTAAAATTTTAATAACTTTCTTAAAATATCCTGGATTTGTACCAAACTTGGACAGAAGCTTGTTTATGATCAAAAGCTAGTATCTTGTTAAAATTTTGTTAATGTATTTCTATATTTTACTTAAAAATGGACCTTGTTTTTCTTCCAGTTAACATTACATACAGTCTGCAGTTAAAGTTATTTATTTTACCACAGTCAAAAGAGAACTTGTTTTGGTGAATGTATATCATGAAAATCATTCAGAAACTAATGAATGATAAAGACACTTTTATTTATATTCACATCATTGTTCTTGTAGGTTAAATGAATTGATTGAATTGATATTTAAAATTATAAAGACAAACTGTTTGATGTTTCTATACAAATAAAAACGGAATTAACATTTAACATATAGAAAACACTAAAAGACTATACCTAAGTTGGAACAGACTATATAATGTATGCTCATTAAACCTTTTGTCTTTTTTGTTTTCTTTACTAATAGATAATAGGTAGAATTAAAAGTGGGCAAACCAGGAGTAAACCCTTAAGGCACTATTTAGTTTTTTCATGGCTGTCAACCATCGACATGCGGTATGAAAACTAACAATCCTAATCAATTAGGATTGGAGTCGAGCGCAGCTGGCACGTGAAGAATTTAACTTTACTATTGAAGGGCTATTGATGAAGTATAACACTAAGGAAACTATGACTTCTACATTGTTAGATAAGATTAGACTAAGTTAATTGAAGTTATGATACCGCATATATCAAAGCAATGGTTTATTTATTCTTATGTTTGGTCCATTGTGAAATCTTAAATGTGTGATAAACTGGTATTTATGTAAACTTTACAATATACATGTTCAGAAATTGACGAAATAACTGTCGTCCTTGACCTTTGTTAGTAAATTGTTTTAATTCGACCAATTGCTACAGTGTCGGGATGAAATTTGAATCAGTCATATCGATCTATATATAACAAACATGTACTGTGGATTCATTTATTTTTGTTCATGATTTGGAAAACTTGCATTTTCGTGGATATTTGATTTCGTGGTTTTTCAAAAGTATGCATTTAATCATACAGTAAATTTGCAAATCGTCGAACATTTAAATTCGTGGTTTCAATGTATCAACGAAATCCACGAAAATTGGTTATCAACGAATAAATGAATTCACAGTATTCTAAAACCTAAATAAAGCGACAACAAAATAAGAAAAACATTTAAGATTATCTGATAAAGCAATCACTAAAGGTCACACTTTATATTATTTTTTAATTTTTCATGATTGATAGTGTTTCTTTAATATAAATTTTTTAACGCATTATATAACACAATTTGTTGTACCTCCTTTATATTTGTTTGTAATAAAAACAAGAGTTGTTCTCTTGAAGATATAGTGCATAGACCAAAGAATTTTAAAGCAGTGATCTTGAGGTTCTTTGTTTATACCATACGTTGTCCTTACATTCATAGAGATATGGTATCTATATAAAGTTTTTGTTTTGGTTATATTTGCTAATCAAGGCTAATTAAAGTACTCAAGAATATTGAATAGATATGCAACATTGATTTGTAACATACTTTGTTTTTCTTCGTTTCTAAAATTGATTATATCAAACTATGTACTTCTTGATATTGCATTTGTAATATCGGGAATATCTAATAACATAATCAATATGATTTTATCAGCAAAATTTTACATCTTTATTTTAGGGTTAGGGTTAAGAGGGGGTTGAGATCTCACATATTTTTACCCGGCCGCATATGTGCGATTATTCCAAGTAAGGAGCATCTTACCTTTGTTACTTGAAAGTTTTTTCTATCGTTTTGGATCATTTATATGCTTTGGAGTTTCTCACGACGTCCATTGTCAACTAAATAGTACATATTTTTTTGGTTTAGGGTCCAGCTTATTTCTTTCGACGGGAGCGGAATTGTCTATCTGTGTTGAAGACCTATTTGTTCTTATCTTTATATAAAGTGCAAATTTAATTTCCTTTTTAGTCTAGAATGGAATATGAATATATTAAAAGAGGGACGAAAGATACCAAAGGGACAGTCAAACTCATGAATCTAAAACAAACTGACAACGCCATGGCTAAAAATGAAAAAGACAAACAGACAAAGAATAGTACATATGACACAACATAGAAAACCAAAGAACAAACAACACGAACACAACCAAAAACTAGGGGTGATCTCAGGTGCTCCGGAAGGGTAAGCAGATCCTGCTCCAAATGCGGCACACGTCGTGTTGCTTATATGATTACAAATCCAGTGAATAGTCTAATTCGGTAGGTCAAATTCATAAAAGGGAAGGGGATTGTAAGGAACATATCCGATATCATTTGTGAAACGGTTATTCCATAACGCAGTCAACTCGTGATGGCGTCCATAAAATTAAATGTGTAATAAACCGGTGTTTCACTAAATGTTACATTTCAGAGAACGGTCACAGTTATTGTCTTCCATGGATTCTGTGAATAAGCGGGTATATTTTCATTCGTGACATAAGTTTATTTTTTATTCGAAATGTTTTTGTAATCAGCTGAATTGTACTTACAATGAAGGTTTCATTACCACTCACCAAAATTCACACTATATATTTTTTGTTCATTCTTCATATATAATAACTTACCTTCAAATTAGTTTACGAAGTAGTTTATACATTTTGTTAAAACTTCTTTACTTGCTTATGGCAAAATTATTTGTCGATGATACAATTAATGGACCACATATTTCTGATCATGTGATCCATCTTTTATTTAGTAATATGATATGTTGTCCTTGCATTCATAAAACATGCTGTTTATCGAAGCTATGATTATTCTTTAAACATGTCTAATCCTAAATATACATATATTTACCTGATTTAGATAGAAGAGTATGGTTTTCTTAAACTGCTATCTTCCCTTTATTCATTAATATAATATGTATTCCTGACATTGCAGATAGGGATGTCATCAACAGAATTTATGCATGTTGACATCAGTGTTTTATAACATGTTTGATGATTAATATTTTTTTTGTGTGGTAAAGAAGTATTATAATAAGGTTTAAAGATACTGTAATTTTTCTTTTATTCATGAATATACGATTTTGTCAAGCCATTGCAGATATGACACATGATTTGTAACCATTCTTTTGATATGTTTCGACGCCCGTTATAAGTGCATGAATATGTGGTATGGGCTTCGCTCATTGTTGACGTCTATACAATGACTTATTGTTGTTAATTACTATGTAATTTGGTCTCTAGATGAGTGTTGTTAAATTGGCTATTATACCACATTTTCTTATTTTTATATTGATCATTATTACAAATATACTTGCCTGTTATTGATGTTGGGTATCGTTTACAGAAACTGTGTTCTTTCATTAATTTGGTAGTATATCATTTTGTTATGATATGTTTATAAAAGTAATTTTTTGTTGTATTTGCAAGTTAAGGCTAATTAAATTACTTAAATCACGAGTGTTGCAACAATGATTTGTAACAGATTTGGTTTTCTTCGTTTATCAAATTGATTATGCAAATTATATACATCTGGATGTTACACTTGTTACATCTCGAATATCTTATTTTATTACTTCTTGATCAACAGAATCATTGATTGATTTTAATAGCAAATATTTACATGTTTCTTTAAAAGAATAAATATAATGTATATATGAAGTATAATGATATATTTTTCTTTGTAGAAAACACTGAAATGCGAAAATCGTAATACGTATGTCAACGTATGTAACTTGTGGCCACGATGTTATGCCACAAACCTACGGTGTCAATATTTTTTAGTACACCAGATCCGGATTTCAGGAATACGTAACTTTTCATTCTTCGTGGCTTGACCACCTTTTTTCAAATAAATCACAATTACACAGTATTACAAACATGATATACAAAGATCAGCTGTTTTGCATGTAAGCCTACAAAGCAGTTTACAAGACTGCAACCTGCATAGGGTAGTTTTTGTCATATGTTAACTGCAAAGAAGTACCTCATGTGGACTTTTCTGTCCCAAGAATGACAAAACATCATGATTTAAGGACCTTCTAAGAAGAATAAAATTATTAGGTATCAAGTTACGCTGACAAAATTAAAATCTGCAATCTAAAGGGTCGTTGATCAATAAACGTAATACTCTCTACGTTAGTTGATTTGTTGATTGATTGGTAATCAAGACCACTTAAGGCGGTGTCATCCTGGTTTGCCCACTTTTAATAACTGGCATATGAAAATATAGGAGGAATTGTTGTTTTAACAATTATAGTTTATTTCTGAATTATAGTCATGTTTTTTACCTTTTATTTTACATGTAAAAACTTAAGAAAGATATTATAATCACCTATGAAATCAAGGAAAATGGGCAAAAATATTTCATATTTTATATATTTTGAGGCAGGAAAATGTAACTAATCTGACATATAGAGGAAAAAAATAGGATATATGTACATGTGTCTTTTTATTCAACTTATATATTTTTTTTCTAATTTTTCTTTTAATAAATGCATGTACATTGTTCTGGAATTTGATAATATATATAAAATCATGACACCAAACAGATTGTTGAGCAACTACCATCCTATTACTCCAGCAAGAAATAACACAACTTTACTACTTACTACAAGACAACAGTTTTTAGTTATTCTGCCAGGAAACATTACATTAACACTGTGGTTAAAATTTTGTGGATATTTAAATCTTTATTTTTTTTTAATAACTTTCTTAAACAATCCTGAATTTCTACCAAACTTGGACAGAAGCTTTTCGTGATCATAAGATAGTATCCAGAAGTAAATTTTGTAAAAAACAAATCCATTTTTCCGTATGTTCATGATATGTTACTTATGAATTGACTTTTTCTGTGTGAAAAAAAATAACATTCACTCTGTGGTTAAAGTTTTTAAAATTTTAATAACTTTCTTAAAATATCCTGGATTTGTACCAAACTTGGACAGAAGCTTGTTTATGATCAAAAGCTAGTATCTTGTTAAAATTTTGTTAATGTATTTCTATATTTTACTTAAAAATGGACCTTGTTTTTCTTCCAGTTAACATTACATACAGTCTGCAGTTAAAGTTATTTATTTTACCACAGTCAAAAGAGAACTTGTTTTGGTGAATGTATATCATGAAAATCATTCAGAAACTAATGAATGATAAAGACACTTTTATTTATATTCACATCATTGTTCTTGTAGGTTAAATGAATTGATTGAATTGATATTTAAAATTATAAAGACAAACTGTTTGATGTTTCTATACAAATAAAAACGGAATTAACATTTAACATATAGAAAACACTAAAAGACTATACCTAAGTTGGAACAGACTATATAATGTATGCTCATTAAACCTTTTGTCTTTTTTGCTTTCTTTACTAATAGATAATAGGTAGAATTAAAAGTGGGCAAACCAGGAGTAAACCCTTAAGGCACTATTTAGTTTTTTCATGGCTGTCAACCATCGACATGCGGTATGAAAACTAACAATCCTAATCAATTAGGATTGGAGTCGAGCGCAGCTGGCACGTGAAGAATTTAACTTTACTATTGAAGGGCTATTGATGAAGTATAACACTAAGGAAACTATGACTTCTACATTGTTAGATAAGATTAGACTAAGTTAATTGAAGTTATGATACCGCATATATCAAAGCAATGGTTTATTTATTCTTATGTTTGGTCCATTGTGAAATCTTAAATGTGTGATAAACTGGTATTTATGTAAACTTTACAATATACATGTTCAGAAATTGACGAAATAACTGTCGTCCTTGACCTTTGTTAGTAAATTGTTTTAATTCGACCAATTGCTACAGTGTCGGGATGAAATTTGAATCAGTCATATCGATCTATATATAACAAACATGTACTGTGGATTCATTTATTTTTGTTCATGATTTGGAAAACTTGCATTTTCGTGGATATTTGATTTCGTGGTTTTTCAAAAGTATGCATTTAATCATACAGTAAATTTGCAAATCGTCGAACATTTAAATTCGTGGTTTCAATGTATCAACGAAATCCACGAAAATTGGTTATCAACGAATAAATGAATTCACAGTATTCTAAAACCTAAATAAAGCGACAACAAAATAAGAAAAACATTTAAGATTATCTGATAAAGCAATCACTAAAGGTCACACTTTATATTATTTTTTAATTTTTCATGATTGATAGTGTTTCTTTAATATAAATTTTTTAACGCATTATATAACACAATTTGTTGTACCTCCTTTATATTTGTTTGTAATAAAAACAAGAGTTGTTCTCTTGAAGATATAGTGCATAGACCAAAGAATTTTAAAGCAGTGATCTTGAGGTTCTTTGTTTATACCATACGTTGTCCTTACATTCATAGAGATATGGTATCTATATAAAGTTTTTGTTTTGGTTATATTTGCTAATCAAGGCTAATTAAAGTACTCAAGAATATTGAATAGATATGCAACATTGATTTGTAACATACTTTGTTTTTCTTCGTTTCTAAAATTGATTATATCAAACTATGTACTTCTTGATATTGCATTTGTAATATCGGGAATATCTAATAACATAATCAATATGATTTTATCAGCAAAATTTTACATCTTTATTTTAGGGTTAGGGTTAAGAGGGGGTTGAGATCTCACATATTTTTACCCGGCCGTATATGTGCGATTATTCCAAGTAAGGAGCATCTTACCTTTGTTACTTGAAAGTTTTTTCTATCGTTTTGGATCATTTATATGCTTTGGAGTTTCTCACGACGTCCATTGTCAACTAAATAGTACATATTTTTTTGGTTTAGGGTCCAGCTTATTTCTTTCGACGGGAGCGGAATTGTCTATCTGTGTTGAAGACCTATTTGTTCTTATCTTTATATAAAGTGCAAATTTAATTTCCTTTTTAGTCTAGAATGGAATATGAATATATTAAAAGAGGGACGAAAGATACCAAAGGGACAGTCAAACTCATGAATCTAAAACAAACTGACAACGCCATGGCTAAAAATGAAAAAGACAAACAGACAAAGAATAGTACATATGACACAACATAGAAAACCAAAGAACAAACAACACGAACACAACCAAAAACTAGGGGTGATCTCAGGTGCTCCGGAAGGGTAAGCAGATCCTGCTCCAAATGCGGCACACGTCGTGTTGCTTATATGATTACAAATCCAGTGAATAGTCTAATTCGGTAGGTCAAATTCATAAAAGGGAAGGGGATTGTAAGGAACATATCCGATATCATTTGTGAAACGGTTATTCCATAACGCAGTCAACTCGTGATGGCGTCCATAAAATTAAATGTGTAATAAACCGGTGTTTCACTAAATGTTACATTTCAGAGAACGGTCACAGTTATTGTCTTCCATGGATTCTGTGAATAAGCGGGTATATTTTCATTCGTGACATAAGTTTATTTTTTATTCGAAATGTTTTTGTAATCAGCTGAATTGTACTTACAATGAAGGTTTCATTACCACTCACCAAAATTCACACTATATATTTTTTGTTCATTCTTCATATATAATAACTTACCTTCAAATTAGTTTACGAAGTAGTTTATACATTTTGTTAAAACTTCTTTACTTGCTTATGGCAAAATTATTTGTCGATGATACAATTAATGGACCACATATTTCTGATCATGTGATCCATCTTTTATTTAGTAATATGATATGTTGTCCTTGCATTCATAAAACATGCTGTTTATCGAAGCTATGATTATTCTTTAAACATGTCTAATCCTAAATATACATATATTTACCTGATTTAGATAGAAGAGTATGGTTTTCTTAAACTGCTATCTTCCCTTTATTCATTAATATAATATGTATTCCTGACATTGCAGATAGGGATGTCATCAACAGAATTTATGCATGTTGACATCAGTGTTTTATAACATGTTTGATGATTAATATTTTTTTTGTGTGGTAAAGAAGTATTATAATAAGGTTTAAAGATACTGTAATTTTTCTTTTATTCATGAATATACGATTTTGTCAAGCCATTGCAGATATGACACATGATTTGTAACCATTCTTTTGATATGTTTCGACGCCCGTTATAAGTGCATGAATATGTGGTATGGGCTTCGCTCATTGTTGACGTCTATACAATGACTTATTGTTGTTAATTACTATGTAATTTGGTCTCTAGATGAGTGTTGTTAAATTGGCTATTATACCACATTTTCTTATTTTTATATTGATCATTATTACAAATATACTTGCCTGTTATTGATGTTGGGTATCGTTTACAGAAACTGTGTTCTTTCATTAATTTGGTAGTATATCATTTTGTTATGATATGTTTATAAAAGTAATTTTTTGTTGTATTTGCAAGTTAAGGCTAATTAAATTACTTAAATCACGAGTGTTGCAACAATGATTTGTAACAGATTTGGTTTTCTTCGTTTATCAAATTGATTATGCAAATTATATACATCTGGATGTTACACTTGTTACATCTCGAATATCTTATTTTATTACTTCTTGATCAACAGAATCATTGATTGATTTTAATAGCAAATATTTACATGTTTCTTTAAAAGAATAAATATAATGTATATATGAAGTATAATGATATATTTTTCTTTGTAGAAAACACTGAAATGCGAAAATCGTAATACGTATGTCAACGTATGTAACTTGTGGCCACGATGTTATGCCACAAACCTACGGTGTCAATATTTTTTAGTACACCAGATCCGGATTTCGATAATAAATGTATTTTCAGTGATGTTAGGGATCGAAACGGTATTTGGAAGGCCATATAAAAAGTACCCTCATTTTGAGGAAAGTAACCTCATAGTAACCTCATTTTCAGATCAACTCTTGAATTTAAGGAGTCAGTATAGGATGAACGGATCATATAAACTGGAGGGAAAATATGATACAAGCCCAAACAAAAAATTATAAACGAGTCTAAATTGAAAACTACGTTCAAACCTATGTTTGCGTTGGATAAAAACCGCAATTTTTATACGTGTGCATGTTAAACAAAGTTCGTTGTAGAAGGGTCTAAAAACAGCACAAACAACATTTTCCAAAAGACAAAAAAAAGTTAAAAAGTATATTTAAACAAAACGCACTGACTAACAGGTCGACAAACTGATGTTCTTTAACCCTGGTGACTGCCATTAGCAATTGCCAAATAAAATTGATCACAAGATGTAACAAAATGGATCTTAATATAAAATTTATACTAAACAAAAAAACATTTTTAACTTGTGGCCACGATGTTATGCCACAAACATACAGCTTTTTTTAGTACACCAGATCCGGATATCGACAATAACGTCTAAGTCTATATATATAAAATTCGACAGAATGTATCTAACACTCACATTTTGTGTATTATTTAATTATAAAGTCGAGTCCTGTGACACTATCTATTATAATACTCCGTGTAGTGTAAACAGGAAGAAGACGTAATAAGATTGATAATGCATGATAAATAACTGATAAACTATTTATGACATAGGAACAGGAAGATCAATTTTGATAAACATGTACGAAGGTTAACAACTATCCAGAATATGTGCCTAATCCCTCGTGCAGACAATTTTCATAGTTTTGTATCTTTTTCTTGAAGTTTTGTCTGAAATGGACGTGTTAGAGGTTCCAGTCAATGTAAGCTTGTTATGTAATTGACAAATTGTGGTTGAGTCTATGATTCGTTATATCATATAGGTCAGTTATGCATCAGATCATGAATATAAATATTGTCAAAGATCATTCATGTCAGAAGAGTATAAGATTGAAAACGGTAAAGTTATATAAGATTTTACATATAACATATATAGATGTTTGCAATCTTACTCGCCAGGGATGTATGATATAAAAGATTTATTCGATCATATTATTATTGAGATCATCATATCATGAACGTATAAGTTCATATTTGCCAGTGAATAATATTATCAAATATGTTAGTAGTTTTAAATCTTACATGCATCTGGTGTGTGTTACCAATTAAAGAAACACTACAGTCAGACTTGTTTTACTCCATACAACAGTTAAGGTGTTAATTTGTCATAGCTTGATCAATCATCTTACAGAATAAAATAAAGACGTTTCCTTTTATGAGACAATTGATAAAAATCATAAGTTAATAATTTAATACATAAATGTGATGTGCCTTCTGGTGAAGGTTAATCTAGAAATTAATAGAAAGATTTGCGCATGTGCTGATGTCTTTAAACATCGATCATTTATCTTGACGTTTTAAAGACTGACTTTCTCGGTATTACACATCCGTCATTTATGTTTTTGATATTACGTTTGATTTTTGAGTTATATGTAATCGTTATGGCTTGAATACTATATTTTCTGTACATTTCGCATGTATTATTAATCATTATATTCTAATTAATTTACATATTCCGTAGATATAGTATTGTATTAGTTCAAGTATGTATGATGTTGTCGAATGATTAATTTAAAATAGCCTTTTAAGACCGTCATAATGAGACTACTTTTGTGGAAATAATTGAAGTCCAGTCAAACTAAGATAAAGCCTAAGATAAAAACTGATTGCAACAGAAAAAGTTTTTGTTCTAATCTATAGCATTATGCACTTTGTAAACACAGAAAAAAGTCCCATAAAATCTAACTTGAGGAAAACTCAAAATCAGCATGTTTAATTTCCTATGAAAGTTAACATTAGAAGGGAAGATAACTCTTGCAAAAATGAGTCTTTTTTGGTCATTTTTGTTGTTGCTATTTTTCTTGGAATTTATGTTAAATATGATACTTTGACGGGGGTTATAAGTTTGTATTTGACTAAACTATTTAATCTCCTGCTCATAAAATGCACAAAACCGAAGTGTTATGGGTAGTTTTATCTTTTTCATGCATTTTTTTTTAAATAAATTGCAAATTTGATGCTTTGTAACAATTTTGAAACTTTGGTATTGGTTATATCTGTATGTTATATTTTTTCAGCTACTTACTAAACTAAAAAATTTAAACCACAAAAAGAAGAATACATGCTTTATTTTTTACATTAAATTTGAGATTCTCTACCTTGACATGTTGAAAAATTCAATAAACGGTCAACTAATGAGTTACGAAATCTAGATTATAGCTTGCTAAAAGATATGAAAACACCTTTGATGTTGTTTGTTATACCATAAAGACCGCTAAAAAATACAGAATCAATACATTCTAATGATTAGAAATGGTAAAGTTATAATTTTGTATCAATTTCTTTTATATTTCTGTCTTTTTTGCAAGATTTATCTCTCTTTTCAATGCAAATCTCCATAGGAATTTTAAATAGTGGTTTATTAAGTCTTTCTCAAGTTAGATTTAATGAAACTGTTTTCTGTGTATATTTGGGGTATAATGCTAAAGATTAAAACTTTTGGGTAAGGCTCAAATTTATGCTAAATTGATTAGACTATTGTTGTTTTCTTACATCGTTTCGTATAATTGTATGAATTTCAAGATTGCCTGAAATAAGAAATATGTCAATGTTTATGGCATTTGCCTATTCATGTGGCGCGCACTGTCTTGGGTCCTGTTCTGCCTTTTTTCATGGGAGATTTTCGTTGTGATTTTGCGGTTAACATGTTGTATTGTACTATAAACCATTATTATCTATACATTTCTCTGTGGTGAGTGTTCTGTATTGTACTCCTGTCAAGACATGTTGTCATTTAAGCGGAATTAGTTTATATAGCCATATAACTGATAAACGGGCGAATATGATAGCCATATTAGCAGGTTACACCCCCCCCCCCCCCCCCACCAAATTTTCTTAAAATGTCCTGCACCAAGTCAGGACTATGACAATTGTTTTCAATTATTCCGTTTCTACGTTTGTTTTTGTTTTGTTTTGAAGCAGTTCAGTGTTTCCGTTACCCATTGAGTCCCTCTTATCATTGATGTGCGTCCCTCTGGTTTAGTTTTTACACCGAATTTGTTTTCTCTTTAACAATTTATGACTTTTTAACATTAATATACTAGTATTGCCTTTATCATGTTTATTTACACATTTATACTGTCATAGTATTCAATGGGAGATGACTCTGATTGACCAGTATATCTTTAAAGTTTGATGGTAGATTTGTGTTAATATTATTTATCCTGATAATGACTAGTATCAAAATGCTTTAATTTCATTTCAGAACAACAAGTGATTAATAACTATTATATTTATATTTTTGTTGATGGTCATGACATATCTTTCAAATGGACGTAAAGAAAGTAACGTTTATCTCAAGCAAAGTTCTTATTTAAAAAACAGGAAAGGATATGATTTTGATCATTCACCTGAAGTTGGCATAAAATGTCTCATTATCAAATAGTTTGGCTTGTAACTCCACTGAAAATGTACAGCTATATCTAATATCATAATGCACTTTGGGTTCCTTTGCAATTGATTGTTTTTCTTTTTACATTTCGGTTTCAGTCTTGTTTTATACGACATTGTTGTGGTGACATGTTATATTATTTATATTTATTTTCTGTCAATTCACGTCTCATGTTTAACCCAGCCGAATTTTTGCGCCTGTCCCTAGTCAGGAGTCTTTGTTAGTCTTGTATTATTTTAATTTTAGTTTCTTGTGTACAATTTGGAAAGTATGGCGTTCATTATTACTGAACTAGTATATATTTGTTTAGGGGCCAGCTGAAGGACACCTCCGGAAGCGGGATTTTTTCGTTACATTGAAGACCTTTTGGTGATCTTCCGCTGTTGTTTTTTCTTTGGTCGGGTTGTTGTCTCCTTGATACATTCCCCATTTCCATTCTCAATTTTATTAGGTAGAAAAAAAGCGCGTCTATATTTAAGATTATTATCTTTATCAGCTGTTTGGACATCCACGTTTGATTTAAAGCTTGCATTTATAAATATATAAATATTAGAAACTGCTTTTTTTAAATAGTTTGATTGGACTATTTTTTTGTAAATAATTGTATAAATATTTATCTAACATGTCTAATGTACCGGACTCATGATTTGATACGCCAGACGGGCATTTCGGCTACAAAGTATTCGACATTCTAGATTCCATGTTAGTTACGTAAGCGCGTGACTGTTGTGTATATGCTGTTTGTCATTGACGAATGTGTAGTTGTTGTTGTTCTATTGTTTGTATGTTGTGTCGACTATTATGTTATTTGTGTGTGCGGTTCTCAGGGATGAAAGTTCTTGTCTGTGGGTTTGTGATGTATTTCTGCCACGTAGTGTTTTAGCGATATTTTTAAACAATGCCATAAAGTTGGAGGTTCCGAACGCCATTATATCAGGTCCAACCTACAATTTATTGCAAAAACATCTTGTATCAAGTCAGAAAATTGGCAGTTCTTATCTGATTTCGTTCTATGTGTATTAGCGTTTGTTTGTGTTGCAATCTGGTATTCCTGTTGTTTCTTTGTTTACCTCTAATACTAGTGCTTGATGTGTTTTCCGAGGTTTTCGGTTTGTATACGGTTTTATTTTCTCTCTATCGATTTACCATGTTTGAACATCGGTATTCTACCCTGGATTTAACGAAAAACTAGATACTTTGGCATTAGTGTTTATAATTTATGCTTTACAAGACCAAAGACGGGGTATTTTGATTCTTATTCCAAAGAAAGATAAAGATAGAACACTCTTGTCGAACTGGCGACCTCTTTCTCTCTTAAATTTTGATTACAAATTATTAGCCAAAGTTATTGCGGAAAGAATGAAATTATTTCTTCCGAAACTGATAGATCCGGATTAGACAGGATATGTGGCTGGTAGATATATTGGTGAAAATCTACGACTAATTGCTGATATTATATTGTTTACTACTTTAAAAAATTATCCAGGGCTTATATTACTAGTCGATTTCGAAAAGGCGTTTGATACGCTAGAATGGAAATTTATTCAAAAAGCATTGGCTTGTTTTAATTTTGGTAGCAAGTTCCGGAAATGGGTCTTAACTTTATACTCAAATATATCTAGTCTTGTCGTTAATAATGGATTTAGTTCTAGTCCGTTCAAAATTGAGAGAGGTGTTCGACAAGGGTGTCCTTTGTCTCCTTTTTTATTTATTTTGGCCGTTGAACTGCTGGCAATAAATATTCGTAAGAACAACCATATATCAGGTATAAAAATTGGGGATACTGAAATAAAAATTTCACAGTTGGCTGATGATACCACTTGTTTTTTGAAAGATGTATTTTCTGCGCAAATTTTATTAGATTCCTTTAATGATTTTGAGAAGTGTTCAGGGTTAAAAGTCAATTTTTCGAAAACCGAAGCAACATGGATTGGAAGAAATAAATTTAACAAAGAAGGTTCCCTTCCTATTAAATGGACAGATGGTTTTAAAACCTTAGGTTTAAAATTTAACGCTTTTGATGAAATGGTTTGTTCTAACTTAGATACATGCATAGAAAAAATGGAATCAATTATTAAAATGTGGAGGATCAGAAACCTTTCCTTGATCGGTAAAATCGTAATTCTTAAATCACGTGCAATATCGAAGCTTATTTATGTCATTTCATCTACACATGTACCAAGATCTTATGTAATTAAAATACAAAGGGACATTAATAACTTTTTATGGAATGATAGTACTCCGAAAGTTAAATCGGAAGTTATTCAAAAGTCTCCTAGCGAGGGGGGACTGAAAGCACCAAATTTTGAAGTACAGCTGTTATCCTTTCGTATCATGTGGGTAAAACGATTTTTGTCAGAACATGACTCTAAATGGAAACATGTTTCCAAAGCATTCTTCTCCCTTTTTGATTTAGAGGATTTATTTATGAGCAGATGTGAATTTGAGTTTTTAAATTTAAAAGCACCTCTTTTTTATATAGAAGTGCTATCTGCTTGGAAACGTTTCAAGGGTATTTTCATCCCGTTAAATGCATTTCATGTTAGAAAAGAATTTATTTGGTTCAATCCGTTTATCAAGGTTAACAGAACGAGTATTTTTTACAGATCTTGGTACACGAAAGGCATAAGGTTCATTAATGATATTGTAGATGATAAAGGCGATTTTTTGTCTCATGACGCTATTAACAAAAAATATAATTTGAATGTTACTTTTGTAGACATTCTTTCTATTAAACTTGCTATACCACGTGACTGGAAAGATTTGTTATTACAACAACACATGTCACCTAAGAGCAACTCTTTTGGATTCGTTTTTGAGCATGAGAATAAAAAAATGCCTATTAGCAAATTATATACTAATAGTCCGGCGGCTACAAGCATATTTCAGACGAATTGTGCACATCCTGTTACAAGCATGAAATTTGGCATAGACCTTCCTCAACTATTACTCTTTTATTTCAGATAGGGAGGCATTTGAAAAAAATATCTCACTTCCGGTAAAATCCAAAATGGCGGACGTCATACTTAAATCAGCCAAATATCGAAGGCTAGCGTGTAAAAATGTGTTATTATCATGCTACTATCATAATATTTGGTACAGACCTTTGTTTTTTACTGCTATTGGATAAATTAAATAGATAAGATGTCTTCAGAAACCCCACTTCCGGTTAAAATCCAACATGGCGGACATTGTACTTAAATAAGCTTAATTTTTAGGGAGGGTAATTGAAATGTGTTTTAACGTATTGCTACTATCATTACATTGTGAAGGATTCTTTCTTTGGTGCTTCTGATGAATACAATGTACAAGACATATGTCTTAAAAACCCTTACTTCTTTAAATATCCAAAATGGCGGACATAGAAATATCATTTTTTTATTCAAATTTTCAACTTTTTTCAAAATGTAAAGAAAATGATTTTATTTTGTGCTGGTCATTAAACTTTTGGCTTAAAGTTATCCCCAAAACCACTTATTCTAGCATGTTGTATATGTTTAGATATAAAGTTGACACTTCCGGTAAAAATATGACGTAAATTTCAAAGATGAGAACCTCAATCTATTTCTTCGGTGTAGAGTTTTGGATAGATTGATTAAAACAAAACAAAATCACCATAATACTAAAAAATATTTAAAATTACTACTATTTGGCCAAGAATACATGTTTATTCACAGTCACCATGACATGCACACATCGCAGTGCACGGGATACCCGATTTTCAACATTAAAAATAACCGCGGTATCCTTTCTTACATCCACAATGTACAAGATTCTGACAAAATTATGAGGTCTCAAAAAGAGTTTTTGAAAAGCTATCCTCTTTGTCCTTGCCTTGAGTGGGTATCATAAGAGCCAATCCCAAGCTCGTCTCCCTAAACACCTACCTAAGTATATTGCATGATTAATATGCTGCAAAAGACATGACCAAGTTGAGGGATAGCATCAAAAAGCCTTCCCTTTTGCGCAAATAGTTCTTTTCTTGCTTCGTTAACAATGTTATACCCATCTGTTAAGTTTGTGCGATCTAACAGTTAAACCCCGGTGATTAATCATCATTCTTTTTGTTAAAGTCACATCTTCAAATGCAATCAATGTTTCCCACATAGTCTTTTTTTCCCTTTCAAGCAAAGAGAGGACCATATCACAACAGGTAAAGGCATGGATAACAATAAGTGGGTCAGATCACTCAGATCACTCATTGCCTAGTGCATTTGAAAGGCCATTGATAGATATTAATCCAAAGTCTTTTGCCCTCCAAAACACAATCCATAGTTCGTCTACCCCTATGTGACAGAATGGCGAAACAGTAGGGACAGCATCATCATTAACGCCTGTTCGAATCATGACTCGTTTAAGTTCGTGTTTGACTGCATCAGACACATGAACCATGATTTTAGTGTCTGCCACTAAATGTGAACTTGGTGCTGAACATGAAATACATCACGTGGTGGATAAGATAGAATATCCTGACCATGTGTTGCTATAACTACCATACGCATCCAAGACTTCGTCCACTTGTATTTCAGTTTCAAGGTATTTTATAAAGGTAAGGACATAATACCCAATCAGCATACTCGTTAGGCCGCAATTCACAATCGGAGAGCTGATTTCCAACATTTACAAAGACTGTGGCATTGTTTCTCACATCGTTAAATTCCAAAAACACATATTTTCTTGCCTTGTTAACCATCGATCTTACAACAAAACCACGTATCGTTTTCAATGACATTAAACTTATCAAATCCATATTGTGATTTTGGCTGGTCAATCATCATTCTAAATGCTATAGTCACATCTTCAAACTCCATTAATGTCCCAAACGCAGTTCCTTTTCCAGCAAACGTGTTATCTTTTAATGCCTAGTGCATTTGAAAGGTCATTGATTGATATATATCTTATACTTTTTCCCTTCCAAATGCAAACCAAAGTTTGTCTGCCCCTATGTCACGGAATAGCGAAACAGCAATGACATCAGTATCTGTTTGAGTCATGACTCATTTAAGTCTGTGTTTCACCGCATCAGACTCATCGATCTTGATTCTAGTGTCAGCCTCTTCGTGTAAACATGGGGCTAAATTTGCAACATCATCAAGTGTTGGATAACACTGAACATCCTGATCATGTGTTGCTTCAACTACCTTGTACTCAAAATTGTATTAAGCAAGCTGCTGTGAATGAAAACTTAAAAAGTCTATCTTACTGTTGTCATCTCTCAGAAAACTTTGCCAATTTTGAGGATGTTTTTAATCCTGGATTCGTCTGTGTATTCCCTTTCCCCTAAATGTTGCTCTTGATTCTTTTAGCAGCTTTCAAACTACCAGTATTGCCCATGTTCACATCCGACACTACATCCACTGTTGTTACAGTTTAAAAGTGTTTCCGAACGAGTATGATGAAAGGATATTATGTCCTTACCTTGATAAAATACATTGAAACTGTAACAAGTTGTTGCAATTGCAGTTATTTTAAGTGTAGCACCATGTTCACATAAGAGACTGACACTTAAATCATGGTGCATGTGATTGATGCAGTGAAACACGAACTTAAACTAGTCATGATTAACAGTCACTGATGATGCTGTCAATACTATTTCGCTATTCCGTGACATAGGGGCAGACAAACTATGGATTGTGTTTGGGGAGGCAAAAATCTTTGGAATAATATCTATCAATGGCCTTTCAAATGCACTAGGCAATGAGTGATCACACACACTTATTTCTGACCCATACCTTTACCGGTTGTGATACGGTTCTCTCTTTACTTTAAAAGGAAAAAAGAATGTGTGGGAGACATTGATGGTATTTGAAGATGTGACTTAAACATAAAGAATGATGATTGATCAGCCTTTATCACCGGGGTTTTACTGTAAGATCGCACAAATTTATCAGATGGAGCTAACATGATTAACGAAGCAAGAAAATCTAATTTTGCACAAAATGGAAAGCTCATTATAACTGAGGCTATTCCCACGACTTGGCCTAGTCTTTTCAAGCATGTAAAACGTGCAATATACTAATGCAGGTGTTTAGTGAGACGAGCTTGGGATTGACTCTTATGTTACCTAGTCTAGTCATTGATGGATTGCGAAGGGACAAAGAGGGTCCCTTTAAAAAAAAGCTCTTTCTGAGACCTCATAATTTTTTCAGAAGCTTGTACATTGTTGATGTAAGAAAGGATGCCGCGGTCATTTTTAATGTGGAAAACCGGGTATTCCGTGCACTGCGATGTGTGCATGTGGTGGTGACTGTGAATAAACATGTATTCTTGGCCAAATAGTAGTAATTTTAAATAATTTTTAATACTATAGTGATTTTGTTTTGTTTTAATCAATCTATCCAAAACTCTACATCGAAGAAATAGATTGAGCACTCATCTTTGAAATTTACGTCATATTTTTACCGGAAGTGTCAACTTTATATCTAAACATTTACAACATGCTAGAATAAGTGGTTTTGGGGATAACTTAAAGCCAAAAGTTTAATGACCAACACAAAATTAAATCATTTTCTTTACATTTTGAAAAAAGTTGAAATTTGAATAAAAAGTTGATATTTCTATGTCCGCAATTTTGGATATTACCGGAAGTAAGGGTTTTTAAGACATATGTCTTATACATTGTATTCATCAGAAGCACCAAAGAAAGGTTCCTACACAATGTAATGATAGTAGAAATACGTTAAAACACATTTCAATTACCCTCCCTAAAAAAATAGCTTATTTAAGTACAATGTCCGCCATGTTGGATTTTAACCGGAAGTGGGGTTTCTAAAGACATCTTATCTATTTAATTTATCCAAAAGTAGTAGAAAACAAAGGTCTGTACCAAATATTATGATAGTAGCATGATAATAACACATTTTTACACGCTAGCCTTCGATATTTGGCTGATTTAAGTATGACGTCCGCCATTTTGGATTTTACCGGAAGTGAGACATTTTTTTCAAATGCCTCCCTATCTGAAATAAAAGAGTAATAGTTGAGGAAGGTCTTTGCCAAATTTCATGCTTGTAACAGGATGTGCACAATTTTTCACAAAGCCGCCGGACTATAAAGATGTATATTCACTTTTTATCGATCGGGTAAGTGTTTCTCCCATTTCACAACAAAGGTGGGAAGAAAGTTTTAATATAGAAATTAGTGACGAAAAGTGGAACAATATTTATTCACTAGCTTTTAAATGTACTATTGAAAGCAAACTACAAGCTTTTCAATATAAAGTGTTACACAGAATAGTCTCACATAATTATCTCCTTGAAAAATATAAACTTTCTTTAACTGATGAGTGTGCCAGTTGTAAAGAAATAGAAACTATAGAGCATACATTTTTTGAATGTATAGAAATAAAACGATTTTGGAGAGAATTTTCTAATTGGTGGCATTTAGTTTTTGGAGTAAAAATATTTTTAAATAAAGACAGTGTCATTTTTGGTATATTGAATTCTGACAACTTAGTGTTAAACTATTGTATTTTACAGGCAAAATATTACATTCATTATGTAAAGTACACACAATTAGACAGATTGTTTATATCTGTGCAAGCTTTTCTCAAATTTTTGAAAAGACGTCTGGAGATATTAGAATATTTATATCTTTCTAAAGACAAGCACGAGTCATTTGTCGACAGATGGGGGGAATTTATGGAAGTTATTAATTAATTAAATTTTATTCTCGATATGATCATGTATATTTAATGTATTCCAAAGTATCTTTTACTTGTATCATATACCGATTATTCAAATCATTTACTTGTATTTGTTTAAAAGAATAAAGCTATGTATAAAATATTATTATAAAATTCCGTTATAATTTGATGAAATCTATTGAAGCAACTAACAATGCATGAAATTTAGCGTATGCGCATGCTTGCGTATGTGCATGACATTGATTTGAAGAATAATGCAACAGTTAAATTATGAAATAAAGATTGAATAGATGCTTTAGAAATAGTCCATCATTTAAATTAACATAAGTGCATCAAAACGTTCAATGTTTGGATCGAGTATGTTAATGTTTTTAAGTAAATCAAAACACTCTACAAAATAATCGTGTACGTCTAAATGATGAAGTTTTGCTTCTCTTACTGCTTTTAAAAATGCTTTATACCGCTTAGTATGACTAATCAGTGTTTCCATTCCTAGAGGAAACAGTTTCAATGCCTCATCTTTTCGCATGTTAAAGTTAGTGAATCCTTTATAGAAATAAGATAAGAAGTGTAAATTGTTGGGTAATATCAATAAATATTTTCCATGATCAATCAATCAAGTTTTGATATCAAACAAGTAATGAGTCAAGTGCAGATATCGGAAAAAAACGTCCCCTTCCCATTTTACAAACTGCCTATCAATCGATTAATCAATCAATCAAACGATTAATCAATCAATGATTGATCAATCATGATCACAAACCATCAATCAACCAATCCACATATCTTTCACGTTGAGTTTATGAAACAAAATACCTTTAATTATCTGTTGAACAATCGACTTTTGCGTATTATTATGTCACCCCTTTGAAAAAGGAGGGATATATTGTTATTCTACGAATTTTTTCTTCCTAACTTTTTGTCCAGCCGATTTCTCGGAGATGCCTTGACATGTATTTATAAAACTGCACCATAATGACCATCCCCATGTGCAAAGTTGCAGGAAGCATGGAATGGTTCAAGATGGCCGTCGTTACCATGGAAACGGCAAAAATGTAAAAAAAACGAAAAATGGTCCAGATTACATAAAACTTTCAGAACTAATAACTCATCGTTAGAAGGCGTGACATCCATCTGAAGAACTTTTAAAATGGCTACCGTTGTCATGGAAACAGTCCAAACGTGAAAAAAACGAAAATAAATCCTTCCATGAATAGAGGTTTTGTACATTTCATCAAGTTTAAGTATCAGCTCATCAATGCATTTGTTGTCTTGAATTTTCAAACCGAGATTGTAAACGCATGCTCCATACTCCTGGGTCTGTATTTTATAATCTATTCCATGTTCAAAATCTGTGCCGTAAAGCATGTAATATTTGAACTTCTCTTGATGGCCGCCATTACCATGGAAATGGCAAAAATGTAAAAAACCGAAAAATGGTCCAAATTACATAAAACTTTCAGAACTAATAACTCATCGTTAGAAGGCGTGACATCCATCTTAAGAACTTTTAAAATGGCTACCGTTGTCATGGAAACAGTCCAAACGTGAAAAAATCGAAAATAAATCCTTAATAAATTCATAGAAATTCAACCGTTACAGATACGACCAAAAAACCTGTAACTTCGAAACAGTAGTATAAACTGCAAAAGTAATTATTTACCGCAAAATGTAGCCATTTACCGCAAAATGTAGCCAGTTTCCACCACAATGTAGCCATTAAGCGCAAAAAAGTAACAAATTACCGCAAAACTGTAGCCATTTTCCGCAAGAAAGTAACCATGTACCGCATGGAAGTTGTCAGTTACCGAAAGAAAGTAACCATGTACCGCAAGTATGTAGCAGTTTACCACAAAAATGTTGCCGTTTACCGCCAAAAAGATAGCGGTATATGTGTACTTAATTGCGGTAATTGGTTACTTTGTCGCTACTTTACCGCCAAAAAGTCATTAATTACCGCAATAAATGTAGCGGTTTACCGCAAAAAAGAAGCCATTCACCGTAAAATGTTTTTTTTGTTATGACTAAAACTTGTAATATATCTGCTAATTTGATGTACTTGACTTCTTATATGTTTGTGATTCTTATCAAGTGATGGAAAGTGTTCAATATCCTCACTGATTTCCTTGTCTTTATGATTTTCATTAGAGATGCCACTGAGTTTTGTACAACGCATAGTTTTGACTGTACTGAATTTATTTTCTTTAGGGAAGAATTGATCTTTTGCTGACAGCATTCAACTCACAACACACAAACCAACACAGACATATGGACACATACAATCAAACATACACCCTCAATTTGGTGGGGTGGTCTATATCATTCCATGTATGCAGTAAGGTGATGGGCTGAGTAGTGGTATAAATTGCTCTTTTATTGTCAGAAATCTCCGTATCATCAGTCAGTTAATCAATGTTAGAATGTAGCCATCTACCGCAAATATGACGTTATTTACCGCAAATATGTAATCATGTACCGCTAGCTATTGTTGGCGACAAAACAACGGTAAATGGCTACAAAATTTCGGTACATGACTACCACAAAATGTACCCGTTTACCACGAAAATGTAGCCATTTTGCGCCCAAAAAGTACCAAATTACAGCAAGACTGTAGCCTTTTACCACAAGAATGTAGCCATTTAGCGCAAAAAAGTAACCAATAACCGCAAGACTGTAACCGTTTACCACAAAAATATAGCCTTTAATCGCAGAAAAGTAACCAATTACCGCAAGACTGTAGCCGTTTACCACAGGAATGTAACCAATTGGCGCAAAAAGGTAACCAACTACCGCAAGACTGTAGCCGTTTACCACAAAAATGTAGCCTTTAATCGAAGAAAAGAAACCAGTTACCGCAAGACTGTAGCCATTTACTACCAAAAAAGAGTCAATTCCCGCAAAATGTAATTAAATAACACCAAATTGTAGCCATTTAGTACAATAAAAGTAAACATTAACCACCAAAATATAGTAATAATGTACTATCTTATACAGATATATATAAGTCTAAGATAGAAAGGTAAATAGATAGATACTTTATTCTCTAAAAACTAGATACAAGTTTACAGAGAAACATACAATATAAATACAGACACAATAGTTAAGGTAACAAATACAGTTAATATGATGACATACATGTTACCTTTTCATTATTAATAACAATTTCAATCATTTCTATGATCAGATTTTATTTCAAACTATATTAGTTTCAAATTGCTTTTTTTCAGTTTAGACCTTAAACATTAGTTCCATGGTTAATACCAACTTACAAATTTTCATCTACAACTAATCTCACTGGACCACCAGTAGAGTAATACTACCAGTCTACTTACAGTTTTCTTTCAATGGCTTCTTTGTGGTTAAAATTTGCAATTCTCAGTTTTAATATCAATACTTTTGACAAAGGTTTTAAAAATTTCAATGTTGAAATCTGGAAGTTGCTGGAAATTGTCTATATTAATATTCAAAGAAGTTTCAAAATATCGGAATTAGTGGTCAGGAAGAAAATGTATCAAATTGAATCGTATTGTTGTTATTCTATTTGAACTTAATATATGGCATGTTTGGTTTTCATTTTTGAATAATTATCGAATCCTTTTTTATTCCTCTCAATAGCATAGAATTCACTATATTTCATTGTTAAATATTCTAATGAAATTTAGTTCGGTTTCTTGAAACAGAATGTTTTTTTTATCAAATCTTTGCCATTCTCTCGAAACTTTGAATCAAAAAGTGCATAAATGGCGGGATTAGCGATATGATTCCAACAATATGATGATCTGGCCAGTATTTGATGTACGCATGCGTTATAAGTTTCTGGGTCGTCTATATTCCAGTGTGCAGTAGTGTCCAAGAGTTTCATGACTGTGCTGGGTAGATAACTCACTATAAACACTATTACAATTGTAAAAGATATTTTGGTAATTTTACGTCCCGAGGATTGGTCCTTTTCAATTGGAGCGTTTATATCAATGACTGCAATAATGGATCGGAATCGTTTCCTGTATTTTGATTGCTTGATAATTTTTTTCCAGATTAGTGCATATATTGTGACTAACATTGTAACTAAGGTTACAAGAATGAAAAGAATAACACAATTATATATAGTAGGGAATGAGTTATGTTCATATGTTTGGGTTACACAAACCTCAACAGTTATATGATAATTATCTACCTTGAACAAATAAGTATTCCAAATGAAGTAATGAGGACAGGACAGTACAATTGCCATTAAACAAGCGCCATTCATAAGAACTATGACGTACCTTGGCGTGTTCTGAGAGTCCATTGGCGTGCACACACGTTTATACCGATCGACAGACAAGATCAGAATAATTAGAGCTGATAATATAACCACAAAATAACAAAAAGTAAGCCATAACTTGCAGGTAATTGATGTGAACAGCGAAAAGTGATTTAGTTTTTCTGCGACTTCTATTGGAATAGCAACACTACACACAAGAAAATCAGAAATTGCTAATCCAAAAATAGCTGTTGAATGTGTAGTTCTGTACTGTTTAAATCCATAGACAAGTATAACAAGACCATTTCCAAATAGTCCAATACCAGACAAAGCTGATAAACATATTATATAAACGATGTGATTTGACGTATGATTCCGATTCAGCTCTGTAATGACATCCTTATAGTGTGTTATGTTGTCATCCAAAGCGCACAAATTCATATTAAAATGATTCCTTATTGCATGCTACTTTACTTCTGTTAAAAAACCTTGTTTAAATCCTGACAATCAATCGTATAGTCTATGACTAAATAATCAGTATTACCTTAGGTGGGATAAAAAAGCAAACAACACATTAAGCTTTTTTTTTCAATCGAGGAATTGGTCAAGTGAAATCTAAACAGACTTAATGGAGAGATATCGCGTAGGGCGGTACTACTCAAATAAAACCAAGATAACCCAATTAATCGGATACTTGACATTAATCAGAGATAGAGAGTTCTGTGTATGAGGCAGCAACCAAACGTCACACTTAAAGTTTCTTACAACAATGGAACGGTTATTCCTTAAATTGTCAACCAACTCGTGATGGCGTCCGTGAAATTTAGAAAGAGATGATTTCAATTTCACCATTTGGAACTCTTGGTTTAATAGCTTTCTTGTGAGCAGCAATCTCCATCAAAGAAGTCATGACAGGAAATACAAGCCTGGGAATATCATATCAATTGGTAGATATTTACTCCCTATGCAAGCGCTGTTTGAATGTTGCTCCATAGAAATGGAAAGTTCACAATTGGGAAGCTGAACTCATCTCCTTTGTCGCAATTTTTTTTTCAACGTATGTAAATTGCGAAACAAAATAGAAACGGAAGGAACAAAACAAAACGAAACGAAATTATAAATTGAATATTTATTTTGTTTCCTTTCATTTCATATCGTTTCGTTTAGCTGTAGTTCTTTTGATTGGCGCTATTTCGTTCTGTTTTGTTTCGAGTTTTTCTGTTCCGTTTTTAATTCATTTCGCAGTTTACAGGTACCCATATAATAATGTGTTTTATTAGTTATAATGACTCAAACTTTTGATTAGCGTCTTATTTTTATGTGAAGAAAGAAGGATAACTCACTATTTTAAGGATCATACATGACTATGGAGCGTTAGTAAATACTGGATATGTGATAGTGTGCCATTAATTAAGAAAAAGTCAATTAGAAGCTTGGAAAGAGGTAAAACAGTATACATATAAGGAGATGTATTATATACGATGAGTCAACTTTCCGCTAGGCACAAAATAACGTGGATATTAACCGCCATATAGACCACCGTGCAACCTTCAGAAACCCAGAGTGAGACCGTATGATAAGCTAAAACAAGCTCCTGCATGACAAACTATTTAACAATCAAAACGAGAAAAGAGCGACCTAAATTATTTATTTAAATCTATGTTTGCTAGTTATCCGTTTATTATCACCAGAAATTTCTTTCCTGTTATTCTTACTGAACGGTTTATCAACAAAAATATTGATAAGAAATAAATATAAGTAACAATTTGCATTATAACAACACTTACCAAAAAGAAAGAGAGAGGGTTAGCGCTAGAACCAGGTTGAATCCACCATTTTCTACATTTGAAAATGCCTGTACCAAGTCAGGAATATGACAGTTCTTGTCTATTCGTTTTTGATGCGTTCTGTTATTTGATTCTGCCATGTGATTATGGACTTTCCGTATTGATTTTCCTCTGAGTTCAGTTTTTTTGTGATTTTACTTTTTACACAAATGAACTAATTACAGTAGGCAAATACATGAATTTCGACAGCATTATAAAGGGGAAAATGAAAAGGTTTGTGTCACAATGTCTGTCGCTATTTAATAGATCGTCTAATGTTAAACTGTCAATGTCGCGAAGTCTGTCACAAGCGTTAAAACACAAAAAAAAATATGATTTCAAACCATTTCGTCTACAGTCTGTATATCCCACTCAATATTGCTATCAACTGTTTCCCACTCAATGCTCTACAAAGGATATCAATCCCTTGCCGGGGATTAAGTCGTCATCCCATAGGAGATTTAGTTGTCACAATGAAATCAGCTGCATATTACTATAATGGTTTGCCGATAATTAAATGGCCATTCGCTGGAAGATTAAGTTGTCATAATAGACTTCGATATAGTATTGTACTAGTATTGTTGGTGTAAGGGTTACTTTTTCAATAAATCTTTTACGATCGAGTACGTTGTACAATCTCTCTAAAAATCAGGAAGAGATACCTTTAACGAAACGATGGACCAATTTTACCTTCTAGTATTCGTATTAATAAAGCAAATATTCTCTGGCTTTTTGAAAATATTGATGACGGAGCATTTACACTTCAACTTCATAAAAGCTATATTGGAGCTTGCAGCACCTACTCAGATTTGTAAAACGTCACCAGTGTCGGAGCAGAAAGATGAACCTTGTTGATAAATATTCCTTATCAACTTCACAGATTATACATGATGGTCTTGAAGTATAGATTATGCGTACTGACGCTGTTTATCATCTGATCACGTATATGGTAACGTGTTCTTTTATTTGTCTTTATTAATATTACTTTTATTGTTGGCCTGTTTTTGATGATATACATTTGATATGGCTCTGTACTTATGCATCCCGTCATTGTGTTGTTTGATGATATACATTTGATATGGCTCTTTACTTATGCATCCCGTCATTGTGTTGTTTGATGATATACATTTGATATGGCTCGTTACTTATACATCCCGTCATTGTGTTGTTTGATGATATACATTTGATATGGCTCTTTACTTATACATCCCGTCATTGTGTTGTTTGGTGATATACATTTGATGTGACTCTGTACTTATGCATCCCGTCATTGTGTTGTTTGATGATATACATTTGATATGGCTCGTTACTTATACATCCCGTCATTGTGTTGTTTGATGATATACATTTGATGTGACTCTGTACTTATACATCCCGTCATTGTGTTGTTTGGTGATATACATTTGATGTGACTCTGTACTTATGCATCCCGTCATTGTGTTGTTTGTATTATTTTTAATTTTTACTTGTGTGCTTTGTCCGTGTGACTTTTTATGTTTCGTAGATACATATGACGTGTCTCTGTGCTCTAAACATTCCGCCATTGTGTGAAATATTATTGATATGGTCATATTTATTAGCTGTTTACAAAACTCTTGAATTTTTGAAATACTAACGCTTTTCTACCTCAGGAATATATAACCTTAGCTGTGTTTGGCAAAACTTTTAGGAGTTTTGGTCCTCAATGCTCTTCAACTTCGTACTTTATTTGGCCTTTTTTCTTTCTTCTTTTTTGATTCGAGCGTCACTGGTGAGTCTTTTGTGGACGAAACGCGCGTCTGGCGTAAATATAAAATGTAAATCTGGTATCTATGATGAGTTTAGGCACCAACCATTTGAAAAAATAGATTGTTCTTCGCCGAAGGCGAAAAAAAAAAGTTTGCACAGCAAAAATGAAATACAAAAATGAAATACAAAAATGAAATACAAAAATGAAATACAAAAATTAGTAGGCAATGAGCGAGGTTGTTTAATGTGATATATTTATGCTTTTTTGTGCTTGTTTGTTAAATATTTTTTTTAGTTTTAGTTGTGATTGAGATTGTAACACGGTGTTGACTGCTGTACCCCTATTTTGACATTTATCTATCTATTATGTCTTTTTGTTTCATTCACGCATCGTTGTCAATGTAATGGAATTTGATGCGACTGGCATACAGGTGGGAGGTTTAGCGCTATAAAAAAACAGGTTCAATCCACCATTTTCTACAAGAAAATGCCGGTACCAAGTCAGGAATACTAATGATGACAATTGATGTGTTTGCTTTTGATTTTTCCATTCGATTAAGTACTTTCCGTTTTTTTATTTTTCTGAGTTCAGTATTGTTGTGATTGAACTTTTTGGATGGAGCATGGGAATGTGCATTGCAGTAGTTATCGTTCGTTCCACAATTTGAATCACCAACGAGACTGTTGTGTGTATGCTCGGATCTCGTAGACCACAGGTACGTCAGAGGAACGACTCTGTCCATACTGGAAGTTGCTGGAAATTGTCTATATGAATATCCTAAGAAGTTTCAAAATATCGGAATTAGTGTTCGGTGAGAAAATGTATCAAATTGAATCGTATTGTTGTTATTCTATTTGAACTTAATATATGGCATGTTTGGTTTTCATTTTGAATAATTGTCGAATCCTGTTTTATTTCTCTCATTATAGCATAGAATTCACTATATTTCAGTGTTAAATATTCTAATGAAAATTAGTTCGGTTTCTTGAACCAAATAATATTTTTATTAAATATTTGCCATTCTCTCGAAACTTTGAATCAAAAAGTGCATAAATGGCGGGATTAGCGATATGATTCCAACAATATGATGATCTGGCCAGTATTTGATGTACGCATGCGTTATAAGTTTCTGGGTCGTCTATATTCCAGTGTGCAGTAGTGTCCAAGAGTTTCATGATAGTGCTGGGTAAATAACTCACTATGAACACTATTACAATGGTTAAAGAAATTTTGGTAATTTTACGCCCCGAGGATTGGTCCTTTTCAATTGGAGCGTTTATATCAATGACTGCAATAATGGATCGGAATCGTTTCCTGTATTTTGATTGCTTGATAATGTTTTTCCAGATTAGTGCATATATTGTTACTAACATTGTAACCAAGGTTACAAGAATGAAAAGAATAACACAATTATATATTGTAGGGAATGAGTTATGTTCATATGTTTGGGTTACACAAACCTCAACGGTTATATGATAATTATCTACCTTGAACAAATGAGTATTCCAAATGAAGTAATGAGGGCAGGACAGTACAATTGCCATTAAACAAGCGCCATTCATAAGAACTATGGCGTACCTTGGCGTGTACTGAGAGTCCATTGGCGTGCACACACGTTTATACCGATCGACAGACTAGATCAGAATAATTAGAGCTGATAATATAACCACAAAATAACAAAAAGTAAGCCATAACTTGCAGGTAATTGATGTGAACAGCGAAAAGTGATTTAGTTTTTCTGCGACTTCTATTGGAATAGCAACACTACACACAAGAAAATCAGAAATCGCTAATCCAAGAATAGCTGTTGAATGTGTAGTTCTGTTCTGTTTAAATCCATAGACAAGTATAACAAGACCATTTCCAAAAAGTCCAATAAAAGATAAAATTGATAAACATATTATATAAACGATGTGATTTGAAGTATGATTCCGATTCAGTTCTGTAATGACATCCTTATAGTGTGTGATGTTGTCATTCAAAGCGCATGAATTCATATCAAAATGATTCCTTATTGAATGTCCTTACTTCTGTTAAATCCTTGTTTAGATTCTGACAATCGTATACTCTATGACTAAATAATCAGTATTACTTTAGGTGGGATAAAACAACAAACACATTAAGCTTTTTTTTTCCAATCGCGGAATTGGTCAAGTGAAAACTAAACAGACTTAATGGTCAAGTGAAATCTAAACAGACTTAATGGAGAGATATCGCGTGGGGCGGTACTACTCAAATAAAACCAAGATAACCCAATTAATCGGATAGTTGACATTAATCAGAGATAGAGAGTTCTGTGTATGAGGCAGCAACCAAACGACACACTTAAAGTTTCTTACAACTTTAAACAGTCCTAAATCACATAATTATTGGCTTGTGGTGTATTCTGAAACTAATACCCATCATGCATCAGTGATGTCTCGGATGTACTAAATCACATAATTATTGGCTGGTGGTGTATTCTGAGACTGATACCCATCATGCATCAGTGATGTCTCGGATGTACTTAATCACATAATTATTGGCTGGTGGTGCATTCTGAGACTGATACCCATCATGCATCAGTGATGTCTCGGATGTACTAAATCACATAATTATTGGCTGGTGGTGTATTCTGAGACTGATACCCATCATGCATCAGTGATGTCTCGGATGTACTAAATCACATAATTATTGGCTGGTGGTGTATTATGAGACTGATATCCATCATGATGTCTCGGATGTGTTAAATATTCAAAGAAATTTGACCTTATTAGTTAAAGATGTCAATAGTGTTAATTTACTTGAATAGTATATTCTTTTATAATGAAAGTTCGGTCTTTATTAAATTGATCTGACTCAGAGCCATGAACAATACAGTATTTACGATATGTGTATATACATGTATATCCCAGCTACTTTGTTATGTCTATGATGTTAAAATACTAAATCCCTGTAGGGGTGTTTTAGCTGATTTTAGACCCTGATGCACGATTTTTTATTATCTCTCAGTAACTACGAGTACTCTGAAATCGCACTTCCTTGTTAATTTAAAAATGTTGAGACTATTTGTAAAACTTTGTTTGTCATTTGAAGTTCACCTAATCGGGATTATATTTGGTCTATATACCAACTTTGATAAGTGCTTGGTATTACAATAATTTGTTACTTCTTTAAACTATGACCATCAAAATTTTGTTTTGTAAAAACTATTTCCTTTCTCCTGTTAAAACAACATTATTTTCATTTACTTGTGATTGAGTAAAACCATTTCAATTTATATTTTATAGTGTGTCTTTCAATGTTGTGATGTTACATTATTGTTTCAGATGAATGGTTTGAATGGTTTTACACTACAGCCTCGGACCATAAAGTCATTATAATTTCTTGTGTACCATATAACTTTAAAAACCTTCGTCTATACTATAATATCATATAAACTTAAACCTTAAAGTGATGATAATCTCATGGGTACCATATAGCATTAGCAACCTTCGTCGGTAGCATGATATCATAAACACTTGGACCTTAAAGTCATGAAAATTTAGTGTGTACCATATAGCATTAACAACCGTCGTCCGTACCATAATATGATAAAAATTTGGACCTCAAAGTCATGATAATTTCGCGTGTACCATAAAGCATTAACAATCTTCGTCTGTACCATAATATCATAACAACTTGGACCTTAAAAGTCGAGATAATTTCGATTGTACCATCTAGCATTAATACCCTTCGTCGATACCATAATATCATAAAAACTTGGACCTTAAAGTCATGATAATTTCGTGTGTACCATATAGCATTAACAATCTTCGTCGGTACCATAATATCATAAAAACTTGGACCTTAAAGTGATGATAATTTCGTGTTTACTATATAGCATTATCAACCTTCGTGTGTACCATAATATAAAAATGTGGACATTTAAGTGATGATAATTTCGGGTGTACCATATAGCATTAACAACTTGGACCTTAAAGTGATGATAATTTTGTGTGTACCATATAGTATAAACAACCTTGGACCTGAAAAAACTTGGATATTAAAGTGATGATAATTTCGTGTGTACTATATAAAGCATTAACAAACTTGGACCTTCAAGTCGTGATAATATCTTGTGTACTATATAGCATAAATAACCTTCGTCGGTACTATAGTATAATAAAAACTTGGACCTTAAAGTCATGATAATTTCGTGTGTACCATATAGCATTAACAACTTGGACCTTAAAGTGGTGATAGTTTCGTGTGTACCTTATAGCGTTAACAAGCTTCGTCGGTACCATAATATGATACAAACTTGGACTTTAAATTGATGATAATTTGTGTGTGCCATATAGCGTTAACAACTTTGGACCATAAAGTCATTATAATTTCTTGTGTACCATATAACATAAGCAACCTTCGTCGGTACCATAATATCAGAAAAACTTCGACCTTAACGTCATGATAATTTCGTGTGTACCATATAACATTAACAACTCGGATCTTAAAGTGATTATAATGTCGTGTGTACAATCAAGCGTTAAAAAACTCGGATCTTAAAGTGATGATAATTTCGTGTGTACCATATAGCATTTACAAACTTGGACCTTAAAGTGATGATAATTTCGTGTGTACCATATAGCATTTACAAACTTGGACCTTAAAGTGATGATTATTTCGTGTGTACAAAAATATCATAAAAACTTGGACCTAAAAGTGATGATAATTTCGTGTGTACGATATAGCGTTAACAAACCTGGACCTTAAAGTGATGATATTTCGTATGTACCATATAGCATTAACAATCTTGGACCTTAAAGTGGTGAAAATTTCGTGTGTACCTTATAGCGTTAACAAGCTTCGTCGGTACCATAATGTGATACAAACTTGGACTTTAAATTGATGATAGTTTGTGTGTGACATATAGCGTTAACAACTTTGGACCATAAAGTCATTATAATTTCTTGTGTACCATATAACATTAGCAACCTTCGTCGGTTCCATAATATCAGAAAAACTTCGACCTTAAAGTCATGATAATTTCGTGTGTACCATATAACCTTAACAACTCGGATCTTAAAGTGATGATAATTTCGTGTGTACCATATAGCATTTACAAACTTGGACCTTAAAGTGATTATTATTTCGTGTGTACCATAATATCATAAAAACTTGGACATAAAAGTGATGATAATGTCGTGTGTACGATATAGCGTTAACAAACCTGGACCTTAAAGTGATGATAATTTCGTATGTACCATGTAGCATTAACAAACTTAGATCTTAAAGTGACGATAATGTCGTGTGTACCATATAGCGTTAACAAACTTGGACCTTAAAGTGATGAAAATTTCGTGTGTACCATATAGCGTTAACAAACTTGGACCTTAAAATGATGACAATTTAGTGTGTACCGTTAACAACCTTGATTTGTCTATATTTTCCTCGTATTCTGCGGATGAAAATCTCAAAAGCAAGATATATGATTTGTTGATTTTATCTTGTATTAAAAACATTACCTAATTTTTTGAAAAATGTCATCACCTAATAGTTTTTGTATCCATTTATATCCTTTTTGTTTCATAAAAGAGAGTATTTCATTACGATGTTGATCTGTTTCTATCGTAAAGACGTCTATATTTAGATCATCCCATTCAATAGAATTTAAGATGTGCATTTCTGCACCTTCTACATCTAAAGAAAAGTAATCGATATCCTTGTGCCCTATTGTTCTCATTATTGTAAGCAATGGAAAACAATTAACTTTAACGGTATCGTTGACGTGAGCCCAGTGCGCCTCTTTCGCATATTGAATTCTCTCCCTGTCTATGCGTTTACGATGCATATCTGTTAGTGTTTCCTTTGCACTTGTAATAGCACCAGCTAACATAAATGTCATTGCTGGCAGACTTTTGCTTACACATGCATTCACCATATAACACTTCCGGTCTTTCTTCAACATCATATCATACAGGAAAGGACTGGCTTCGACAAGCAAGCCATTCCAATTTCGAACTTTTTCAAAAAACAAAGTATTGGACAAATCTTCGCCATCAAAACCTCCAATTTCTACAAAAAATCCATTTTTCTTTTTCTTCAGCAATTTGTCAATGACCTGGTCCTGTCCATATTGTGACCAGCTTATCACGCCTTGTTTGGCTCCTTTAGGGTGTTCCAGTTTATAACTTCCTTTACCTTTTATTATAGCATTTAAATCCATGTATATTTCTTCCTTTGTATGCAAGCGAGATAAACTGTTTCTATTTGCTTTATCAATCAAATCGAAATTATATAACTGCTGTTTTGTTTCGTTTGAGTCGTAATTCCTTGTACTTTGAAAATTGGCAAAATAAAATAAAAATAAAACAAAAGCCGTCAAACAAACAATCATAAGACAGCCCTTCGATATTGTTTGCATCTCTCTTCCTTCTATGTTATGTACAGTAACAAAACTCTACAAAATAAGTAATAGTTATTATTCATGTTGTTCCAGAATGTATCTTCTATGTTATGTTCAGTAACAAAACTCTACAAAATAAGTAATAGTTATTATTCATGTTGTTCCAGAATCTATCTTCTATGTTATGTACAGTAACAAAACTCTACAAAAGAAGTAATAGTTATTATTCATGTTGTTCCAGAATCTATCTTCTATGTTATGTACAGTAACAAAACTCTACAAAATAAGTAATAGTTATTATTCATGTTGTTCCAGAATCTATCTTCTATGTTATGTACAGTAACAAAACTCTACAAAATAAGTAATAGTTATTATTCATGTTGTTCCAGAATCTATCTTCTATGTTATGTACAGTAACAAAACTCTACAAAATAAGTAATAGTTATAATTCATGTTGTTCCAGAATGTATCTTCTATGTTATGTACAGTAACAAAACTCTACAAAAGAAGTAATAGTTATTATTCATGTTGTTCCAGAATCTATCTTCTATGTTATGTACAGTAACAAAACTCTACAAAAGAAGTAATAGTTATTATTCATGTTGTTCCAGAATCTATCTTCTATGTTATGTACAGTAACAAAACTCTACAAAAGAAGTAATAGTTATTATTCATGTTGTTCCAGAATGTATCTTCTATGTTATGTACAGTAACAAAACTCTACAAAATAAGTAATAGTTATTATTCATGTTGTTCCAGAATCTATCTTCTATGTTATGTACAGTAACAAAACTCTACAAAATAAGTAATAGTTATAATTCATGTTGTTCCAGAATGTATCTTCTATGTTATGTACAGTAACAAAACTCTACAAAAGAAGTAATAGTTATTATTCATGTTGTTCCAGAATCTATCTTCTATGTTATGTACAGTAACAAAACTCTACAAAAGAAGTAATAGTTATTATTCATGTTGTTCCAGAATCTATCTTCTATGTTATGTACAGTAACAAAACTCTACAAAAGAAGTAATAGTTATTATTCATGTTGTTCCAGAATGTATCTTCTATGTTATGTACAGTAACAAAACTCTACAAAATAAGTAATAGTTATTATTCATGTTGTTCCAGAATGTATCTTCTATGTTATGTACAGTAACAAAACTCTACAAAATAAGTAATAGTTATTATTCATGTTGTTCCAGAATGTATCTTCTATGTTATGTACAGTAACAAAACTCTACAAAATAAGTAATAGTTATTATTCATGTTGTTCCAGAATGTATCTTCTATGTTATGTACAGTAACAAAACTCTACAAAATAAGTAATAGTTATTATTCATGTTGTTCCAGAATCTATCTTCTATGTTATGTACAGTAACAAAACTCTACAAAATAAGTAATAGTTATTATTCATGTTGTTCCAGAATCTATCTTCTATGTTATGTACAGTAACAAAACTCTACAAAATAAGTAATAGTTATAATTCATGTTGTTCCAGAATGTATCTTCTATGTTATGTACAGTAACAAAACTCTACAAAAGAAGTAATAGTTATTATTCATGTTGTTCCAGAATCTATCTTCTATGTTATGTACAGTAACAAAACTCTACAAAATAAGTAATAGTTATAATTCATGTTGTTCCAGAATGTATCTTCTATGTTATGTACAGTAACAAAACTCTACAAAATAAGTAATAGTTATCATTCATGTTGTTCCAGAATCTATCTTCTATGTTATGTACAGTAACAAAACTCTACAAAATAAGTAATAGTTATAATTCATGTTGTTCCAGAATGTATCTTCTATGTTATGTACAGTAACAAAACTCTACAAAATAAGTAATAGTTATTATTCATGTTGTTCCAGAATGTATCTTCTATGTTATGTACAGTAACAAAACTCTACAAAATAAGTAATAGTTATTATTCATGTTGTTCCAGAATGTATCTTCTATGTTATGTACAGTAACAAAACTCTACAAAATAAGTAATAGTTATTATTCATGTTGTTCCAGAATCTATCTTCTATGTTATGTACAGTAACAAAACTCTACAAAAGAAGTAATAGTTATTATTCATGTTGTTCCAGAATGTATCTTCTATGTTATGTACAGTAACAAAACTCTACAAAATAAGTAATAGTTATTATTCATGTTGTTCCAGAATGTATCTTCTATGTTATGTACAGTAACAAAACTCTACAAAATAAGTAATAGTTATTATTCATGTTGTTCCAGAATGTATCTTCTATGTTATGTACAGTAACAAAACTCTACAAAATAAGTAATAGTTATTATTCATGTTGTTCCAGAATGTATCTTCTATGTTATGTACAGTAACAAAACTCTACAAAATAAGTAATAGTTATTATTCATGTTGTTCCAGAATCTATCTTCTATGTTATGTACAGTAACAAAACTCTACAAAATAAGTAATAGTTATAATTCATGTTGTTCCAGAATGTATCTTCTATGTTATGTACAGTAACAAAACTCTACAAAAGAAGTAATAGTTATTATTCATGTTGTTCCAGAATCTATCTTCTATGTTATGTACAGTAACAAAACTCTACAAAATAAGTAATAGTTATAATTCATGTTGTTCCAGAATCTATCTTCTATGTTATGTACAGTAACAAAACTCTACAAAATAAGTAATAGTTATCATTCATGTTGTTCCAGAATCTATCTTCTATGTTATGTACAGTAACAAAACTCTACAAAATAAGTAATAGTTATAATTCATGTTGTTCCAGAATGTATCTTCTATGTTATGTACAGTAACAAAACTCTACAAAATAAGTAATAGTTATTATTCATGTTGTTCCAGAATCTATCTTCTATGTTATGTACAGTAACAAAACTCTACAAAATAAGTAATAGTTATTATTCATGTTGTTCCAGAATCTATCTTCTATGTTATTTCCAGTAACAAAACTCTACAAAAGAAGTAATAGTTATTATTCATGTTGTTCCAGAATCTATCTTCTATGTTATGTACAGTAACAAAACTCTACAAAATAAGTAATAGTTATTATTCATGTTGTTCCAGAATCTATCTTCTATGTTATTTCCAGTAACAAAACTCTACAAAATAAGTAATAGTTATTATTCATGTTGTTTCAGAACAACACTTGAATCTGGGGGAGAACAATCTTCGTGTATACTAATGATTTATGGATTTCATTTCTTACGAATGGGCTCGTACAAGTAGGAACGAGGCAACTACTTTGCTGTTTACTTTATCTTATGTTCAGCTAGCTTAATACCAGATTCAATCCACCCTTTTCTACATAAGAAAATGCCTGTACGAAGTCAGAAATATGACAGTTGTTGTCCGTTCGTTTGATGTATTAGTGCTTTTGATTTAGCCATTTGATGTCAGACTTTCCGTTTTGAATTTTCCTCTGAGTTCGGTATTACTGCTGTTTTACTCTTTGCAAGGAAAACCCATTTTAATTAAGTAAAATAGTGAAAGCGAGGAAACAGTTTTATGGGTCGAATTATATTACATTTCATGTCACTCCATGCAAGCTTTTTTTATTTCTAGTAAATGCATTATCGTAACACTATTTGTTTACAACTATTTTATATTGAATGACGTTCGTTCTATGTTTAAAACAATTCAAACTAATAAAAGTTTATACCAATACTAAACAATCGGTGTCCTCTATCAGATGTGTTACGGTGTATTGTGATTTCACATTATCTGTAGTACACATTGATTGCTGGGTGCAGACACGTAAGCAAATATTTTTCTTTTTCATCTCATGATCGACATCTTTTTAGTAATTTTTCTTTTAAATACTTCTATCTTTATTCTGATCATTAAACCAACTATAATGCACAACATTTCAACGAAAGAAAGAAAAAAGTTAAAATTTTCAAGAAATTCTTCAAATTGTGACAATGTTATACAAATTATTAAACCCAATAATAAAGGCGTAGGGTCTTTTGACGTGGTCTATTGTAGGCTAATTGGAGACCTTGAACCTGACAAACATCAACCGGAAATGACCATGAGTAAATCAGAAGTATCAATATTTCCTAATTCTGTCATGGATATATTCAGAGAAACCATATTTATTGCAAAATCAGTATGAAAAAAAATATAATTTGAGACTGGTTCGTTATTTTTTATTCGATATTCAATATTCAACAGCAGTCGTTTCGATATTCAAACTTAGTTGAAGTCATCAATATTGAAATATTCGAAAACATTGATACTCATAGCTATAAGGAGTGAAAAGATATGTAGGAAATCGTTTTATTAACCCCCCCCCCCCCTTTCCAAGTTATCGTATCAAATAAAAACCATTATGTAAATCGCACATGGTCTTTATCAGATATAGATTTTTATAAATAAAACGACTTCAAACATGTTCTTTTATAAATGATATTTCTAGAAACATGAAAAAGCGCTCATTCTAGTAACATTTATAAAAAGAAATAGAAAAATCATGGAAAGCTAAAACAATAAGAACAATATAATGAAACATACAATAGACCGCTTAAATGACATTGAGACCCCTCGTTAGTAAATATATAGATACACACGAAACCAAATGGAATTTGGATGAGCTTCTTGTCTTTCGATTTTTATGGAGGACTCAAAGTGCCAATATGATATTCAAAATATATCGTGAAAGTCTACCGGAGACCGCTTAACGAACGGTGATATCCCTGGAGTTTTAATGAACATTCGATGGACTTGTAGACAATATATATACAGATGATTTCAAACGGATTTCCCGGAATAATGTCATCCTTCATATCTATGGAGGGGTTTAATGAAATCTTTTCAGCTAAAATTTGACAAAAAAAAGAATAGTTTATGGACATTGAAAGACCGTGGACTTTCATCCAAGGCCTTTAATTTTATAAGCCAGAAGCGCGTTTCGTCTACATAAGACTAATCATTGACGCTCAGATCAAAACAGTTAAAAAGCCAAACAAATACAAAGTTGAAGAGTATTGAAGACCTAAAATTCCAAAAAGTTGTGCCAAATACGGCTAAGGCAAGTTACTCCTGAAGGTAAGAAAATCCTTAGTTTTTCGAAACAAATCAAAATTTGTAAACAGAAAATTTATGAAAATGACCATATATTTGATATTTATGTCAACACCGAAGTGCTGACTACTGGTCTGGTGATACCCGCGGGAACGAAACGTCCACCAGCAGTGGCATCGACCCAGTGGTGTGAATAGTTATCAATGGTACAAGGACTATAATTTAATACGCAAGACGCGCGTTTCGTCTTCATCATACTGATCAGTGACGCTCAGATCAAAACAGTTAAAAGGCCAAACAAATACAAAGTTGAAGAGCACTGAGGACCTAAAATTCCAAAAAATTGTGCCAAATACGGCTCAGATAATCTACTCCTTGGGGAAAGAAAATACTTTGTTTGTCGAAAAAATCAAAGTTTTGGAAACAGAAAATTTATAAAAATGACCATATAATTCATATTCATGTCAACACCGAAGTGCTGACTACTGGGCTGGTGATATCCTCGGGAACGAAACGTCCCCCAGCAATGGCATCGACCCAGTAGTGTTAATACTTATCAAAGGTACCAGGACTATACTTTAATACGCCACACGCGCGTTTTGTCTACATTAGACTCATCAGTGACGCTCAGATCAAAACAGTTAAAAGGCCAAACAAATACATAGTTGAAGAACATTGAGGACCTAAAATTCCAAAAAGTTGTGCCAAAAACGGCTAAGTTAATCTACTCCTGGGGGTGAGAAAATCATTAGTTTTTCGAAAAAATCAAAGTTTTGTAAACAGAAAATTTATAAAAGAGGGACGAAAGATACCAAAGAGACAGTCAAACTCGTAAATCTAAAACAAACTGACAACACCATGGCTAAAAATGAAAAAAGACAAACAGAAAAACAATAGTACACATGACATAACACAGAAAACCAAAGAACAAACAACACGAACCCCACCAAAAACTAGGGGTGATCTCAGGTGCTCCGGAAGGGTAAGTAGATCCTGCTTCACATGCGGCACCCGTCGTGTTGCTTATGTGATTACAAATCCGGTAAAATGTCTAATTCAGTAGGTCAAATTCATGAAAGGGAAGGGGATTGTAGTTACGACGTAAGGAACATATCCGATATCATTTGTGAAACGGTTATTCCATAACGGTCAACCAACTCGTGATGGCGTCCGTAAAATTTACGAAGGGATGATTTCAACTTCACCATTTGGAACTCTTGGTTTAATAGCTTCCTTGTTAGCAGTAACCCTCTATCAAGAAAATCATGATAGGAAATGCAAGCACGGGAATATCGTATCAATTGGGAGATATATACCCCGTATGCAGGTGCTGCTGGAATGTTGCTACTTAGAAATGGAAAGTTCACAATTGGAAAGCTGAAATCATCTCTTTTGTCGTAAAGTTTTGTCTTCAACCGACCCTCATTGTCAATTTCTAGATGTAAGTCAAGATATGAAGCCGACTTAATTGTATCTGTAGTATCCTTTATCTCCAATTCGATGGGATAGATGCGATCCACATAGACACCAAATTTTGAATTGTTTAGTGAAAGAACGTCATCTATATAGCGGAAAGTAGAGTTAAAGGATATTGCTAACTTCTTATCTTTCTTCCTATAAAAGTGACCATATTATTGATATTCATGTCAACACCGAAGTGCTGACTACTGGGCTGGTGATACGCTCGGGGACGAAACGTCCACCAGCAGGGGCATCGACCCAGTGGTGTAAAATTCGTTTCCATGCATTCTAATGGAAATACAAAGAGATTGCAATCCACTTTGGATAATTAAAGCGATTATAGAAAACACTTGTATATTGTCTCCTTTTTAAAAAAGTTTGTACTCACTTTTGCAGTAGGATGTAATAACCATCAATCTGTTCAAAGCAAGTGAATACACTAACCCTTTATTTATATATCTACAATAACCATCAATCTGTTCAAAGCAAGTGAATACACTAACCCTTTATTTATATATCTGCAATAACCATCAATCTGTTCAAAGCAAGTGAATACACTAACCCTTTATTTATATATCTGCAATAACCATCAATCTGTTCAAAGCAAGTGAATACACTAACCCTTTATTTATATATCTGCAATAACCATCAATCTGTTCAAAGCAAGTGAATACACTAACCCTTTATTTATATATCTGCAATAACCATCAATCTGTTCAAAGCAAGTGAATACACTAACCCTTTATTTATATATCTGCAATAACCATCAATCTGTTCAAAGCAAGTGAATACACTAACCCTTTATTTATATATCTGCAATAACCATCAATCTGTTCAAAGCAAGTGAATACACTAACCCTTTATTTATATATCTACAATAACACTGAAAACCGTTAGTTTATTGAACAGCATAATTTATGCTTCACTATAAATAGGTATAAGTTATTGCGGATTATTACAATTTTTCATATAATTTAAAAACGATTTTTCTACATGAGAAAATGCCTGTAAAAGTCAGGAACATAGCAGTTGTATATATACCATTGATGTGATTTATCCTTAGATCTTTCATTTGTCGAGAAGAAAAATGAAAATAATAAATAAAATAATAATTACTTCTATTTATTTAGAATTTTATGCACATAATAAGAATTACAGGATTAAAAACAAAATTCATTATTGACAAATTATTCTTAAAAAGTTCGATTGAGTGTTTATGTCTTAGATGGCTAGGAAGATTGTTCCAGAGGCTCACAATAGCTTTGTCGAAAAGTCTTTCTCCATAGATTTTAGTGCGTACACGAGGTTGTATAAGCTGCATGGCATTTTCCGATCTAAGGGATCTTAATGGTTGGTAGTCAGGAGCCTCTGGCCTTTGTTAGTCTTGTATTATTTAAATTTTAGTTTCTTGTGTACAATTTGGATATTAGTATGGCGTTCATTATCACTGAACTAGTATATATTTGTTTAGGGGCCAGCTGAAGGACGCCTCCGGGTGCGGGAATTTCTCGCTACATTAAAGACCTGTTGGTGACCTTCTGCTGTTGTTTTTTTATTGGTCGGGTTGTTGTCTCTTTGACACATTCCCCATTTCCATTCTCAATTTTACTAAAGAGTTCCTCAAGATAGACGGGCGCTAGGCCATGCAGGATTTTGAAAGTATACAAAAGAAGTTTATATTGTATTCGGTACTGCACCAGGATCCGGTTAGGGTATAATGTAATACAAATAATGAGAAAGCACGAAAAAATGTTGAAAAACATTGTTAAATAAAATTTTAGATCAGCTACCTGAGTCCCTGTAGTTTGAACAACATACATTGAAATCATGTGAAATGTTCAGTAAGTTGTATTTCAAAATAAATAGTGCTTCTCCTTCTACTATAATAATAATGGATTCTTAAATAGATATTAAGGTTTTTGGAGATACATTTTCTAAATAGTTACCATGGTTAACCATAGCATATATATACATATAAACGAATCGTTGTTACATGTATTACACCTTCAGTCTGCTTAGAGATTGCTAGTTGTAATACCACCAAATGTAAAAGAAGAGCTAACCTTAAAAATGAGAAACGAAAAATTCCAAAGGAACAGACAAACTCATAAATCTAAAATAAACTGACAACGCCATGGCTAAAAATGAAAAAAACAAACAGACAAACAATAGTACACATGACACAACATAGAAAAGTAAAGAATAAACAACCCGAACCCCAACTACACATAAATACGTTATACTTCGATTACAACTGTTGTTAGTTTTTTACAGAGGGATCTCTGCTGTGCAGAAACATTTTTGCTTATTTCAACGGTAGGCATCAGTCTTTTTTTCGTGATACATAACTGAATATTTACCGACCTATCCATTGCACAAATACCACACGGACCCTAAATGCATGATAATAATTGATGATTTTATTTTACAAATACACATAAATAAGTGTACTTAGATATAGGAAGATGTGGTGTGAGTGCCAATGAGACAACTCTCCATCTAAATAACAATTTAAAAATTAAACCATTATAGGTTAAAGTACGGCCTTCAACATCTGTTTTAATTTTAAACTAAAATGAAAACCAAGTTTAAATAAGATGGTAATTATTGAAAAAGTTAGCTTTACGTCGTTATTGTTTGATTTTTTAATCAAATCTCATGATATTAATTATGAAAAAACATAAATACATACCTTGATTTTGCTCGGTTCTACCTATAAAATTCCCCTACATCCATATACAGTATCCATGGCCACAAAAACGCCTTCTCATTTTATAATCGGTGCAAATGACAAAAGGGTCAATACATGTTGTGGTTTGATTGAATTAAATCAAATGTGGCCTGGATGTACAAGTTTTGACACTTAAAATTGTACTTTGGGTTTGAATCAAATGTAAATTATTGGTGTCTTTAAAGTGAAAAAAATAAATAGAATTGATTCAAAACATTAAGAAACAAAACGAAACAAAATAAGGTAAAACAAAATATGGCACAAAAAGTGCATGTTATATATTTAATAATTCTTTGAATCTTTGAATTATTTACACCAAGTATGCTTTTTAAAATCTGCATAATTTTAGAGATAAGGTTTTCATTTTTAACTGTTAATGTTTTTGATGAAATATAAATACAGGAACTGTAAATGCTATTATGAAAATTTTAGAAAGCAATATTTAATGTGTTATGTAGTTAACATTTGCCCACTACTTGGTTCAATATTATTTTAATATGTTTGCAGTGACGGTTTTATTTTGAGTTTTATTAGTAAATTATTCTCTCCGATTTATGCATCATTTTTCTGAGTGCAAGTAAAATAAAACCTGTCAAATTTTCAATATAAATTTCTGCACGGAATTTTAAGTGCAAATAATGACATTATGTGAAAAGCATTGACACGTGACATGTAATATTCAAGCTCCAAACTACAAACGATATTCTAAAGCTTGATGTATTTTACCTCAAGTCAAAATCAATTTAATCCCTAAACATTGAATAAATTAAATCTACTATTTCTATCAAATGTGTTATTATAATTTGTTCGGGAAAATGTTGTTTTTGTATTGCTGTTTATGTTGACCCGGATCATAATGTGTTTACATAGGAGACATTTGGAAAAAGAGGGTATGTATTTATTATATACTGTCTACAAAATAAGTTGTGGAGAAAGAGGGTATGTATTTTTCATATACTGTCTAAAATATAAGTTGTGGAGAAAGAGGGTATGTTTTTTTCATATAAGAGGGACGAAAGATACCAAAGGGACAGTCAAACTCACAAATCTAAAACAAACTGACAACGACATGGCTAAAAATGATAAAGACAAACAATATTACACATGCCACAACATAGAAAACTAAAGAATAAACCAAAAACTAGGGGTAATCTCGGGTGCTCCGGAAGGGTAAGCAGATCCTGCTCCACATGTGGCACCCGTCATGTTGCTTATGTGATAACAAATCCGGAAAATAGAAAGAGGATACGTATTTACGCATTCTCCAAAAATATTTTAAAAAACCCTAAAAGATAACTTTGAAAATATATTCTTTGAAAATTTAGAATTAACAAAGGTAACAAGTAAAATGTTCTTGTACAGTAACAAAATACGAACATAGACAAATACGTTCTTAAAACATATTTCTTGAAGAAATTTAGATATATTACACTTACTTCAAACAGGAACTATCCTAGGAGTTTGATATTGTTGTTATTTCACTTGGTTTTTTTTAACTTTATCTAATATTATTCAGCTTACTATTCCGTTCATTAAAACACGCAACACCTGAATAAATATTATTACATTCTTACTACTGCTTATGGCTATATATGAGGTTCTTTTATTGGTATTGAATTGTTTATGTGCCCTCAACCCCTGAATTTGTAAATACGAATGACTCTTGTACACAAATAACGACCATTAAATAAAAAAAAGTTTCTCATTATTTTAAAAATCTACATCAAAAGGGTGGGTGAACAACACCTCAGTGGCAGCCCTAACAATAAAATATTAAAGAAGCCCCTTTTGAAGTTATTGGAAGTTTATATATTTTTGCGAGTAATTGACGTATATTCTTTTGATAAATCATATTAAGAATGCGTAAGGAAAACCCCAAAACAAGCTAAATTACATGGTTCACTCATAGTTAATAAGTCTGCAGTTACCTGGTCGAAAACAAATCTGGAGGTCATCTGACTCAACTCAAATATTGTATGTGGATTTATATTTATTTATTTATTCAACTTTATTTGTGCAAGTTTACTTATAAGAAGGTTACTTTTTGTGTTCAAATATGCTGTTTAAAAGAGCTTTGCGACAACGACATATATGTGTACATTGTGTAACATATATAAAAGAAGATATAGTTTAACAATGTTTAACTGCCATAGAATAGACTTAATAACACAAACATTAGCTTTAGATCACAGCAAGGCCTTTCTCAAAGATCTACAATGAACAAAGCCCATACTACATGTAAATTTGTCGTTCGTCATTTTGTACATGAATTAGGCCCTTAGTTTTCCCGTGCGAATTGTCAGTTTCAAATTTTTCATTTCGGGGTCTTTTATAGCTGGCTATGCGATATGAGCATATTTGTATTGATACAGGCAGAAGAGGGGCCTATGGCTATTAATTTCTGTGTCAGTTGTTTCTTGCGGGAAATTGTTGCATTTGCGATTATACTCATCCGTTTGTTCTTAAATTTATAAAAAAAAGAGCGTTCGTTAATCAAAACGGTAAAATCGAATACTTAACGAGCCATATGCATTATATTAGTAAGAAGATATGTTATGATTAACACCGATTGGTCATTGTACGGCCTTACCCAGCCCAGTAGTACAACGAGGGTATCACCAGCACAGTGGTTAGCACTTTGATGTTGACCCGAATATCAAATATATGGACATTTTGATAATTTTCTGTTTACAAAACTATGGATGTTCTAAGCTAAGGAATTTATTACCTAACTGTATTTGCCTAACTTCTTTTGGAATTTCGGGTCCTTAATGCTCTTTGAATTTGTTTGGCTTTATATCTTTTTTAAGGTTAGCGTCACTGAGGAGTCACTGATGAGTCTTATGAAGACGATACGCGCGTCTGGCGTTTCAAATTATAATCCTGGTACCATAAAATCATCAATCTTTCTAAAAGCTAATGATTTTCTTATCCCATCAATGAAAAGATTACCTTAGCTGTATTTGGCAAAATTTTTCGGAAATTTTGGGTCCTCAATGCTCTTCAACTTTGTACTTTTTTGGTTTTATAACTATTTTGATCTAAGTATCACTGATGAGTCTTATGTAGACGAAACGCGCGTCTGGTGTTTTAAATAATAATCCTGGTAACTTTGATAACTATTTACACCACTTGGTCGATGGCGCTACCGGTGGACGCTCCATCTCCTAAGATATCACCAGCCCAGTAGTTAGCACTTCCATATTGACATGAATATCAATTGTATGGTAATTTTTATAAATTTCATGTTTACAAAACTATGAATTTTTTGAAAAACAAATGATTTTCTTATCCCAGGAATAGATTACCTTAGCACAACTTTTTGGGAATTTTTGGTCCTCAATGCTCTTCAACTTTGTACTTGTTTAGTTTTATAACTATCTTGATCTGAGCATCACTGATGAGTCTTATGTAGACGAAAAGCGCGTCTGCGTATCACATTGTAATACGGGTACCTTTTATAACTAACTAGCGCAAAACCCTCACCACTTAGTCAGCTTTAAAATGCAGCAAAATAACAAATGAAAAACAATTAAAACAAGAATGTGTCCACAGTACACGGACGCCCCACTCGCACTATCCAATTCTATAATCATTGGACCGTGAAAGTGGGATAAAAATCTAATTTGATATTTAAATTGGAAAGATCATATTATAAAGAAGATGTGTAATGAGTTTCAGGACGATTGGACTTCAACTTCCTCAAAAACTACCTTGATAAAAAAATTTAACCTGAAACTTGCACTTTCTTTTTTTTATGTTCAGTTGGGTCAAATATATTATTTGGCATTGAAATTAGAAAGATCATAGCATAAGGACCATGTGTACTAAGTTTGAAGTTGATTGGACTTCAACTTCATCAAAAACTACCTTGACTAAAAGCTTTAACTTGAAACGGGAGAGACGGACGGACGGACGAACAGATTGCACAGACCAGAAAACATAATGCCCCTCTACTACCGTAGGTGGGGCATATTGAGGAAACTAACATGTTAATTTATATACTAATAAATGAACAAAAACGAATATGATCTGCAGCAACAAACAACAATAAGTAAAACCAAATGCCATAAAGACAAAGCCCATTAGCGAAAACGAAAGACAAGAATACTACAATTATTTAAACAATAACATAACGAGTGATAAAGAACAGAGTCACGTCTAATGGATATCACTAAAACAGACTAATCAGTAAAAGTAATAGAAGATTAATATGGTGACGTGTAAGTCTGTGTAAGAGGCTGCGGGCTCTTGAATACCAAATAAGTTGAGAAATGTATATCCGATATGCAGGTGAAGGTGGTATAATACTAAGGTGGGGGGGGGGGGGGGGTTGATAATTTCACAGTTAAAATCGTCTCGTTTATCATAGATTCTGGTACTGTGAGATGCCTGTTTGTGTTAAATTCAAGGTATGAGTCTGAAAATGAAGCGAAGGAAGCCGTGTCAGTTTTTTTGTAATTATTAGTCCTTGTTATTTATATTTCTAATTCAAAACACACTTAAGAAAAATAAAGACACGAACTCCTACAAAAGCGAGAGCAAGAGCGACTTATATCATATAAAGAAATGTCAGCGGAGTCGATATTAAGAATTGAACGATGGACAGTTAGTGCGTGAATTTTTCTTGCTACCTTATTGGAAGATATTACGAGACGTGAATAATCAAAGTTTATTGATTGGTTAGGGCAATCCAAACCTAGTAAATGTCCTTAAATCCCGTAGAGTATCGGATTTGCGGGTATATAGATTTACAAATTAAAGTGCATATATGGTCAGTTTTGGTGGATGCGGTCAAATAATTTTGATATACAAGTCAACTGGAGGCATCAAAACTACTGAAATTTTGTTACGTATCAGTATTTTGAGTAAAAAGAGGACATGCTTGCACCCTTAATTTAGGCGAACAAAAATGTGTAGTCATTATTTAAATGAATTAAACTATTGCTGATTGTGGCTGCATAGTTCAAGAATGTATAACTAACAAGGACGTATACACCTAACATCAAATATAGTTCTTTTCAAAAATATGCATAATATGATTGAATTTGATCTCGGAATATATATATATATATATTCAGTGTCTGTTATCATTGTAACCGAGATCGTTTTTATAATAGATAGATTGTCAGATCACAGATAAATTTGTGTTACGTTCTGTGCGTACTTATTTTCAAATATTTGTATTTAATCCTGTTCATAAAACGGAAGTATTAATTTTCAAATTACTTTATTTTCGATGTTTATACTATGAAACAAAGATATTAAAAATATTTTTCGAGTGTCAGAGATATTTCAAAAGAAGCAACTCACCCCCGTTGTGAAAGAGGGAGAATTTCACTTACTAGTGCTGGTCATTCAAATAATTTGGATCATTGCAACATATAATATTATGTATGATTTATTTAACACTCAACTCATGATATGCTACTCCGGTTTAATAGTCCGAGTAAGACATGATGCAGTGGCGGATCCATAAACTTTTCCTAAGGGAGGGGGGCCCGCTGACTAACCTAAGAGGGGCCGCTCCATTCATGCTTCAATGATTCCCTATATAATCAACCAAATTTTTCCAACGAAAGGGGGGTCCGGGCCTGGATATTAACAATAAAGGGCATGCAAAAATCCAATTGAGAAAATTACATGGAGAATTTTATATATTGACCATTTGTTATATTATGATCGTGTTCTTAGCGACACGTACATGTAGGTCATAAATTAATTTCATTTAATGGAATCAAATATTTATCTCCCAATGGGTGCAATAGGGGTTCATCGGCGATTTGAACAAAAATTTCTTGACATGTAGTGGATAAAAAAAACTCATGGTTAGAATTCCTAGAACAGACAAGGTACAGTGACTAATATTTCATGTATATTTTGAACACGGAGAGGGTGCCCCTGGCATATCATTGTCATTTTGTTTAGTTTTATTTGTTACCTTATCTGACTTCGGACTCAGACTTCTTTTAAGCTGAGTTTTACTATGCGTAATTTATGTTGTTCTTTATTATACATTGACTAGAGGTAAAGGTGGAGGGTTGAGATCTCTCAAAACTTATTTAACCCCAACGCATTTGTGCGCCTGTCTCAAGTCAGGAGCATCTGACCTTTGTTAATATTGAATGATTTATATGGGGGTGGGGGTTCCCCTGTCCGTTCATCTTTCCATCCGTCAGTCTTTCCTTCCCATTATGGTATATAGTTATTCTACATAACTGTTCATACAGTTTGAATTCTAGGAAGTTTTAACTTGGCTGCCTATTTGAACATATATCCAAGGTGTGCATGTGGTCAGGGTTTTGATTTTTATTAATATTTGCTCTTTTTGGGAGATAGTTGAACTTGTCATTTTTGGAGTATATGCTTAAATAAATAATGCATATCATTTGCGGATGGATAACTCCTCCCACAGTTTGCATGCTAGGAATTCTTTTAGTTTTATGACTATTTAAACATATATACTGAAGATGTGCATGTGGAATAGTAGATAATAAGGACATACTATGTAGATGTGCATATCAACATGAAATTATGATTCAGGTTATTTTCTAGGAGTTACGCCCCTTCGAACTTATTTACCTCAATGTACTACTGCAACAGTTTGTCACCAACAACAGAATTTCATGAAACCTTTTAGATTATAAGGACATACTATGTAGACGTGCATATCGACAGGAAATTACGATTTATGTTTTTTTCTTGATTTTGTTTAAGGTGTTTTGGTTTAAAATTAAATTTACATCTGCGGGGGTACAACAATATCTCAAATAAAGTCTCATATTTACTTTCTTATAATGCAGTTACCTCAGTATGGAGTGTGTGTGTGTGGGGTGGAGCATCACTTTGTCTAGAATAATTTTTAGATCATTTATAATATGTTTTGGAGTTAAGTGTGACGTCAATTTTCACTGGACTAGTACACAATTTTATTTAGGGATCAGCTGAACCCCGCCTCCGGGTGCTAAATTTTCTCGCTGCGTTGAAGACCCGGTATTGGTGGCCTTCGGCTGTTTTATGTTCTTCTTTGGTCAGGTTGTTGGCTCTTTGACATTTTCCCCATTTCCATTCTCAATTATATCAATCCGTCTGAGACAAACAAACGATGTAATAACATTGTGTGATCTCATGATCATGTGTTTGCTATTAATTATTTGCTTTGTATTTTCGTATTTTTCTGCTGAAACCATTGAATTAATATATTGGAGAGGTGTTTATAACTTCTGAAAGGTTTTTAAGAAATTAAAATATATTGTTATTTTAGAGTAGATAAGAATTAACTGAACGTCTACTTGCAAACACTAAATGCATACATATATCAGACATCAATTAAAAGAATGTATTTCAAACAAGAAGCTGTAACAGTACTTTTTGCCAAAAAAAAAAGAGAAACATAAACATAATCCATAGTTATTTTATTTATAGTAAGCAGACATCTTTGTTGGTTTATAGTTGTACAATGTCATCCCATGGTAAAAGAGACTGCACAAAAGGGACCAAATAAGCATCTGCTACTTGTATACAATCGGCTATTTGCATGTGACTGTAATTGTTTTACCGTGATTTGTCACAACTAGGCCTTTAAAATTTATAGCTTATTCAACATTAGAGTTTTTCTCGTTGTTGGAGGACGTACGGTGACCTATAATTCCTTAACTTCTACAACATTTTGTCTCCGAAAGGGAGTTGTCCCGTTTGCATTCATACTACATCTTCTTGTCTTTATATTTACTATTATGCACCCTATCCCTCATGATTATCGGATACCAAAATATATCCTACTGTCGGATTGATTTCATTGATCTTTATTATTATTTCTATCTGATTTTTTTTTGACAGCTAGGGTATTCAATTGTCAAATAATGTCACGAAAAAATTGCTATTTCAATTAAAAAAAATATTGAAGACTCAGACACCTTGACTGATAGAATTACAACTTTGACGGACTGTGCATTATGCCTTTACACTTACACAATTGAATATTTGTAATTGTCCCTCTGTATTTCCTTGTGCCGTAGGAACTACAATTGATCTCAGTTCTGTTAAATATAGTGCGATCTACACCATATCCGTAAAAAATATCTTAAATGTTAACTTGGCTTGCCATACTTGATGAAACGCGGACGTGAAAGAAAGCACTCTTCATCAACGCGTCAATGGAGATGTATTTTCGTCATTTAGCATGTGAAGAAGGTTGTACTAAATCAACAACATAACTAACAGGATTTTTAAAGAAATCATTATGATCTGGATATGTGGAAAACCGGGGTAAAATCATGAAAAATCACGGCCATGAATCGGATGCATTCTTGACCGGAGACAATAAGCGAGTTCGGAGTTCTGTAATGCGCAGGTGCGAAAAAAATCAAGGGAGATCACCCACTAAGGTCGAAAGGTCATTGCAGATAAACAAACGGGATAAACACACAACGGATATCGTGAATTATGATTTAAAACGTTAGTAATCGTTGCGCAGGTAGAAAAATATTTATTGTTACGCAACAAATGGTAGTATTGAATGATAAAGATAGGGTTTTCAAATAAGTTTCATGGAAAATTGTTCTAGAAAAATTAAAGTACAGAGATATTGGACGGTCATGACAGTACCGATGGCAATAATGCGTCTTGTAAAGTTTTTTCTATATATTTTTTCATGACAAGTGTCAACTATAAACAGAATGAGATTATGCATATATTTGTCTGCCGTGTTGAATGATAATATTCAAGTAATTGTTGGGTCCAGTTATGGCCTTAATCATTGGCATATAACTTTATATAGCTTGCGGTATGTGATGGCTTATTAAAATGAAGGGATAGTTGTATCATTGGGACTCATACCACATCTATCAATATCTATAAACAGACTTTTTTTTACCACTAGTCTATACACACTACTCGAATAAATACTGTAACACTGTATGTACATGATGTAAGCACATTTGCATTTATTTATTTTTGAATAAGATAAGCACAACTTAAAAATAGGTATTTGCAAGAAAGGCACTTCAATTATTCCACCTACATGTAAACTACAAATTTATGTGTGACCTGGAAACAGTATAACTTAAAAGTAAATATGCTATGTCCAATATATGTGGCCATTGACAAAACCCAACACTCAAAACACAAGAAATAATAAATGCTCTGTTTATCATGGTATATATATAGTTGACATTCACTTTCACCAGTTTTAATACTTAAGACTTACCTAGAAACAGCAGTAGTTATTCCAAATTCAGAGTTGCATACAATTTCCTAATCATAATGAATAAATGAAGGAGATGTAAAAAAAAAATCAGACCATAGGTCAATACATACATGTATAAAAACTACTAAAAATAAATAAAGAAATAACAACATGAACACATATGTCACATCACAAATAAAAAATTCTATTATTTATAAAAAAAAAAAATCTATAAAGTTTATACTGTCAGTCATTTGTTATTTTTTTCCAAGGATTTGTATAGTTGATAGTTGGACACTGCATAACAGTTTTGTAATATAACTTGGTTAATTGGCACAAGGTACTGGTCATCAGCTAATAATGCAGATCTGTTTAGCCTAAAACTGTTTCAGTTAACATCTATTAGTATTTGACAAAATAGTGGTGCTCACTTTATTCAGTTTACACAGGTTGCTCTTTAATGTTTATTACTTTGTGGCAATAGGTTTTTATTGGTCTTTGTTTCTTTCAGGTATTAGTCAAAGTAAAGGTCAAGATTTAACAAGTTTCCTTGTAATGTTAAAGAGAAGTTGTATAGTATGAGAATTTGTTGTGTTGTTGGGTGTGGTAATTCCACATACCACCTCAACAAATGGATGAAAACTTTGTGTCAAGTTCATAAGTGTAATTTAGGAACAAGGTCATGTGATTGTGAACCACCCTTCAAATTGGTTCCTTTTCCAACAGAAAATAAAATCCTGAGTTAAGGAAAAAATGGATGATTCAAGTAAATAGAGTTGACCCAACAACTAATAAAAACTGGACTCCAAAAGCTCATGACAGGGTTTGTTCAATTCATTTTGAGGAATGTACTCCTTATCCATCTGTTAAACTAGGGCACGCCGTAAAAACAACAGTCAGACCATCCAGAAAAATAATTGTTAAACATCAATTACCAAAGAAAAGCAAGTCACTGTCTGTCTCTGAAAATACAAGTACAATTGAGTCATCTGCATTGCAAGACATTAAAGACACAAATTTACCAGAAGACATTCAAATATATACTGCTATACCATATATTGACTATGTTAAATAATCTGCACAATCTGACCACTGTTACACTAGTATAAATAAAGAGAAAAACAGTACATGTAAAGAAAAGCTGCAATCTGACCATCATCTTAAAGAAACCTCAAATCAAAAAAAAATAATGCATATGATTTTATAACTCAATGGATAGTTTTCATTATAAAACTTATGTACATATACTTTTTTCTGAAGAAAATTCTTTAATTTATTCATATTTAGCAGAAGTTTACTTTATTTGAATAGCTTCCTTCCAGCAAGCAATTCCCCCGACATATTTTCCGTATGCAAGGTGACCTCAGTGTGACCCATCTCGTGTAAAAATCCGGTGACCACAATAAGCATGGATGTCCTTAAAATAAACTATTATCTGAATTTACATGTTAAACACGTGCTCAATTTCCATGCTTTTTTGTTTATTTTACGTCAATTGTTGACAAACAGGTGACAATCGTTAAACTTCGGCTTCAAAACACGAACTTTAATTACCTGCCATATTTTCACAACAACACTGACCGATTAAAAAAAAAAAGTTTCTCATTATTTTAAAAATCTACATCAAAAGGGTAGGTGAACAACACCTCAGTGGCAGCCCTAACAATAAAGTATTAAAGAAGCCCCTTTTGAAGTTATTGGAAGTTTATATATTTTTGCGAGTAATCGACGTATATTCTTTTGATAAATCATATGAAGAATGCGTAAGGAAACCCCCAAAACAAGCTAAAACACATGGTTCACTCATCTGACTAAAATCAAATATTGTATGTGGATTTATATTTATTTATTTATTCAACTTTATTTGTGCAAGTTTTACTTATAAGAAGTTTACTTTTTGTGTTCATAGTATGTCCTTTGCGACAACGAAATATATGTGTACATTGTGTAACATATATAAAAGAAGATATTGTTTAACAATGTTTAACTGCCATAGAATAGACTTAATAACACAAACATTAGCTTTAGATCACATCAAGGCCTTCCACAAAGATCTACAATGAACAAAGCCCATACTACAGGTACATTTTTCGTTCGTCATTTTGTACATGAATTATGCCGTTAGTTTCCCCGTGCGAATTGTCAGCTTTAATTTTTTTCATTTCGGGGTCTTTTATAGCTGGCTATGCGATATGAGCATATTTTTATTGATACAGGCAGAAGAGGGGCCTATGGCTATTAATTTCTGTGTCAGTTGTTTCTTGTGGAAAATTGTTGCATTTGCGATTATACTCACCCGTTTGTTCTTAAATTTATTAAAAAAAAAAGCGTTCGTTAATCAAAACGGTAAAATCGAATACTTAACGGGCCATATGCATTATATAAGTAAGAAGATATGTTATGATTGTCACCGATTGGTCATTGTACGGCCTAACCCAGCCCAGTAGTACCACGAGGGTATCACCAGCACAGTGGTTAGCACTTTGATATTGACCCAAATATCAATCATATGGACATTTTGATAATTTTCTGTTTACAAAACTATGGATGTTCTGATCTAAGGAATTTATTACCTAACTGTATTTGCCTAACTCCTTTTGGAATTTTGGGTCCTTAATGCTCTATGAATTTGTTTGGCTTGATATCTTTTTTGATGTTAGCGTCACTGAGGAGTCACTGATGAGTCTTATGTAGACGATACGCGCGTCTTGCGTTTCAAATTATAATTCCTGGCACCATAAAATCATGAAACTTTCTAAAAGCTAATGATTTTCTTATCCCATCAATGAAAAGATTACCTTAGCTGTATTTGGCAAAACTTTTTGGGAATTTTTCGTCCTCAATGCTCTTCAACTTTGTACTTTTTTGGTTTTATAACTATTTTGATCTAAGTATCACTGATGAGTCTTATGTAGATGAAACGCGCGTCTGGTGTTTTAAATAATAATCCTGGTAACTTTGATAACTATTTACACCAATTGGCGGTGGCGATACCGGTGGACGCTTCATCCCCTAAGATATCACCAGCCCAGTAGTTAGCACTTCGATGTTGACATGAATATCAATTGTATGGTAATTGTTATAAATTTCCTGTTTACAAAACTATGAATTTTTCGAAAAACAAATGATTTTCTTATCCCAGGAATAGATTACTTTAGCACAACTTTTGGGGAATTTTTGGTCCTCAATGCTCTTCAACTTTGTACTTGTTTAGTTTTATAACTATCTTGATCTGAGCATCACTGATGAGTCTTATGTAGACGAAAAGCGCGTCTGGCGTATCAAATTGTAATACAGGTACCTTTGATAACTAATTAGCGCAAAACCCTCACCACTTAGTCAGCTTTTAAAGGCAGCAGAATAACAAATGTTCATTGGACCGTGAAAGTGGGATAACAATCTAATTTGATATTTAAATTGGAAAGATCATATTATAAAGAAGGTGTGTAATGAGTTTCAGGTCGATTGGACTTTAACTTCCTCAAAAACTACCTTGATAAAAAAATTTAACCTGAAACTTGCACTTTCATTTTTCATGTTCAGTTGGGTCAAATATATTATTTGGCATTGAAATGAGAAAGATCATAGCATAAGGACCATGTCTACTAAGTTTGAAGTTGATTGGACTTCAACTTCATCAAAAACTACATTGACTAAAGACTTTAACTTGAAACGGGATAGACGGACGGACGGACGAACAGATTGCACAGACCAGAAAACATAATGCCCCTCTACTATCGTAGGTGAGGCATATTGAGGAAACTAACATGTTGATTTATGTACTAATAAATGAACAAAAACGAATATGATCTGCAGCAAAAACGACAATTACTAGAGGCCACTGGCAGGGGGAAACATAAGTAAAATCACCAAAATACGTTACTCAGAGGAAAAATTTACACGGAAAGTTCCTAATTTAAAACTCAAATACACACCAAACGAATGGATAACAACTGTCATATTCCTAATTTGGTACAGGCATTATCTTATTTAGAAAAATGGTGGATTAAACCTAGTTTTAAAGCTAGCTAAACCTCTCACTTGTATGACAGTCACATTTGATTCCATTATATTGACAACGATATGTGAACAAAACTAACAGACATAATAGGTTAACATGTAAAAAATTGGGATACTGCAGTCAACATTCTGTTATTATCTTAATCATTATACAAACTAACAAATATGTAACAAAAAAGCACAAAAAGGAATATAGATTAATCACATTAGAAAAATATTAAAGACAAAATACAAAAACAATCATACAACAATAAACATGATAAAACAAAGACGGAATGGATACGTACAGAGCTACGTCCTATGTATATAAGTAAAACCAAATGCCATAAAGACAAAGCCCTTTAGCGAAAACGAAAGACAAGAATACTGCAATTATTTAAACTATAACATAATGAGTGATAAAGAACAGAGTCACGTCTAATGGATATCACTAAAACAGACTAATCAGTTAAAGTAATAAAAGATTAATATGGTGACGTGTAAGTCTGTGTAAGAGGCTGCGGGCTTTTGAATACCAAATAAGTTGAGAAATGTATATCCCATATGCAGGTGAAGGTGGTATAAAGGGGGGGGGGGTGATAATTTCACAGTTAAAATCGTCTCGTTTTGTCATAGATTCTGGTACTGAGATGACTGTTTGTGTTAAATTCAAGGTATGAGTCTGAAAATGAAGCGAAGGAAGCCGTGTCTGTTTTTTAATTATAAGTCCTTTCTATTTATATTTCTAATTCAAAACACACTTAAGAAAAATAAAGACACGAACTCCTACAAAAGCGAGAGCGAGAGCGACTTATATCAAATAAAGAAATGTCAGCGGAGTCGATATTAAGAATTGAACGATGGACAGTTAGTGCGTGAATTTTTCTTGCTACCTAATTGGAAGATATTACGAGACGTGAATAATCAAAGTTTATTGATTGGTTAGGGCAATTCAAACCTAGTAAATGTCCTTAAATCCCGTAGAGTATCGGATTTGTTCTCTCTATTTTAGCAATTAGATTTTATCTATAAATAGTCGAGTCGTCTGGAGTAAAAAAAAACAACGTTAAATGATATATACTACTTTATAACGTGTGACCTCACGTGTGTGGTAAAATTTGTTGATTTATGCACGTGGCTATTCTAGTAAATGAATTAATCTAAAAAGCGAGAGCACTTTCCATTTTTTTCAGCTAAGAGTCGACTCGCCCTTTTTGTTTCATACGTTCAAAACCATGTCATGTTTTCTGACTGGATGATCTAAACATTATGGGGTCAAAGGCAGCAGCGAGTCAAAGTTTTTTGTAGCCGAAAGTTGTATTTAAAAACTGTGGAGAGCAGGTTAACGGATGCTATGACACAGGAAACTAAATTTAGGAGAAGCATGAGAAGTGAAAAAAGGGAAATATTTCGTTTGATTGTTAATGAATGAATTGAACGGAATAGTCTTGGTTACACATGGAATCATTCCTCATAATACTGTATTGAAGTAGCGCTATGGTTTAATCTGCTCGTTTCACATTAAAATGCAAATCGTTATTTTCAGACTGAAATGTTTTATTTTAGATAAATTATTTTGATTAACTTAATTATGCTGTTTCTGATATCATCATTCTTTTTCTTTCAGATCGCCATTGGACATGTCTTTTTCAAATAAGATACCTTTTTGTTATCTTTGCAACATTTTGGATTTTATGTACCGTAGTAGATGTCATTCTACTTAGGAAACCGATATTTCAACAAATTATACCTAGGAAAGAAATTAATTTAAGCAATTATTTATTACTTTGGTATGCCCCACCATTTTGGGCTCGAAATATGAAACCTCAGAATGGATTGAAAAATTGCGTATTCAAAAACTGTGATATATCACTTGACAAGAGTTTGTTAAATAAAAGCCACGTGTTGGTATTTCATCACGCTGATCTCAATATAAACCCACCTATAAGAACAGAAAATCAAATTTGGATATTCATGACATTAGAGTCTACATTACATACGCGTGGGATCAACAGAAAACACCATTGGAATAATGCATTTAACTGGACATGGAGCTATCGACAAGATTCGGAAATATTTACACCATATGCAAAATTGTCTAAAAGATTAACGCTTAAAGACAAGAATTACACTGTGATATTTGAACAGAAATCAAAAGATGTTGCTTGGGTGGTTAGTAATTGTAATACACATTCACAAAGGATGAAATATGTGCAAATGATGAAGAAGTATATCAATGTAGACATATACGGAAGGTGTGGAAAACCGTGCAGTTCTTCGGGTGACAACTGCATTAAAAAATTAAGTAGTGACTATAAATTCTATCTATCATTCGAAAACTCATTATGTGATGATTATGTAACAGAAAAGGCATTCCGGTTGTACAAAGACGATTTCAATATAGTTCCTGTAATAAGGGGAGCTCCTAATATCAAGGATATTTTACCAAATGGTACATTCATATCTACCGGGGATTTTAATTCTCCAAAACAATTGGCCCTTTATCTCAGGGATGTGGCATCCAATAAAACAAAGTATTTAACGTATATACAAGCAAAAAACAGGTATGCGGCGCATTCGAACATCGACTTAATAAGAGATGGGGCATGCACGTTGTGTAAAATATTAAATAGTGATAACAAAAGAAAAGGTACTGTTAATTTATCTCAATGGGCATGGAAGAACAAATGCGTCAGTCCTAGTGATTTTACAAAATGAAAGTATAGGCCTTTTGTAGATGATCCAGTGTCCTTAAGATTGCCGTCTTACAATTGACTTCTCCATAGGCTAACATGCAAAATAGCTGATCTATGAAAATAAAAAAAAAAATGAAAAATGCCACATAGAAAGAAAATTCATGTTCATATTATGTATGTACTAATGTGAAATCATAATTTAATAAAAAAAAAAAAGAAAAAAAAAGATTAGACATTCCAAGAAGAATGAAACGTTAAGAAACCCGGAAGTCAAAACTAATTTTTCCTACTTTCCGGTTGCTGTTATTTACTAGGCCGCATTACTTCCAATAAAAATGATATTCTTCCACTTTTCTGAATTGATTTGCCAAAGATAAGGGTCAAGTGCAAATCAGAACAGTCGAATAGAGTTAATATTGAGGTCGAGATAAATCAAGATCAATGTAGACCAATTCAGAATGGTCGAGTTAAAATAAGTCCAGTCGAGTACAATTATAAGCCATTTCAGACTTATACTGGTTTATAGTGATATTTAGTATATCAATTCAAAATAAAAGTTGATAAAACAATGCAATACAGAAATAAAAATGCTTTTAATGTTAGCTCACCAGTTTCGTTGCCTGTATACAACCAAAACAAAATAGTTGATGATTCATAAAAATAACACAGCATATGGTTTTCTTTAAAAAGCAATTTAAAAACATTATTACGATAACTCTCTTTATTGTATTGAATTTCAAAGGTAAAAAAACAAGTTTGAAATTGATTTACGAGATTCTAATAATACGATATTTCCAACGAATAAATACTATCTCAGAAAGTGATTACCATTGGAGCAGAATAAATACTATCTCAGAAGGTGATAACCATTGGAGCAGAATAAATACTATCTCAGAAGGTGATTACCATTGGAGCAGAATAAATACTATCTCAGAAGGTGATAACCATTGGAGCAGAAAATGTCAATCTAACACATATTATTCATGATTGGGTGTTTGACAGAATATGTCAATCTAACACATATTATTCATGATTGGGTGTTTGACAGAAAATGTCAATCTAACACATATTATTCATGATTGGGTGTTTGACAGAAAATGTCAATCTAACACATATTATTCATGATTGGGTGTTTGACAGAATAGGGAAATCTAACACATATTATTCATGATTGGGTGTTTGACAGAATAGGGAAATCTAACACATATTATTCATGATTGGGTGTTTGACAGAATAGGGAAATCTAACACATATTATTCATGATTGGGTGTTTGACAGAATATGTCAATCTAACACATATTATTCATGATTGGGTGTTTGACAGAAAATGTCAATCTAACACATATTATTCATGATTGGGTGTTTGACAGAATAGGGAAATCTAACACATATTATTCATGATTGGGTGTTTGACAGAAAATGTCAATCTAACACATATTATTCATGATTGGGTGTTTGACAGAATAGGGAAATCTAACACATATTATTCATGATTGGGTGTTTGACAGAATATGTCAATCTAACACATATTATTCATGATTGGGTGTTTGACAGAAAATGTCAATCTAACACATATTATTCATGATTGGGTGTTTGACAGAAAATGTCAATCTAACACATATTATTCATGATTGGGTGTTTGACAGAATAGGGAAATCTAACACATATTATTCATGATTGGGTGTTTGACAGAAAATGTCAATCTAACACATATTATTCATGATTGGGTGTTTGACAGAATATGTCAATCTAACACATATTATTCATGATTGGGTGTTTGACAGAATAGGGAAATCTAACACATATTATTCATGATTGGGTGTTTGACAGAAAATGTCAATCTAACACATATTATTCATGATTGGGTGTTTGACAGAATAGGGAAATCTAACACATATTATTCATGATTGGGTGTTTGACAGAATAGGGAAATCTAACACATATTATTCATGATTGGGTTTGACAGAATAGGGAAATCTAACACATATTATTCATGATTGGGTGTTTGACAGAATAGGGAAATCTAACACATATTATTCATGATTGGGTGTTTGACAGAATAGGGAAATCTAACACATATTATTCATGATTGGGTGTTTGACAGAATAGGGAAATCTAACACATATTATTCATGATTGGGTGTTTGACAGAAAATGTCAATCTAACACATATTATTCATGATTGGGTGTTTGACAGAATATGTCAATCTAACACATATTATTCATGATTGGGTGTTTGACAGAATAGGGAAATCTAACACATATTATTCATGATTGGGTGTTTGACAGAATAGGGAAATCTAACACATATTATTCATGATTGGGTGTTTGACAGAAAATGTCAATCTAACACATATTATTCATGATTGGGTGTTTGACAGAATAGGGAAATCTAACACATATGATTCATGATTGGGTGTTTGACAGAATAGGGAAATCTAACACATATTATTCATGATTGGGTGTTTGACAGAATAGGGAAATCTAACACATATGATTCATGATTGGGTGTTTGACAGAATAGGGAAATCTAACACATATTATTCATGATTGGGTGTTTGACAGAAAATGTCAATCTAACACATATTATTCGTGATTGGGTGTTTGACAGAATAGGGAAATCTAACACATATTATTCATGATTGGGTGTTTGACAGAATAGGGAAATCTAACACATATTATTCATGATTGGGTGTTTGACAGAAAATGTCAATCTAACACATATTATTCATGATTGGGTGTTTGACAGAAAATGTCAATCTAACACATATTATTCATGATTGGGTGTTTGACAGAATAGGGAAATCTAACACATATTATTCATGATTCGGTGTTTGACAGAATAGGGAAATCTAACACATATTATTCATGATTGGGTGTTTGACAGAATAGGGAAATTTAGGGCAACTGTATGTTGTTTTAGACATTCTAAACTGCATAACATGATCATTGTCTTACATGTGTTGGGCGAGTTCGAAAATAAGAGCTGACCTTTTTATTTTGCAAGAGTGATGTTTAATTGGAAATAAATTGTATTCATATTGAACATTGCATGGTTAGCCCTCTCATGCCTACATGTCTTATTTTAGTGAATTTATATCAAAGATTTTAAGGAACGCTATAAAGAGTGACAACCAAATATCATAGAGATGTTATTTACCTTGGAAACTAATCTATATGCAAAATATCATCATTATTCTCATACCAAAATTTATTATAATGCATTAATTGAAAAGTTAAAATAATGTAATACTGCACCGAAAGGGCAAATCGACAATTAATTTCATTACAGTGATGCCCTAGGCCAAAATATTAAAAAGAATCTAAAGAAAGAAAATATATTTTTTTTGTAGAGTTTGACCTTAGACGACAGATTAAATGTGAGAAACTCATGGGAAATTGGAAGGTTGTTTATATTTTATTGGTGTTATAAAACAAACATGAAATCATTACAAACTGAAAAAGCCATATATATTCGTGATGATTGCTATAAAGGCAGTTGTAAATATCGTTTTATAGTACGCTTGTTAATTTGAATGTGTAGTTTACCTGTCTTTGGTGTGTTCAATGCTATTCATCGATACAAATGTAACCAATTCAAAGTTAGCAATTATTCATTAAATTATCTGTAACCAATTCATAAATGTTAATAACTTGGAACATAATGGGTTTGAAAAGGAAACTTCTGAGAAAAGAAGGTATGTGTATTTCTTCCTTTGAAGTAACAAAAAACAATATAAGCTTATTTATAATCTATTGTCTAAATATATGCAATTGCACAAAGAAGGTACACATTTATTCATTGTACAAAAATGTACAAATTTATACACTGTGCGAAGAAGGTACAAATTAATACACTGTGCGAAGAAGGTACAAATTTATACATTGTACAAAGAAGGTACAAATTTATACACTGTGCGAAGAAGGTACAAATTAATACACTGTGCGAAGAAGGTACAAATTTATACATTGTACAAAGAAGGTACAAATTTATCCATTGTACAAAAAAGGTACACATTTATACATTGTACGAAGAAGGTACACATTTATTTATTGTACAAAGAAGGTACAAATGTATCCATTGTACAAAAAAAAGGTACAAATTTATACACTGTACGACAAAGGTACATATTTATACATCGTACAAAGAAGGTACACATTTATACATTATATAAAGAAGGTACAAATTTATACATTGTACAAAAAAGGTATAAATTTATCCATTGTACTAAAAAGGTACAAATTTATACATTGTACGAAGAAGGTACAAATTTAAACATTGTACAAAGAAGGTACAAATTTATCCATTGTACAAAAAAAGGTACATATTTATACATTGTACGAAGAAGGTACAAATTTATCCATTGTACAAAAAAAGGTAGTAATTTATACATTGTACAAAGAAGGTACAAATGAATCCATTGTACAAAAAAAAAGTACAAATTTATACATTGTACAAAGAAGGTACAAATTTACACATTGTACAAAGAAGGTACAAATTTATACATTGTACAAAGAAGGTACAAATTTACACATTGTACAAAGAAGGTACAAATTTACACATTGTACAAAGAAGGTACAAATTTATACATTGTACAAAAAAAGGTACAAAATTTATACATTGTACAAAAAAGGTACAAATTTATACATTGTACGAAGAAGGTACAAATTTATTCATTGTACAAAGAAGGTACAAATTTACACATTGTACAAAGAAGGTACAAATTTATACATTGTACAAGAAAGGTAAAAATTTACACATTGTACAATAAAAGGTACAAATTTATACATAGTACAAAAAAAGGTACAAAATTTATATATTGTACAAAAAAAGGTACAAATTTATACATTGTACAAAAAAGGTACAAATTTATACATTGTACGAAGAAGGTACAAATTTATTCATTGTACGAAGAAGGTACAAATTTACACATTGTACAAAGAAGGTACAAATTTATACATTGTACAAGAAAGGTACAAATTTACACATTGTACAAAGAAGGTACAAATTTATACATTGTACAAAAAAAGGTTCAAATTTATACATTGTACGAATAACGTAAAAATTTATAGATTGTGCAAATAAAGTACAAATTTATACATCGTACAAAAAAGGTTCAAATTTATACATTGTACAAAAAAAGGTACAAATTTATACATTGTACAAAAAAGGTACAAATTTATACATTGTACGAAGAAGGTACAAATTTAAACATTGTACCAATAACGTAAAAAATTATAGATTGTGCAAATAAAGTACAAATTTATACAGTGTACTAAGACGGTACAAATTTGTAGACAATATGGAGACGAGTGCAAGTTATTTTATACACAAAGAAAATGCAAATATTAGGTTTTGCTTCTCATTAGGGTTCATGAATATCAGAAGTATATTTGTGTACGTCAGAAGCGCGTTTCTAGGTCAAAAGACGTAATGTGATGTTATATTCTAGATAGTTTTTTAAAAAAAAGTACGACGTTAAAGAACTTCAAAATGGTTTTTCAAAAATACAGCAAGGGTAATATAGTCCTATTGGTTGAAATGGGTGAAAATCATTAGCATTTCTGAAAACGTTAATGTATTATTATGACCATATAAATGATAACTCATAAGTGCTGACTATTAGGTTGGTTGAAACAAACTCCACCACCAGTGGCATCGACAGAGTGGTTGGCAATAAACTCGTCATTGGTTTTTAATTCAAAAGTAAATTGTTGCTTTTTGTCTAATTAGCAATCATGCTACATCTTTCTTATTTTTATATCTATACCCCCACACCAACTCTTTTCAAATTGTAGACTATTATACTATAAACATCTAGCACATATGTTTGTTATATCTGTACAACCACTTTTCAGGTTGTAGTGAATTGTAATATAAATATTAAGCACATATCATTTTTATACATGTTACCCCTTTTTTAAGTTGTAGAATATCATACTATGATTACTAAGAACATATCATTTTTATATATGGACCATCCCCTCCTCATGTTGTAGAATATTAATTTATGAATATTTAGCATGTATCATTTTTATATCTGTGAGGTGATTACATAATTGTCTTCAATTTCGGTAACACAATTAATAAAGTATCAGTTTTTGTCATCAGTAGTTTTCCTTATATTAGACAGCCAAAGATATTTTTCAAAAAATCAATTAGTTTCGTGGATAGCAATTTGCGATGATTGCACCTTTTTTATATTTGGTTCCGTAGTTTAAACAAATTCTGCATATAATCCTGTATGTTATTTTTACTTGTTGATCGCTTAAATTCGTGATTCACCTATACATGCTATACTCTATAAATCTAGAAATAGTTGTTATACAAGTTGGAAAGCGTGTTACATTAACAATAAAGTGTTTATCTTATTCTACAATACTGTCTCTTCAATGATGACAACATCAATTGAAACTTCAAACCTTACCAAAATAAAATTGTCAAAACGTTGATTAAGGATGTTTTCTTCTACATAAAATAATTTTCAAAGTGCAACAAACAACGTGAGGATCAGATCGGATATGAACGCCCGAATTGCTTATTGGAAAGAAAATAAGCATGCACGTTGTAAATATAGACTGTAGCAAATGTAAACGACATCAGAATAACGTGTTTCATATGATCTTAGTGGTTTTCAATATGACAACCATTTTAGGGACGACATCAAAAGTTTAATGTAGGATAAAAAAAAAAATTAATTCAGATAGTTTTTTAATGACCCCCCTACTCCCTCTTAACTTAACTTGGGAAAAATTGATTGACCCATATGGATATATGTAAAATCGATGTAGGATAAACAAAACTTGCATCATGTATAACCCCCCACCCCCAAACTATTTGAATTAAGTTTTGTATCCTTCATTGATCTTTTGATGTCGTCCCTTAAAGGTACGTGTCAATCAATGTTTGTCATGCTTTACTGACTATTGCTAAGATATTATTTCTGTCACTTCAAATATTTATCAAAAATTTAATTTTAAGCTATCGAAAATTATGCGACTAACTACAGACATATAAATTTGTTACTATTCATTTGTCTGTTTGGAAGAATACGTTAGATCGGACAGTACGTTACTTATTTACACAAGCATGATATTGTAATACAAATAAACATTTTAGTACGGAATTGGAAATGGGTGACGAGATGTAATTAATTTTAGCCTTCATGCTTTAGCTGACAAGTAAAATAGGAAGAACTTATATAAAATACATTAATTATTTTATTTTAAAATTCATTTGATTTTTTTTTTATCACGAATCGTTTTATTAAGCCGGCATCTATAATACTAAAATTACGAGGTCCAATTTGTCAGCCGTCATCACGTAAAAACGACGAATCACAGAATTCAACTTTATATATAACTAATATAGTACAAAGGTGTAGATTAAAAATTACACCACTCCAGGCCCTTTTGTTTTCCACGTAATTAATATTGCCAATAATTAAGAAGTTCCGGGTCGAGTCCGATACCGATACCAAAAGTATATTCACCTGTTACCTATTACCTTATCTGTACGTTCCGCATCTGACAGGCGCACCACCAAACGGTGTATTCAGGATTAATATGCTATATACACGGGTCATAACCACAGGGTTGACACTTCTAAATTGTCAAATTGTTACCTATTGTAGTATTTTAATCAGTAAGACTTACTAAGATAACAATACGAATACTAAAAATCTGAACTTAAAATAAGGCGTATAGGTACAGTTTTCAATTTGTTAGTGGGCATGACGTAAAACAGCGAATCAAAGAATTCAATTTATCTTATAACTCATATAGGACAATGCTGTTGATTAAAAAATACTCCATTCCGAACCTTTTGTTTTCCAAATAATTAATAATACCAATAATTGATAAGTTCCAGTTCGACGGGTTCAAACAGAAAGACTTTATAGCAGAGAAAAACTGTGTATCTTATAATCGGCATGACTTTATCAGATGACAACACTAATACTAAAATAAGGCTTGCGCATAGTTATTTACTTTAATTCAGTCACGGATCCATGATATCACGGGTGTGTTCTAGTAGTAATAATAATTCGGTTCTAACAATTTTCTGTGGAAATCCCTATTGTATTTGTTCTGATTATGGCACCTTAAACGGAGTTGGGGTGACATATTGTTATTGTTCGTTTCTGTTTGTCTTATTATTATTATGTCACCCGATCGACAATGTCGGGTGACATATTGCTTTTCCTTTGTTTCTTTTTCTGTATTATTATTATTCTTCCACCTATTTTGTCCGGCAGTTTTCTCATAGCCAATGGAACCAATCTTAATGAAAGTTAACAATAATGAGGAACACAAAATTTCGGGTTGCAGTAGGTCTTGAGAACATAGAAAATGGCTGCCGTTACAATGGAAACAGAACAAATGTGAAAAAAATCCAGTTTTGGGTTTTGGTGAATTATTTGGACCTAATTAAACTTAGAATCATTATATTTTATTGCAATGTAGGTGCCCGGCATATACTGGTTTTGGATGATTTTGGAATCATTGGAACTACTGTGTTGCCATGGAAACTATACCAAAAATTTCAAAAATATCAAAATGCTCCAAATTTTTTGAAACTCCATAGTAGCGATGAGCAACATTGGTAGATGTGGAATTTGGCGTTGGAATTTCCAAAATGTCTGCCGTTACCATGGAGACAATGCATAACAGGACAAAATGATCCAAAAACCTTAAAGTGGCATTCACTTTCTTAAAATGGTAGGTCAAATTGATCCAAACGTTGATAGTATGGTCCCTCCCATGTACCAATGTGGCATGTGTCATTAAATTTTGGAAATGGTCTCTGTGGCCATAGGAATCATCACAAATGTCAAAAATTTCAAAAATTACAAAGTGCTCCAAAATTGATGAAGCTTTAAATGATTGTAGACTGGTAAGTCTGGATAAGACTTTTGATGTTGGAATTTCCAAAAAGACCACAGTTGCCATGGAAACTGCAAAAATGTCAAAAATTTTGAAAATGGTTGAACTTTATGAAACTTGATATAATTGTTAACTGGCAAGTATAGATGAGACTTGTGACTTTGAAAATTTCAAAATGGCTGTCATTGCCCTGGAAACGGCAGAAATTAGATTTGTTTTAAAATGCTCTAAATGAACCAAAAAATTTACAGAAAGATGTATAGCCATGTATATTTGTGCATTCACTGTTCAACATTGTTTTAAATGGCTGCTGTTTAGTGACAATAGGGGGAAGGATGACATCCGCTATTGCTTGCAATGGCAATTCTAGTTATATTTATTCTTCCACACTTTTTTGTTCATACTATTTCTCAGAATTGGCTTGAACAATATTGATGGAACTATACCATAATGTAGACCACCACATTTTATAGTGCAGTGGGGTATGGCACCATCAAAATGGCTGCCGTTGCCATGGAAACGAAACAAATGTGAAAAAATCCAGTTTTTTGTTTTCTCGAACTGTTTGGATAGACTTGAACTCAGAAACATTATATTTTAATACAATGTAGGTGCCCACTATATACAGGTATTGGATGATGTTGACACTCATTGGAACTACTATGTTGCCATGCAAAACAACACCAAAAATTTCAAAAATATCAAAATGCTCAAAACTTATTGAAACTTCACAGCAACGATGAGCAACATTGGAAGATGTGGAATTTGGCTTTGGAATTTTCAAAATATCTGATGTTACCATGGAAACAATGCAAAAAGGTCAAAACTTTGAATTTTCACAGAACATTCCAGAACATTGATGTTCAACTTATTCTAGAGACATTAAATGGTAAAAGATTATTGAGGGAAACAATTGCAGCAAGGGTTTGACTTTGGAATATTCAAAATGTCCACCGTTACCATGGAAACAGCAAAAATATCAAAAACTTCAAAATGCTTTAAATTTAATGAAACTTATAACAAATGTTGCCTAGCTCATTCAGACTTGACTTTTGAGTTTGGAATTTTCAAAATGGCCGCCGTTGCCATGGAAACAGCAACAATTTTCTAATGGCTACCGCTGGCCTGGCAATGGGGGAAGGGTGCAATCCGCTATTGCTTGCAATGGCAAATCTAGTTATGGCACCCTCAACGGAGTTGGGGTGACAAATTGTTATTGTTCGTTTCTTTTTTTCTTATTATGGCACCCTCAACGGAGTTGGGGTGACGTATTGTTATTCTACGTTTCTTTTTGTTTTTATTTTTATTTTTCTTCCACACTTTTTTGTCCGTTGCACGTTGTTACATAAACGAGCGAATCGAACAAATTGAGCTATATAAACACCATAAGATAGTGACAAAAGAACAACAAGTTCAACCATTGTATTGAAAATCCTCAACAGAACCCATGTGCAATATAAGATGTATTTTCAGTTTGTGGATAAGTCTACACACTATTTAGTTCAAGGTGAATTTAAGCAGATATTGGTCATCATACGGTACTTGTCTTGCACAATTAACTAGTCTGCTATAGAAGACCCCAGCATGACAAAATCTGAAACAATTCAAAAGAAACAAGAAGTAATTGTAACAGGATGCTGTTACGAAGTCTCTCAAACAAAGCTCTCATAACTCGCCATTCGGTGGTGGTGACCCCCAGGGACTTACCTACATTTTATTTGATTTGTTTTATTGTCCCCTTCAAGAATATATATGGTTTAGGGGTGGGGATCTGGACCGTTTACAAGATAATAGCACATTCTCAAATTGAACGGGGTGGGGCGACCACCAGGAACTTCCCTTTAATTTCATTTGATTAGCTTTATTGTCTCATACAAGAATAAATATGGTTTAGGGGTGAGGATGTTGACCGTTTTACAAATTTTTAAACAAGAGGGGGTGGGTGACCCCCTTGGGACTTCCCTTTATTTCATTTCATTTGTTTTATTGTCCCCTACAAGAATATATATGGGTTAGGGGTGGGGATGTTGACCCTTTAAAAGTTTCAATCAAGAGGGGGTGGGGTGACCCCTCCCCCCGGACTTCCCTTTAATTTCATTTCATTTGTTGTATTGTCCCCTACAGGAATATATATGGTTTAGGGTTGGGGATCTGGACCGTTTACAAGATAATAGTACATTCTCAAATTAAACGGGTCGGGGGTGACCCCCAGGAACTTCCATTTAATTTCATGTGATTTGTTTTATTGTCCCATACAAGAATATTTATGGTTTAGGGGTGGGGATATTGAGCGTTTACAAATTTTCAAACAAGAGGGGTGGGGTGACTCCCTAGTGACTTCCCTTTTATTTCATTCCATTTGTTTTATTGTCCCCTACAAAATATATATGGTTTAGGGGTGGGGATCTGGACCGTTAACAAGATAAAAGCACATTCTCAAATTGAACGGGGCAGGGATGACCCCCGGGGACCTCCCTTTAATTTCATTTGATTTGTTTTATCGTCCCATTCAAGAATATATATGGTTTACGTGTGGGGATCTGGACCGTTTACACGACAAAAGCATATTCTCAAATTGAAGGGGGTAGGGATGAACCCCCAGGGTATCCCCTTATATTTCATGTGATTTGTTTAATTGTCCTATAATCATTTCCGAAGACTGCGTGTATCTATCACTTACAGTTTTCAAGTTATATTCATTTGAAAATTTTAGAAAATAAAATCCCATAGGGTTCTATAGTAAACCCCTCCCTCCTTTCTACCCCTCAAAATACCCCTTAGTAGACCCCAATGCACAAACGAAAGATTGATGGCTCACCTAGACATATAAGTCTACCATTTTATGAAATCCTAAGTCAATCTGGAGAAACGCTGCGGACAAGTTCATTTTTAAAGTGGCGGAAGAGGAAGAGGAAGAAGAATAATAAAATTAATAAAAACTGAGCAAAAACAATAAGTCTTCAAACTTTGTTTGGGAGACTTAATTAGCACAGTTATATTCAGGTAGTCAGAGTTGAAATCATCGATGTTGCTTGTGGGTACGTAGTGTAGACGTATTATATAATTGTTTTTTAAAGATGGATTTCAGATTTGACTGATACATATAAATATTAGTCGATGTATAATATAGGCTCGTGTTGTAAACAATCAATCTTTTGAGATACATTCCAATGTTATAAAGAGCGGCGAAAGATACTAGAGGAACAGTAAAACTTAAAAATCGAAAATAAACTGGCAACGCCATGGCAAAAAACGAAAAAGACTAACAGACAACAATAGTACACAAGAAACAACATGGAAAAGTAAAGACTGAGCAACACGAACCCTACCAAAACTGGGGATGATCTTCGCCAGCAGCGAATCTTTTAAGCGTATTTTACACCCTTTTCATCAGTTGTAACCTACTTACATATTCTTTTGAGCTTGCGTTGCTAGATTATTACTCTTTGACTTTTTGTAGATTAAAGAGTACTCTTTAAACATGTTATTCATAGCTTTGAACATGCATATTTTTTTAACAAGTAAAAACTGTTTGTCATGATGACCAGAGAGTTTAATTGGTTCAAGACATACACAATCATATTTATTAAATATTTATTTTGATAACATATGATTTTCGTTGCTTACGCTATGTCAAGCTTTACTTCAAGACTTTTTAACGAGTGATACGGGCTGTTGATTAAGAATTACATCCTTTTCTCCTTTTTGTATGTACTTCAAATGTAAGTAAAAATCAAATATGTATCAAAATCCATTGGCTAAATTGTGATTTGCAAAGAATAGCCAGAAATGTACATGTTATTATAAATGGAATGGATGATATTTTTATATTTAATATTCTTCGAATAATACAAGGATCATAATCCATGGTTTGAAAATTCTTGAACATTAAGTAATTATCATCTTTTTAATGGACTTTATCTTTTGTCGTTAGCATGTTTTCTTATTCCTGTTATTTAGTATTACGTTTACATATTGTCACTCTTTTCTTTCAGATCACTTTTTGAAGGGTCCATTTCAAATATGGTATCCTATTTGTATCTTTTCCATATGCTGGATTGTATATACCATAGCTGATATTTCTCTACTCAGAAGTGACAATGTTCAACAAATAATTCCAAGGAAGGAAAATAAAAGCAATTATTTATTACTGTGGTATGCCCCACCATTTTGGGCTCCAAATATGAAACCTCAAAGAGGATTGAAAAATTGCGTATTCAAAAATTGTGACATATCATTGGACAGGAGTTTGATCAATAAAAGCGATGTTTTGTTATTTCATCACGCTGATCTCAATTTAAGTCCACCAAGTAGAACTGAGAATCAAATGTGGATATTCTTTTCAATGGAGTCGCCACATCATATAAATGAACGATACAAACAAAAACAGTGGAATAATGCATTTAACTGGACATGGAGCTATCGACAAGATTCGGACATATTTACACCTTATGCAAAATTGTCTAAAAGATTAACGCTTAAAGACAAGAATTACACTGTGATATTTGAACAGAAATCAAAAGATGTTGCTTGGGTGGTTAGTAATTGTAATACACATTCACAAAGGATGAAATATGTGATAACAATGAAGAAGTATATCAATGTAGACATATATGGAAGATGTGGAAAACCGTGCAGCTCATCGGGTGACAACTGTATTAAAAAGTTAAGTAGTGACTATAAATTCTATCTATCATTCGAAAACTCATTATGTGATGATTATGTAACAGAAAAGGCATTCCGGTTGTACAAGGACGATTTTAATATAGTTCCTGTAATAAGAGGTTGTCCTAATATAAAGGACATCTTACCAAAGGACACGTTTATAACGACTTTTGATTTTAGTTCTCCGAAAACATTGGCTCTTCATATTAAGGACATAGCACTCAATGAAACTAAGTATTCAAAGTATATAAAAGCAAAAGACGAGTATGTAACTACTTCCTACAAAAATTACATACAGGATGGAACATGTTTATTGTGTGAAAATATAAATAACAACAGAAATGGTAGAGTCGATTTATCACAATGGATATTGAAAAAGCAATGCATTAGTCCTATAGATCATATTGAATAAAAAACACAACAAATAAATACATGTATTGATATAAATAAACGTGTTTTATAAACGAACTATATACTAAAGATATTAATTTTGGAATTACATACGCTGCAATCACAACTATATGTAAAACTTCAATACTGAACCTGTTCGGGGCATACAATTAACTTATTGCCTTGTTAGAACGGAAAAATAGTACAAAGGGATACTACTCTTGTATACAAATAACATATCAAAAGAGAGAATTAACACTACTTTCAAGTACCAATTTTTTATGAAGATTTTAAATTATCAATATACCAAACAGTCGTTAATCTATACAATCGTGACTAATAATGCTTTCTAACCTTCATTAGCAATCAAAATACATCTTATTGGTTTATATCATAAATAAAGGCTTTACCCAAAAAGATAGTTAATTTTTTTACAACTGAACATTTTAATGGCGTTTGTAGCAACATATTCCTTTAAAAATATATGTAATAAGAATATATGAACTTAAACTCTCTACAGCCATTTATATTTCGTTATATAGAATGATACATTGGTTAGCTGCTACTTTAATTAAGAGTTCACAATCAAATGATTGAGTGTGAGGGTACATATAGGAAAACATAGCACCAGCTCGAAAAACAATTTGATCAAATTAGACCTACATTATATGCTTCACTGATTTATATGAAATTTTAAATCCAATCTCAGATATAAGATTGATACTTAGTGACTTACAACAATATGAATGGTTGTAAATGTGACTCTTGGACATCAGTGTCATCCCTTATATAATAAGCAGATTAACAATTTTTATTTACAATTATATACTTGAGCGTTAGGATATATCTAGGAAAATATAGTAGCATCCAACGAAAACAGTGTCTTTCTAATGTACATTTTATGTAAGCTGATTTTGTTTTTAAGTTAAATGTCCCATTTCAGATCTTAGATGCGTAGTGATCTACAATCATAGAACCCAGTGTATGTAACATTTAGGGGAGGAGTATAGAGGAATCCCCCAAACAGAAGGTCACTCTAACCTACACTTTATACTTCGCTTTAATCCAATTCAATGATTTAACGATGCATCTTATGACATCCCAAAAACAATATGTCATTTTAACCTTCACTTTACAATTCACGGACTTGTATTCAATTTACAACATAGCTTATATGTCAGATAGTGGTTAAAGGTCCTTTTCACGTTGATGTTAAATTTCACTTCGGTAACTGTTATAGTCATTATGCACTCTGTAATATTTTATGAAACATATTTGTGGATAAGGCAACTTTTATTATCATATTTTATAACTATAAAAATGTAAGTTGTAACCTATGTCAGATTCAATATTTTATGAAATATAGTTTTAGGAAGTATGGAGCATATGGGTCAAATTAAGAAAGGAAATACACTTAAAAATATTCTGAAGTACTTCCATCTTAAATTCACATTTCTAATAAAAACAAATTGTTTTATAAAATTGGGTTGGTCTTGTTTCTGGTTACCTCGTAATGTTATCAAATTATGACTCTTGAAATAAAAGCTATGACATTAATTTAAAAAAAAAAACTATATCAGAATAGCTTGATCATGGTGATATCAACGAGGGTAAATCGTAGAATCTAAAATACAGATTTTTCTTAAATAATGACTTATACTTTTCTATTTATGAAGAAATAACAACAAACATGTGGTGCACACTGAATAATAGATAATTATTCATTATTCCATGGAAATGTAAGCTGAATCAGTTGTCTTGACAGTGTGTTTAATTTTCTTAATTTAAAAAATAAATGTTTTACCTCGTCTGTATATGGACCTGTGACACAGATGTCATAGACTCTTTTGTACTCTCTCCAAGAGACACAGCTGTCATTGACTGTTTTCTACACTCTTCAAAAGACACTGCTGTCTTTGACTCTTTTGTACTCTCTTCAAGAGACACTGAGTCTTTGACTCTTGTGTACTCTCTCCAAGAGACACAGCTGTCATTGACTCTTTTGTACTCTCTTCAAGAGACACTGCTGTCTTTGACTCTTGTGTACTCTCTCCAAGAGACACAGATGTCATTGACTCTTTTGTACTCTCTTCAAGCGACACTGCTGTTATTGGCTCATTTGTACTCTCTTTATAAGACACTGCTGTCATTGACTCTTTTGTACTCTCTTCAAGCGACACTGCTGTTATTGGCTCATTTGTACTCTCTTTATAAGACATTGCTGTCATTGACTCTTTTGTACTCTCTTCAAGAGACACAGATGTCATTGACTCTTTTGTACTCTCTTCAAGAGACACTGCTGTTATTGGCTCATTTGTACTCTCTTTATAAGACACTGCTGTCATTGACTCTTTTGTACTCTCTTCAAGAGACACTGCTGTTATTGGCTCATTTGTACTCTCTTTATAAGACATTGCTGTCATTGACTCTTTTGTACTCTCTTCAAGAGACACAGATGTCATTGACTCTTTTGTACTCTCTTCAAGAGACACTGCTGTTATTGGCTCATTTGTACTCTCTTTATAAGACATTGCTGTTATTGACTCTTTTGTACTCTCTTCAAGAGACACTGCTGTTATTGGCTCATTTGTACTCTCTTTATAAGACACTGCTGTCATTGACTCTTTTGTACTCTCTCCAAGAGACACAGCTGTCATTGACTCTTTTGTACTCTCTTCAAGAGACACTGCTGTCTTTGACTCTTGTGTACTCTCTCCAAGAGACACAGATGTCATTGACTCTTTTGTACTCTCTTCAAGAGACACTGCTGTCATTGACTCTTTTGTACTCTCTTCAAGCGACACTGCTGTTATTGGCTCATGTGTACTCTCTTTATAAGACATTGCTGTCATTGACTCTTTTGTACTCTCTTTATAAGACACTGCTGTCATTGACTCTTTTGTACTCTCTTCAAGAGACACTGCTATCATTGACTCTGTTGTACTCTCTATAAGAGCCACTGCTGTCATTGACTCTTTTGTACTCTTCAAGAGACACTGCTGTTATTGACTCTTTTGTACTCTCTTCAAGAGACACTGCTGTCATTGACTCTTTTGTACTCTCTTCAAGAGACACTGCTGTCATTGACTCTGTTGTACTCTCTATAAGAGCCACTGCTGTCATTGACTCTTTTGTACTCTTCAAGAGACACTGCTGTTATTGACTCTTTTGTACTCTCTTCAAGAGACACTGCTGTTATTGACTCTTTTGTTCTCTCTTCAAGAGCCATGCGTTCGTTAACTCTTGTGTACTCTCTTTAAGAGACACTGCTGTCATTGACTCTTTCGTACTCTCTTTATAAGACACTGCTGTCATTGACTCTTTTGTACTCTCTTTAAGAGAAAGTGCTGTCATTGACTCTTTTGTACTCTCTCCAAGAGACACTTTTGTCATTGACTCTTTTGTACTCTCCCCAAGAGACACTGCTGTCATTGACTCTTTTGTACTTTCTTCAAGAGACACTGCTGCCACTGAATCTATAAAACTCTCTTCAAGAGACATGCGTTCATTGACTCTTTATAATATAGGGACGAAATATACCAGAGGGACATTCAAACTCATAAAACTGACAACGCCTGGCTAAAAACGACTTATGAATGCTTATTTTTTCGTGTTATATGTTTTGTCATGTGTCCTATTGTTTGTCTGTTTGTCTTTCTAATTTTTAGACATAGCATTATGAAGGTCTTACATATTAGAAACTGCGTTAATAAAACACACTAATCGGCTATGAGATAACCAGTTTTTTAAGTAAAGCTACTACTTGTTTTTCCTTACCTGTTATCAATAATACATGACTAATCTTCGCACATGTTGTAACGATTGTCCTTGTAACAACCGTCGTCGAACATATTTCATCTTTACTTTTTGGAAACTCGGTATGTATGTTGATTATAGTAATTGATAATTTGCAAGTTGAAAATTTTATTTTAGCAGAAACATATATATATATATAATATTGACCCAGATTACTGATATTGTTTAATACCTATTTTTAGATTTAAATTTTGGATCGTATATATCTGTGTATATATATGGTTTTTGAATATGAAGAAGATATAAACTAAAAATAAGTTGATTTTTACAGCTTTAATTTTACATACATTCAAGAGTTAATAAGTGTTTTAATATACCTGTAAATATATTCGTTTGATACAATATTAAAAAAAATCACATGCATGCAAATAACGTAATAAGCGAATAGGGCGCAACATGACATGTTAAAGGAGTGGAAAAGTATGTCTCACTCGAACTTTTTATATTTCAATAAGTAGATAAAAGGTGCAAACAGAACAAAGTATGAAGATTTCAATCACGTCTATTATCCTCCTGTCAGTAGTAGGGATGGAGAACCTCCATAATTTTCAGAAAATTTGGCAGACGAAATTCACTGCATTTTTTTTAGTTATCTTTAATTATAAATGTAATCGGGTTCTTTGACGGAAAAACTGATTCGTCAACTTAATAGATGTTTATTTATACGACATGAATAAACAACCATGCAAGTGCATTTATAAATTAAAAAACCTGAAACAATAAAACCACATGCACATGGACACATGGTGTACAAAGGGGTATAACTCTAACCTATTAAACGGTATAGTACAGGTATTAAAAAACGATAAACTGGCTATGTTCTATTTAAATACAACCAATACAGTTAAAGTACAAGGTAATGACCATTAACTTAAAAGGGGGTATTGTTTTGGTGTGTGTGTGTTTTTTTTTTTTTTTTTTTTTTTTTTAAATGTTCTGAATCCAGATTTCCCCCGTATAACATATATGGACTCTGAGTATAAGGATTAACTATGAACAAAATAATATGATTGCCAGGGTTAGAAAACTAAACAAAAATATTCGCTCTGTGCGCAAAAAAAACCCCCAATGTTTTACTAAAGAAAAACCGGTTGAATATGAATGAAGGCCGGAATGATACTACAGGGACAGTCAAACTCATAAACCGAAAATAAACTGACAACGCCATGGCTAAAAATGAAAAAGACAAACAGACAAACAATAGTACACATGACACAACATAGAAAACTAAAGAATAAGCAACACGAACCCCACCAAAATCTAGGGATGATCTCAGGTGCTCCGGAAGGGTAAGCAGATCCTGCTCCACATGTGCTGCTTATGTGGTAACAAATCCGGTAAATAGTCTTAATTGATCTTTATTCGATAGGTCACATTCATGAAAGGGAAACTTACTTACTCAGTCGTCTACAAGAAATATTGAAACTGAAATTAGGATGTTGTATGCCATCTATCCACCCGAGACAATAGGACGTTTAATATAGTTAATATAAACAATCTTGAATGGACACGATAATTCAGTTAAACTGTTCTCGTCCTTTGCAAATATTACCTAATTTTACGATTTAATTAAATTTGTAGAAATTGAAAGATGAAGATTTTAATATGTGGTGGAGGGAATGGTGCACACTGTTTTACAGCTTTAGCTTCAGCTTGTCCAAGTGTCGAGGTCAACGTTCTTACAGTATATGAAGACGAGGCTAAGATGTGGACAGCTGCCCTGAAAAGTGATGAATTGACAGTTTCTATATCCAAACCAGATGGGTCAGTAACAGAAACACGATCCAAACCATCATTGGTTACAAATGATATTAAACTTGCTGTGGCTGGAGTACAAATCATTTTTATCGTTGTCCCCGCTTACGTTCATCACATCTATCTCTCATTGATTGCCTCGTGTATCCAACCAAATACACTTATAGTAGGACTTCCGGGTCACGCAGGGTTCGAGCTACAGTGCTTAGATATGTTAGGTAACAAATCTAGCAACCATGCGATTGTTGGCTTCGAATCTCTTCCCTGGGCATGTCGGATTATTGAATATGGAAAGAGGGTTCAACTACTTGGCTACAAAGACATTCTACATGCTTCCTTCTTAGTCGGAACAAATTGTAATCTACAATTTCCCGCCATTGAAACAATACAAAGTATCCTTGGTTCCAAACCTAGAATCAAGGTAGTATCCAATGTGTTTGTAATTACATTAATGACAGGTTCGATAATACATCCACCAATTATGTATGGGAAATGGAAGAACTGGGATAACACTCCACTTCCGGTAAAACCTTTGTTTTATCAAGGCGTGGACGAAGAACAGGCAAGTATTGCCTCAAATTTAAGTGATGAGGTAGTGAAAACAGCAAAACAAATCCAGGAGGTGTGTCCCGATCTTGACATGTCTCAAGTTGTCCATCTATCTGATTGGTTCAAATCACACTACAACGATGAGGTAGGTGACAAAAGCTCCTTGATGACGTCAATGAGAACAAATAGCGCCTATGAAGGATTAGTACACCCAATGAAAGCCGTGGACAATGGATACGTTCCAGATTTCGAATATCGTTACACGACCGAAGATGTTCCATTTGGTCTGGTTGTAATGAAAGGACTAGCTGTAATTGCAGGTATAGCCACGCCTACAATGGACAAGATTATTCTGTGGGCGCAAAGTATTATGGGAAAAGAATTTATCATTGGAACAGATCTTGTTGGAAAAGATGTGAAGTTTTCGAGAGCCCCACAGTCATTTGGCCTCAATACTCTTGAACAAGTGAAAGACTACATCAAGTCTCGTATTCGCTAGAATTCTTGTATACTTAAAGTAATATGTGTGCATTAGAAACGGAGGACAGACTCTAGGTAGCATAAATTATTACCTGTATTTGCTTTGTTTTTTTATCATGTTCACGGTTGTCATTTAATTATGGGATGCATTTTATTGTTTCTCTCTTTAATTGATTTGGGACATTGAACTGTTAAGATTTAAGTAAGTATAGACATTTCCATATAAGCAAAGAGATAGGTAGACAATCCATCGTATATGTGCTCAATCACAGGGTCAAAATAGGAAGGTTGTTGAATCCTGTTTATATATAACAATAAAGAGGTTATAATATGTTGTAAGTATTTTCTAACAGTTTTACGTATGTTCATCCAATGTATTGCTCTGGAGGAAAATGTGGATTTCAAATGCAAAAACACGTCATCTTTAAATCAGTTTATTTATATTTAAGTGTTGGTCCTTATATATTTGGAGGTATAAAATGATAGTGATAGAATCTTAAAAAAAAATTTACCACTATGCAATATGAATAAAACTGCAATTTTACAAAATAAAAAACAATAAACGGCCTTTAATAGTGTAATAATTTTGAAAATAAGATGTGGTATGATTTTCAATGAGATAACTATCTACAAGAGAACAAATGAGATAGAAATTAACAACTATATATAGTCACTGTATGGCCTTTAACAATGGCCATACCGCATTGTCAGCTATAAAAGACCCCGAAATGACGATGTAAAACAATTCAAACAAATAAAACTAACGGCCTTATCTATGTACAAAAAAATGAACAAAAAACAAATAATTATGTAACACATCAATGTAACACATCAAGAAACGACAACCACTGAATTACAGAATGTGGCATGGTTAAACATGTAAGCGAGATCCCAACCCTGCCCAGCCCTCCCCTAACATTGAACAGTGATGTAACAGTTCAACATAAGAACGAACTATAACAATCAGTTAAAAAAGGCTTAACTCATCAGACGGATGCCATCATGCAAATAGAAATACATATAACAAAAACACAAAGTGGACGTGGCTGGAACTTGTATGTCCCAACAACAAAATGACACTAAGTATAATGATCTCAGAGTACCGACAATTACTGACAGCAGGTGCAAAGCCACAAACAACTAATACCAAATCCTACACTAAATTATCAATCAGTACACGTCCAATGGATTTGTGTAAAGACGTCATAAACGGTCATTGGAAAGCATGACCTGAAAACCTTTACTGATACATGTATCTGCTCAAAAAGACCTTGTTAACGTTAATTCTCCGGAAATTAAACACAATACCACTATTGGCATCTCAAAATTTATAATCTTTAACTGCTGTGATGTTCCTAGTCTTCGGTTGTTGTCTGCTCTTTAGTCGGGTCTTCGACGCAGTGAGAAGATCCCGCAAATATTTTTTTAATAGCATGAAGTATCCGTTGTAAATTTCAAAACTTCGAGCAATATAAAATGCAACGTCTAATACCAGAATTTATCATATGGGTTTTCCTCATTGTTGATGGCCGTACGGTGACTTATATAGTTGTTAACTTCTATGCCATTGAGTCTTATGAATGTGGTCTTATCAATAGGCAATCTCCTTTTACAGTTTATTGTTAGCGATTTTACTATGAGGATCTATGAGGTCTAGACTGTACGTAGTGAAAGGTCAATAAAGTAGAACGATTTACATCAAGGTAAACCATTAATAGGTCGCTAAAAATATATGTTCTATTTATATCTATGAATGTATGAGATATGATGAGAAAAAAATGAATTCAATAAAAATAATACAACTTATAAACGTGTGATTAAAACATATACGTCTGAGTATACAGTACGATGTTAGCTAATGCATTGATTATCACGTTACTGAGTATACTCTCTGTCCCTACTAAATAATCTTAGTATTTAAACGTCTACAGCTATACTCAACGTGATATACACTATTATTGATGTTTATAACCTTGGCCTGTGTGTGACCGTTACAGAAGGTTGACTACGGTTTAAACAAGGTCAGTCTCGAATGTACAAGGTAAGCACAATTATTTAGTTTCTATTTATTGTATCGGAAAAGAATGTTGAATCCTATTAAAAATTAAAGGCGTTTGCTTTTTTCAAATTTTCTTAGTTCTCGATATAAGTTTGTAAGGGTTAAGGTTTGTAGATGCACATTTTTCTAAATTGGTTAAATAAAAAACCTTGATGATGTGGGATGATTACTAATGAGATAACCATAGCATCCCTGTAGCTATTTGTAGTCGGAGGTTTTATATAAATCAATAGCATGTCGATGAGCCAAGCTTTATATATATATATATGTAGAATGGTGTATAATATAGCGAAACAGTGATAGCATTGATTAGTTTACTTGAGTTTGCATGGTGTTAGTTATTTATTCTATTTTATATGTGATAGATAGATAAAGTCCTTGTTTAAAACATATATTTCTTCTGTTAAACTTAATACACATCGATTTTCTATCTGTATCCTGGCAAAATATCCATTGTTAAATGCAGCCCATAAATCTCTGACTAAAAAATATATGTCATACTATTAATTACATTGTATCATGTGTTTTCTTTTGTGATATTTATCATTTTTGTTACATATATATTAAGTACTATAACATAATATATATTCTGTTTGCAAATGAAACCATTCGAAAATCTCAAAGACTGTGTAATACATGATCATACAAATTGTTCAATTAACCCATGTATCTTAAGACTCTGTGTAATACATGATCATACAAATTGTTCATTTAACCCATGTATCTTACGACTTAATGGCTTATGCAGTGCATAATTTGTGTGCCAATAAAACAGGCATTCAAGATTCGTTATGTTGTCGTGATTATATTTTCCTCAAGTAGGATAAATTATCATAAATTCTAGTATTGCATTGTTTATATTCATATCAGTGACAATATTATTTTACAGAATGCTATGAAGAAATGATATAGAGAAATTCAAATATATAAAGGTACGTCGAAATCGGTGACTGTTTTCAGGGTTTATGTTGGTATTTATTGAAATGGTCAGGTTTAGTTTAGAAGATATAGTTTAAATAAATTAATTTATGGTAAGGGCCAAGAACAATGTCTTCGTTTAATAATTAAAAGTTTTAATTGCAAATGTTTAAAAATTTAAACAGTTGGTGCTACAGCTTTACATATATATATAAAGATCAAGGTTCACAAATCACTATTAGTTATGAATACCATTTATTAATTACATGTTATTACATGCATTTTTGCGCCTGTCCCAAGTCAGGAGCCTCTGGCCTTTGTTGTCTTGTATTATTTTAATTTTAGTTTCTTGTGTACAACTTGGAGTTTAGTACTGCGTTCATTGTCACTGAACTAGTATATATATTTTTTTAGAGGCCAGCTGAAGGACGCCTCCGGGTGCGGGAATTTCTCGCTCCATTGAAGACCTGTTGGTGACCTTCTGCTGTTGTCTTCTCTATGGTCTGGTTGTTGTCTCTTTGACACATTCCCCATTTCCATTCTCAATTTTATAGTATAATACAATAAAGTACAATATAACAGTGTAAAATACTAGTATACATATTTCTATTTTGGAAATAGTACTTCACCTACTTATCGGGAATTAACATTAACATGATAAAGTTAGCAATATCATTATTTTTGTAATACATAAATTTGTCATTTGTCTGTATGGAATTTTGCCTCCATTATAACACAGCGAAGAATTCCATGTCTAGTGTAATGGTAATCTGTCATTATATGTGTGCTCAGATTCTATATAACATATAATGCAAAGAGGAATTTTTTATCCAGATTGTGGTTTTTTTTACGTTTCATTTTATTGATATCTAGAGTTGACGAAAGATTGCACGCAAAAGTCACGGAAATTAACATAAACGACGAACTCAAGCTGACCATCTATGATCTTTACACTGTAACAATATGCATGCAAATGATTTTTATTTTTAAAAAAAAACAATATAACGTCAGAAATATGTTATTAACATGATTAAGATGGTTAATTTGGCAATTTGGCCTTTTTATTTTGACTGACACTTTATTTTTGGTTGTTTACTTGTGACCGACACTTTATTTTTGCTTATATGTGACTGACACTTTATAATTTCTTATAAAACAGGGTATGGCAGGTCAAACACAGAAAGAATTCCTGGCAGGTTTAGCCACCGGGGCCGTCGGCGTCAGCGTAATAGTTGGATTGAAACGCCTGTACGACAGCATGTCAGGTAATATTCGGACTAGGGTGAAGCGTACTGTTTAATGTGTTTCTTTTTTGTTACTTTTCACTTCTTACATAAGTGTTGATAACATTCGAAGAACACCCCGAGAAAAACAATAAGAATTATTTCTGAAAATCTTTATTACTTTATATATTGACAACAGGCATAATGAAGACTAGTATACCTCAAACATGACAGTTTTAAATAAAAAAGATATCAATTGAAAATATTTTATAACAGAATCAAATGTATGTATAACAATACAATATTTTAATTTTCAAAATTAAAGGCCCCATTAAGAGCATAACATTTATAACAACATGACATAAACATTACAGAGTGATTAAAGAAACATAATATGAAATTGCTATTTTAGTAGTCAACATCCTAGCGATAGTCAAATTCGGTATGTTTTTCTCATTATATCCCTTAGAAACCGGTTCCTTAGAAGTGATCTTAAAAATTTTGGATTTTCTCACTTGGCCTAAAAAGTTGTATGAACTTTTACGTCCACTTGGTCTCCGTCGTCGTCGTCGTCGTCGTCGTCGTCTGTCCGTCATCGTAAATAAATTTTTTTCAAATCTTCTCTATTGAAACCCCTGGAACAATTGTGTTAACCTGGTTATTCGTTTAGGTATGTACTTAAAAAAAAAGATCTACGAATTTGTTTCATCCTCAAACTGACCCGGTCGATATTTAAGAATTGAATGCTTCTTTTTGTTACTTTATTGGGGTGTAAAAGCGTTGACCGAAGTACATTTTGTTTCCGCGCTTCATTCTAAAAATGTGCATACGGTCAACGCTTTTACAACCCTATGAAGTTACAAAAAGAAGCATTCAATACTTATTATTACATTTTTTAGCTAGGATAATGAAAACACGATTTACATCAAGATTTTATTTACTATACCTAAAATGCAGTTATTGGCTAAAGTGTCAGTAAGCGTACAACTATTTGGACATACGTAGACATAACTACTCATTGTGACTTTTAAAAATAAAACGCAAAAAAAAAATGTAATTTTTCTGAAAAGTATCCGCATTTCCCACGAGTATGCATGAACAAAAAAATGTATATACCGAACGGAACAATTTAAATAAAAAAAACCACTTAAATAATGAATGAGGACCGAGTGCTGAAAAACCGAAACTATCCGTTTTACTTAAATTGTATCGTTCGGTATCAAGGTTCAAAAACATATTTTAAACGGATATGTGTGGTTTTTTTTTATATATTACATAGTATTCCGTTTTTGAATTTCAGATAGATTTCCAAAAGAGGGAAGAAATTTAAAGAAAGGTGTCCGACAATTAAAAATCCTTGTCTGTGGAGGTGGAAATGGCGCGCATTGCATGGCAGGAGTTGCCGGTTCCCATGCAGAAATTGATGTGAAGATTCTTTCCCTTTTTGAAGACGAAGCTGAACGATGGGCAAATATATTAAAATCTAATTTTCTGACGGTCTACGAACCGCTTGTAAATGGGGGTCATATGGAAATATCAACCAAACCAAAGCTTGTTACGAATGATCCTGGGAAAGCTGTCGAAGGCGTAGACATTGTTTTCATGGTTGTTCCCGCATTCGCTCACTCTCAGTACCTTACGGCCATTGCACCATTTATCAAACCGAATACTTTAATTGTTGGAATGCCTGGACAGGCCGGTTTTGAGTTTCAGTGTATTAACATTTTAGGCCAGAAATCTTCCCAGCTGGCCATTGCATCATTTGAATCTCTTCCATGGGCCTGTAGAGTTGATGATTTCGGAAAACATGTCCAGTTAATTGGTTTCAAAGATGTCCTTGGTATGTCCGTAGTCACGGGGAAGGATTGTAAAATTCCGTTCCCCATTGTCGATACAATTCAAGATATTTTTGGAAAGAAGCCTGCAATTAATTTAGTTCAGAATTACATTGCAATTAATCTCATGGCCAAATCTATTATACACCCTCCGCTCATGTACGGTCATTGGAGTAACTGGGATGGTAAACCTGTCAGGGAGAAACCATTGTTTTATCAGGGCGTGGATACAAAGCAAGCAAATTTACTTTCTGACGTTAGCAACGAATGCATACGCACAGCCAAACAGATCGAGAAGCTACGAAATAATTTGAAAATGAAAGATGTCATTCATATATTTGATTGGTACAAAACTTATTACCATGACGAGATCACTGATGACAGTTCGCTGATGATGGCCATGAAAACCAATGCAGCATACGATGGTCTTCTCCATCCAATGAAAACAGTGGAAGGTGGATTTGTACCAGATTTTAACTACCGGTATACGAGAGAAGACATTCCGTATGGTCTCGTGGTGATGAAAGGTATAGCGGAACTAGCTGGAGTGGCGACACCTACGATGGATGAAATAATCACATGGGCACAGAATAAACTGGGAAAAGAATATTTGGTGAACGGGAGGTTAACTGGAAAGGATTTAAAAGAAGCCCGAGCTCCTCAGTCTTTTGGATTCAAAACACTTGATGACCTATTTAATATTTGATTTTGTCGATATAGTAAAGATAATAACATTAATCTTAAAATGATCAAATTTTGATAAGTTCACATTGTTAGACGAACTAGTTATTAACATGTTATAGAGTGCCTTAAATTGATATATATTATATATATGCAGTTATATTTAAAAGCGCTCTAGATGTGAACAAAACGACGTGCAAGTTTATAATCGTTTATATTTATCATTGGGAAAGGCTTACCTACCTCATAATATACAAATATGAAAAATAAAATATCCATCTTTAGTTGTTTTCTACGTTTCATTTATATAAACCCCACTAATGAGTATGATATGATATAGATATAATGATAATATTAAGATTCAAACACAAGAATATACTGTTTATTGTATATCCCAGTAATCTTCATACGTATAAAGAACAAATACAATTAATAACTGCCACATTTGAATATAGATTGTTTTATGGACCAGTAAGACAAGAAATTACTGCATAATTTGTTCCTTTGTTAATGGTCTATAAATTGTCAGGTTGTGTTTTTAACAGAAAACAGATAGAATAAGTTACAAGGGGATAATAAAGAAACATAACTCAAATATATATAAACAGGTAACGAAAAGAAACGTATCGAAAAGACAACAATCTACAAATCAACATTCACAGAAAACTAAAGATTAAGGGAAAAAAATCTCCGAAAACCGTGCGCCAACCGGATCCGTAGACCCTACCCTACTAATGACACAGGTCTGAAGTGTGCATCTTGTCTGATTAATTGCTTAGTCATACCTGGTGGTTTTTATACGACCGCAAAAATTGAAAAATTTTTGGTCGTATATTGGTAACACGTTGGCGTTGTCGTCGTCGTAGTCCGAATACTTTTAGTTTTCGCACTCTAACTTTTGTAAAAGTGAATAGAAATCTGTGAAATTTTAACACAAGGTTTATGACCACAAAAGGAAGGTTGGGACTGATTTTGGAAGTTTTGGTCCAAACATTTTAGGAATTAGGGGCCAAAAAGGGCACAAATAAGCATTTTCTTGGTTTTCGCACTATAATTTTAGTTTAAGTAAATAGAAATCTATGAAATTTAAACACAAGGTTTATGACCCTAAAAGAAAGGTTGGGATTGATTTTGGGAGTTTTGGTTCCAACAGTTTAGGAATAAGGGGTCAAAAGGGTCCAAAATTAAAGTGAGTTCAATTTTATCAAAAATTGAATCCTTGGGTTTTTTTGATATGCTGTTTCTAAAATTGTACTAAGATTTTTGATAATTTGCCCAGTTTTTAAGTTGGTCCAAATCGGGGTCCAAAATTAAACTTTGTTTGATTTCATCAAAAATTTAATATATATATATTTATTATCCTCCTTCAGGAGAGTATAGATATACATGAACATAAATACAAATGTAACCCGAATAATTCAGTCGTTATATTCCGCTGATCTACGAAGGCTACATTAACGCCTGAACGTCTTCCTCGTTCAAAACCGTCAACCGGAAAATTCACACCGCTTTGCAATATGGGAATTTCGATTTAAATTGGCAGCTAAGGAAGGAGGAGTTCCAGATGTTAATTGATGTTAAATGATGTTAACTGATGTTAATTGGTGTTAATTAATTATTATCGGATTTGTGTTAATTGAACACACGTGCTTGGTAAGACAATTACAAGACAGTTGCGCAGACTCATTATCCTGATCGCCGCCGATTGGCTCTCTCTCACAGAGAGCAGGCGACGCGGCCAATGATCATAAAGAGTTCAAGCCCTCGTGTGGGAGAAAATCGGACACGGAAAGGGCTTGAATTATTCGAGTTAATACAAATGTGGTATAATACAGAGTGTTAATAATAAGAATTTAAATAACGATTTAAATAAAATAAAAGATTAAATGAATATTTATATTAATGAATAATTAAATTGATCATTGAATAAATAGAATAGATAAGTTCAGATGAATAGAAAAATGTCTTTTAAGATTTTTCAGTTATAATAAATATCAAGTTAACTGTCATATTCCTTACATAACCTATAAATAAACTTTACACATGAGTGGGTGAAACTGTCTGCATCTGATTTTTCAAGAACGAAACATTTGTCACTATTACATGATAGTAGAGTTAGTGTCAAGTATATGTCTTCCATAGCGTGGAGCGTTGCGCTAAACTCAATTGGTCCAATGTTAATCAGATCTATCCAAAACAAGTCTCTTGTAGGCGCTACACTACAACATTGTATCAAAATGTGCACAATTGCGTTGCCATAGAAAAAAACACACTTATGACATAATAGTAATTCAGCATTAGGTTCGCTTGGTCTAACCAGGGCGCACAGAGATATGATAAATTTTGCTTGAAAGTTCAAAGCTGGATACTGGCGCAAGATGGTCCAAGCACGATGTGGTTCAATAGAGTTATGAATATGTTTAAAATATTCAAAGTCATTGTCACTATCTAGGCGTTGTTTAAGAATGTTCTCTTCATACTCATATACACGCTTTTTAACTATCGATTTCCATTGCTTCTGCTTAGGAAAGTAACTTGTCGATATTAGTTTTTCAATATGGCCTACTAAGTCGTATTTCTGCATAATCTGGATGACATCATTCACAAAGCCAAAGTTATTTTCAGTACATTTGTGGTAATACACCAAAAGTCTTGACATAAGGACGTTTTTCGGCAAATATTTAGATGGCATATTACACAGCCTCCCAAAGAATAACAACTTATTAATGTTAATGATACTTTCTATAGGAATCCACCCTAGCAAAGAAGTGCACTTGTCAGTTCTAGTCAACCTAGGCAACCCTTGTACGTATTTGCAAACATACCGATGCGTTCGTTCAAGTAATAATAGCTCGTGTTTAGTCAAGTTGTTCCACAGTTCACATCCATACAGGCCTTTGCTATAACATAGTTGAACAATAGTTTTGCTACATGTGATTGGATTAAGTAGAGATGGATGAACACCCATTCTGATTATAGACATACAAACAGAACGTATTGTGCGACAGGCTGCCAAAGTTCTCTCAGTTGAATTAAATCTAGCATCAAGTATAATACCAACATGTTTCACACTATTACAAACTGGAATTATATCTGTTTTTTAAATCTCTATACGTTTCGGTTCTTTTAGAAAATATAAGAACTTGACTTTTACTGGGCGAAAACTCGAACTTCCATTTAACACTGTAATTGTAACAAATGTCAATCATGTATTGCATTCCGGAAAATGTTGGCGATATAAGAGCGATGTCATCAGCTTGTACAGGACATCCAACATTTAAATCTAGCATAACAGCTCCTTTCCCTGACGTAGAAAGTATATCAATAAGATCGTTTATATAAATAAGGTAAAGTTTCGCCGATAAAGCACTACCTTGTCGAACGCCTCTCTCAAGGCTGAAAAATCTAGAGGTTACGTTATTACATCGCACACAACTTTTAAGATCTCTATACATATGATCTAGCAATTTCCACAAATTACCATCAATTCCAAGGTCATTGATCTTAATTTTAAGTCCAATATGGTCCACCGTATCAAACGCCCTCTTGCTATCTAGCAATGTCACTTGAATAGAACTATTCCTCTCCTTATAGTGATGTACGGTTTCTTGTAAATTAAACGAGGCGTAAATACTGCTTAAATACTTTTGATATGCCATTTGTTGATTATTCGGAAAATTTATCAGTCGTTCATTTAGTCTATTATCAAGCAATTTTTCGAACACTTTTGATATGCAAGGTATGAGAGATATACCACGGTATGATTCGATATCAGACTTCAACTTTTTCCCACCTTTAAACAACGGAATTACTACACTTTTTTTCCAATCAACAGGTGTTATACATTGATCAAAGATTAGATTAAAAAGGTTGCACAAATGTGTCAATAATAATTTTCCGCCGTATTTAATATGCTCATAGGATATTCCATCAAGCCCACTCGCTTTTCCATTTGGCAAGTTAGTCACAATTTTCGATAGTTCTTCAAAAAACACTGGTCTAATTGGGTCGTTGTCACATCGATTACGAATAAGGTTCAAAAGTTTATTCACTGGTATTAAAGAGATAATGGTAACTGCAATCACGATTATCCCAATATGGCGACGGTAGATATAGGTAAAATCTTTACACTCATTTTTCTTACATGTAGCATGCTTTTGTCAATAGTTACTCAGCTGCAAGGTTTATCTATACCATTACATCATATTTGACTCGTAACGGTGCACTGGAATTGTCTAAGCGCTGAGAAAATAGCTGTTGAAAAATTCGGGATGATAATCGTAACTCTATGGTATTTTTCTTCTTTGATAATCGTAATTTTCTTAATCGGATAATAGTAACTGAAACATAATAAATGTGTCTTTCAGCATTTCAATGGTATTTTGTGTGTTAAAACTGTAAATGCCCAGTTTAACGATGACATTAACGCATATACAAATAAATGAAGAAACTTACAGGTTAATATCTAGGATAAATTTACATATATATCTCTATTTGATGAGAAAAAGGATGGATAAGCTATATCCCATATTCCAAAAGTGCAATCCTTTCAATTCATTGCTCAAAATGAAAGTCACGTATACCACATTTTCATATGTCATATGTTGTTTGCCTCTTATATCACGTTTATAATAAAATTCTGTGCGAAATGAACAAGTTTCCGTCAATAACTTTATTTATCGCTATTTTGTGCATTTTTCCTTTGATCTTTTTTGTGATAATTTTCATATCATGCTTCTCGCTTGAGATGGAAAAAATATCGCTAGAAACTAAGGAGGCCACGTGGCGTTGCTAACGAAATAGACATTGAATTTGACAACGTCGTCATAGGTAAAATAGCGATAAACAGATTCTCATCGGTCATCTCATGGAAGCTTCCATGGTCATCTCAACTCGATTGCTTTTCTCACTTTCGCTGTACCAGCTCAAGCGAGAAATAATTCAATAAATTCAGCCGTACATATTTTCCCTTGGATTTACTTTTTTCTATTATATACTGATATAATATATGATTTTAAAATTAAGTTCAAATGTTTTGATCAAATTATACCCATGTATTTTAGGACGTTTCTTTAAACAGTGCAATGGTAAAGGATCTAGAATAGTTACCAGTTTATTGTTACTATTGTTTATTGTCACTTTTGTTTTGTTTTTTTTACTTTTGTTTATTGTTACTTTTATTTTTTGTTTTTATTATCCTTACCTATAGTCTTACGAAGCATTTGACAGACGGAAAAAAACCCACAAATATGTATATTGATAAATTACATCAAAGGGCATAACATGTAGATCATCACAGTCGAAACTGGTTTAATTACAAAGATTTTTATAGATTTTGAAACAAATATTTTGTGCTTCAGAAAAATGCATGAAAATTAGGTAAGGCTAATTTTTGTTTTCATTTAATAGAAAAGTACTAATTATATGGCAAGCATGCAAATACAAAAATGTTCCTTGTTTAGTACCTTCAATATTTTTCTCTACAATATCTTCCATGCATATGTATGCATCATACTTTTCATATACCGAGTATTTATGAATTTTTTATAAGTTTGTTTCTTATTTTGCGGAATATGCGTTATTTAATTCTCAACTTTGCAGTCATTCTTTGAATAAGTATTTCTTGTAAGACAATTTAAAGTCACATCAATTTTATTTCTTGATTTTCGGGCTTTTGGCCAAACTATAAAAGAACACAAATCCATGTTTGTCAATGAACTCCACGTTACTTAATTTCACAAAACACAAAGAATCCCATGTAGGGCCAATCTTTCTCTAGTCTTATATAGCATTAAATGTTTTAAGGATGTCATATTATCATAATTCAAAATTAAATTTGTGTTTTTTATAGTTTATATCTGAGATACTGAAATTTCAGTGACAGTCATGAAGTAGCCAATATACATAAGAAGATGTGGTATGTTTGCCAATGAGACAACTTTCCACGAGAGACCGACAGGACTCATCATTAACAAATATAGGTCACCGTACGGTCTTCAACAATGAACAAAGCCCATACCGCATAGTCAGCTATAAAAGACTCCGAAATGACACTGTAAAACACTTTTCAAAGTTATCCCTTGTTCATCATAACTTTTAAGTTGTGATATCATCCATGAAAAATGATCGAAGTGACATGAAAACTGTAGCAACTAATTTCTCGTCAAACGGTTTTTGACGAATACTAAATGTCTTTCCTACTTCGTTATGGCATAATAGGGTATGTTTACTTCAGGATAAATTAATTTTTGTTTACTGTCTTAATCAGAAATCTGATATAAGGTGACACATGCGTGTCGCCTGACAATTATTGTCATGTATCATAATTTCCATCGCTCATTCACATATTTTGTGGCATACCTAGTGTTTGGAAGCTTCTGTAAATTAACCAAGTTCGTGATTTCCCATTTCCAAATTTCTTGAAGCTTGTTCACCCTTCCAATTTTTTTATATACTATAGTATGTAGCTGTTTTCATAAGAACTAGTATTAATTATATATGCATAAACAGAAATGTCATGAGATGTTGGTACGTTTCGTAAATAATTCATCGCCATTATTTCATAATATGCTATCAGATTTACGTTTTTAGTGTCAATATCAATAAAACAGTTTCCAGTTACGATTATCTTTTTTATTTTTAGATACCATAATTACGATTATCTTTTTTCCGAGTTACGATTATCATCCCGAATTTTTCAACGGCTATTTTCACAGCGCTTAGACAATTCCAGTGCACCGTTACGATTCAAATATGATGAAATGGTATAGATAAACCTTGCAGCTGAGTAACTATTGACAAATGCATGCTACATTTAAGAAAAACGAGTGTAAAGATTATACCTATATCTACCGTCGCCATATTGGGATAATCGTAATTGCAGTTACTATTATCTCTTTAATACCAGTGTTATTGTTGACTTCATCTTCAGTATGATCGGACAATTTGGCGATTACTTCAAAAAGATTTGCAAATTCAGCACAAACACTTTCGGGATCATTTACAAGTTTATTGTTCAATTTCAGTAGGATATCAGATGTATTCCTTGATCGACGACTGTTGATAATACACCATGCTAAGCGTTGATCTACGTCGATAGATTTTTCGATGTCATTAGACATCTCGGCTACATACTCGTCATAGACTCGACGAAGTTCATTCCTAAAACAGTTTTTTGAAATTTTATAAGATAAATACGACTCATATTCTTCGCCACGCGGTCTATGTTCACTGATCCATACATTTCGACGTTGAATCATAGAATCATGTAACTCCGTTAGATGTTCATTCCAATATGGTTTCAAATGTCTTTTATGCTTGACGATAGGAAGGGTATCTCTTACTGCTAGAACAAGACTGTTGACTATTTCGGAGTAATACTTTTCTATATCAGTTTGATTCGTATCTACTGTCCAAAGGTTTTGTGAAACAGCAAACGTATAGTCGGTCAAACTACCATTTGACAGAGCTTTATTCCAGGCTATGTTTGTTGAAGTAGTTGACAGATATGGACGAGTAAGTGAGTCGCCTAGGTTAAACGTACATATAATAGGAAAATGATCGGATAAGTTCAATCCATGGTCATCTAGAATATTTACATTTTCCGGTTTGAATGGCAGGTTATCTGGAACAATTATATGATCTATTGTTGAGCAAGGACCATTTTCGTAGCCCTGAAAAGTGTGTATAGGTCCTTTACAAAAAGTCTGTGTGTTTAAAGAAATTAAGGAAAATTCATCTAAAACTTTCCGCAATATTTTGCTTCGGTCGTCTTGAACACCACTGACGCGTGGTCCTTGAACTTTCGCATTAAAATCACCAGCAAAAATTACTATGCCATTTTGACTATATACGGAATAAAGTTCGTGCAGTAAATCTACATATTCTTTAAACAAATCAATAGGGAGAGAAGCAGCGGGTAGGTATACACAGAAGAAAAAAATAGTCACATCATTAGGCAGATGCATTTTAATACCGATAATCCTATCTGAATCGACATCAATTTCGTGCACAACATAACGGTCGATATTCGATGAGACTAACAGTGCAACACCTTTTCTGTAATTAGAACATTTCTGTGTCGTTGGTAAAAGTTCGTCAACACTTTTAGCATAAATTTTGTATTTGCTATCAATCTGTTGTAAAAAGTGTATATTACATTTACGAAGCCAGTGTTCAGATAATGCGCAAATGTTAATATCGTATTTTTCCAAACAATTAGTTAAATAAGGAACAGCCGACGTGACGCCTTTACAGTTCCAACACATTATGTTTATTTTTTCCGACATATCTTTAGATTTTCGTGAGTCGCTTAATCACCATCAGAGTTTCCGTATTGGTCAACTTTGACATTTTCATGTTTCACGTTAAATCTACTTTTCGGAATCCACCGTCTAACTCGAATACTAGTAGGCCAGAAAGCACGATCAAGAACTATGCTGCTGTCATTGCATACCACATTCAGTTGAGCGGAAAACGATGATCCATATCGGCTATTAAAAAATCTCAGAAACGTGTAACGTATGCCGTTTTCTTCTAAAAACGATTTCATGCCATGTTCAGTTGATTCTAAGCTGATTCCACTTACAAAATAACGATCGACTCGATTTTTTCGACTACCTTGAAAATATGGATTTTCTCGAATTGATACCATATTGGTGTCATTAGCAACATGTACTGGTATTTTATGAAGTATGTGGTCTTTTTGTAATTGTCCCGTTATTTCAGTTTTACTTTTGTTGAGGATTGTTTTAACTTGTTCCGACTGAGGCATATCATTCGAGTTTAAAGTTTTACGATCAGTACTTGAAGCTGAATAACTATTTTCAACATGAAGCAAGCTTGCTGAGTGTACAGGTGCACGAAGCGGGCCTTGTGATATCGGTACATGAACTAAATTTTCGGTTGATTGATTTGTATTGCTATTCACACTATTGGTGCTCAAAACCTCAGGGGGTTGACGGACACATTCACAGTCAATGTTTTGTTCACGTATTTTGGCTTTTATGACATCTGCAAAAGTTTTTTCATCACGAGATTTCAGATTTTTCTCTACGCTATTTACTTTTTTCCTAAGATCGGACACTGATTTACTACACGAGGCTACTAATGTTTCGAGATGTTCATATGCCGGATCATTATCTTTAAGCTTTTCATTTATAAGTTCAACTTTCGCTTTAAGTGCGCAGACACCGGTCATTCTTCGATCTGTTATAGTATTGATACGCAACGAATCATTCCGTACATCCTGACGTAAGTCTTTGATTGAGGCTTTCAATTGCGTTATGTCCTTGACATGTTGTTGCTGTCCTTGCTTTAAGTCGGCTAGAGAATTCGCTAAATCACTTAGTAACTGCGACAATTGTGTAACGTCGGAAGTTAAGTTCGATTTCTCGGATAGGCGATTTTCGACAGCATTTAGACGCTCCTCTAATAAGGAATAATTTTTAAATATTTTTCCATCTCTAATTATGTTCATTTGATTTTGGAGATTTTGTAATCTAGATGTATGTTTTGTTGTGACATCGTTTAATTTTGTGTTGTTTTCTGATATGGTTGTTACAGCTTTGTTTAAAAATTCACTGTCTTGTATGTATTCCCCTCTTAGTGTGATCAAATCACGATCGATGCGACTGATATTTTCATTTATATTCAAGTTCGCTACGCTTGGGAAGTCATTTAAATTTGAATTTTCGTTGACCGTGTTGGTTTTTGTACTTTTATTTGTTTGATTTGCTGAATTTAAACATGTACTTAGATTTTTGATTATGGGCCCAGTTCATAAGTTGGTCCAAATCAGGATACAAAATTATTATATTTAGTATTGTGCATTAGCAAGAAATTTTCAATTGCACAGTATTCAGCAATAGCAAGAAATCTTCAATTGCACAGTATTGTGCAATAGCAAGTATTTTCAATTTTATAGTATTGAGCAATAGCAAGAAATATCTAATTGCACAATATTGTGAAATAGCAAGAAATTTTCAATTGGAATTATCTTTCTTTGTCCAGAATAGTAGTTGAATCAACTTAAATCATTGTTTTATACCATATACAATGTATATTCACTTTTACTACCAACTGATAAATTAAAACAATCTTTTCCATTCAGTGATAACAAGCTCTTTTTTTACATTTTAATATTTTATGATGTATTTAAATGAGTAGTTATTGTTGCAAACTCCATTAGAAATTTAAATTGAGATCAGTTTTGGAATAAGGGAAAGGGGGGGGGGGGGGGGTGAAAAATAAATGGGTTGGGGGCAATTTTTCTCATTTCAGATTTCATGAATAAAAAGAAACTTCTCCAAACATTTTTTTGAGAGGATTAATATTCAACAGCATAGTGAATTGCTCAAAGGCAAAACAAAAAAATTAAGTTCATTAGACCACATTCATTCTGTGTCGGAAACCTACGCTGTGTCAACTGTTTAATCGCAATCCAAATTTAGAGCTGAATCCAGCTTGAATGTTGTGTCCATACTTGCCCCAACTGTTCAGTGTTCAACCTCTGCGGTCGTAAAAAGCTGCGCCCTGCGGAGCATCTGGTTCATCATACCATAGCAGGTTAGTGCATGTATATCTCCTATCAACACCAAATTCCTAGACTAATCCATACATTAGATGAACTATTTCTTACTGATATCATCAAATGGCAAGATTGAACTAAAATGTATAGACATCACCTTTTCACGAAGACCTCATTTATCTACAGACGTATTGACATAGTGTATAAACATCACCTTTCCCCGGAGACCTCATTGATCTACAGACGTATTGACATATTGTGTAGACATCACCTTTCCCCGGAGACCTCATTGATCTACAGACGTATTGACATATTGTGTAGACACCACCTTTTCACGAAGATCTCATTGATCTACAGACGTATTGACATATTGTATAGACATCACCTTTTCACGAAGACCTCATTGATCTACAGTCGTATTGACATAATGTATAGACATCACCTTTTCACTAAGATCTCATTGATCTACTGACGTATTGACATATTGTATAGACATCACCTTTTCACGAAGACCTCATTGATCTACAGTCGTATTGACATAATGTATAGACATCACCTTTTCACGAAGACCTCATTGATCTACAGACGTATTGACATAATGTATAGACATCACCTTTTCACGGAGACCTCATTGATCTACAGACGTATTGACATATTGTATAGACGTCACCTTTTCACTAAGACCTCATTGATCTACAGACGTATTGACATATTGTATAGACATTACCTTTACACGAAGACCTCATTGATCTACAGACGTATTGACATATTGTATAGACATAACCTTTACACGAAGACCTCATTGATCTACAGACGTATTGACATATTGTATAGACGTCACCTTTTCACGAAGATCTCATTGATCTACAGACGTATTGACATATTGTATAGACATCACCTTTTCACGAAGACCTCATTGATCTACAGACGTATTGACATATTGTATAGACATAACCTTTACACGAAGACCTCATTGATCTACAGACGTATTGACATATTGTATAGACATCACCTTTTCATGAAGACCTCATTGATCTACAGACGTATTGACATGTTGTATAGACGTCACCTTTCCACGAAGATCTCATTGATCTACAGACGTATTGACATATTGTATAGACATCACCTTTTCACGAAGACCTCATTGATCTACAGACGTATTGACATATTGTGTAGACATCACCTTTTCACGGAGACCTCATTGATCTACAGACGTATTGACACATTGTATAGACATCAACTTTTCACGAAGACCTCATTTATCTACAGACGTATTGACATATTGTATAGACATCACCTTTTCACTAAGACCTCATTGATCTACAGACATATTGACATATTGTATAGACATCACCTTTTCATGAAGACCTCATTGATTTACACACGTATTGACATATTGTGTAGACATCACCATTTTCACGAAGACCTCATTGATCTACAGTCGTATTGACATATTGTAAAGACATCACCTTTTCACGAAGACCTCATTGATCTACAGTCGTATTGACATATTGTATAGACATCACCTTTTCACGAAGACCTCATTGATCTACAGTCGTATTGACATATTGTATAGACATCACCTTTTCATGAAGACATCAATGATCTACAGACGTATTGACATAATGTATAAACATCACCTTTTCACGGAGACCTCATTGATCTACAGTCGTATTGACATATTGTATAGACATCACCTTTTCACGAAGACATCATTGATCTACAGACGTATTGACATATTGTATAGACATCACCTTTTCATGAAGATCTCATTGATCTACAGACGTATTGACATATTGTATAGACATCACCTTTTCATGAATACCTCATTGATCTACAGACGTATTGACATATTGTATAGACATCACCTTTTCATGGAGACCTCATTTATCTACAGACGTATTGACATATTGTATAGACATCACCTTTTCACGAAGACCTCATTGATTCACAGACGTATTGACATGTTGTATAGACACCACCTTTTCACGAAGACCTCATTGATCTACAGACGTATTGACATATTGTATAGACATCACCTTTTCATGAAGATCTCATTGATCTACAGACGTATTGACATATTGTATAGACATCACCTTTTCATGAAGATCTCATTGATCTACAGACGTATTGACATATTGTATAGACATCACCTTTTCATGAAGATCTCATTGATCTAAAGATGTATTGACATATTGTGTAGACATCACCTTTTCACGGAGACCTCATTGATCTACAGACGTATTGACATATTGTATAGACATCACCTTTTCATGAAGATCTCATTGATCTACAGACGTATTGACATATTGTATAGACATCACCTTTTCATGAAGATCTCATTGATCTACAGACGTATTGACATATTGTATAGACATCACCTTTTCATGAAGATCTCATTGATCTAAAGATGTATTGACATATTGTGTAGACATCACCTTTTCACGGAGACCTCATTGATCTACAGACGTATTGACATATTGTATAGACATCACCTTTTCACGGAGACCTCATTGATCTACAGACGTATTGACATAATGTATAGACATCATCTTTTCACGAAGATCTCATTGATCTACAGACGTATTGACATATTGTGTAGACATCACCTTTTCACGGAGACCTCATTGATCTACAGACGTATTGACATATTGTATAGACATCACCTTTTCATGAAGATCTCATTGATCTAAAGATGTATTGACATATTGTGTAGACATCACCTTTTCACGGAGACCTCATTGATCTACAGACGTATTGACATATTGTATAGACATCACCTTTTCACGGAGACCTCATTGATCTACAGACGTATTGACATAATGTATAGACATCATCTTTTCACGAAGATCTCGGATCATTGATCTACAGACGTATTGACATATTGTGTAGACATCACCTTTTCACGGAGACCTCATTGATCTACAGACGTATTGACATATTGTGTAGACATCACCTTTTCACGGAGACCTCATTGATAAACAGACGTATTGACATATTGTATGGACATCACCTTTTCACGGAGACCTCATTGATCTACAGACGTATTGACATATTGTATAAGACATCACCTTTTCACGGAGACCTCATTGATCTACAGACGTATTGACATATTCTATAGACATCACCTTTTCACGAAGACCTCATTGATCTACAGACGTATTGGCATAATGTATAGAGAACGCCATATCACAAAGACCTCATTGATCTACAGACGTATTGACATATTGTATAGACATCACCTTTTCACGGAGACCTCATTGATCTACAGACGTATTGACATATTGTATAAGACATCACCTTTTCACGAAGACCTCATTGATCTACAGACGTATTGACATAATGTATAGAGATCGCCTTTTCATGAAGACCTCATTGATCTACAGACGTATTGACATGTTGTATAGACACCACCTTTTCACGAAGACCTCATTGATCTACAGACGTATTGACATATTCTATAGACATCACCTTTTCACGAAGACCTCATTGATCTACAGACGTATTGGCATAATGTATAGAGAACGCCATATCACAAAGACCTCATTGATCTACAGACGTATTGACATATTGTATAGACATCACCTTTTCACGGAGACCTCATTGATCTACAGACGTATTGACATATTGTATAAGACATCACCTTTTCACGGAGACCTCATTGATCTACAGACGTATTGACATATTGTATAGACATCACCTTTTCACGGAGACCTCATTGATCTACAGACGTATTGACATATTGTATAAGACATCACCTTTTCACGGAGACCTCATTGATCTACAGACGTATTGACATATTGTATAGACATCACCTTTTCACGAAGACCTCATTGATCTACAGTCGTATTGACATATTGTAAAGACATCACCTTTTCACGGAGACCTCATTGATCTACAGACGTATTGACATATTGTATAGACATCACCTTTTCACGGAGACCTCATTGATCTACAGACGTATTGACATATTGTATAAGACATCACCTTTTCACGGAGACCTCATTGATCTACAGACGTATTGACATATTGTATAGACATCACCTTTTCACGAAGACCTCATTGATCTACAGTCGTATTGACATATTGTAAAGACATCACCTTTTCACGGAGACCTCATTGATCTACAGACGTATTGACATATTGTATAGACATCACCTTTTCACGGAGACCTCATTGATCTACAGACGTATTGACATATTGTATAGACATCACCTTTTCACGGAGACCTCATTGATCTACAGACGTATTGACATATTGTATAGACATCACCTTTTCACGGAGACCTCATTGATCTACAGACGTATTGACATATTGTATAGACATCACCTTTTCACGGAGACCGCATTGATCTACAGACGTATTGACATATTGTATAAGACATCACCTTTTCACGAAGACCTCATTGATCTACAGACGTATTGACATATTGTATAGACATCACATTTTCACGGAGACCTCATTGATCTACAGACGTATTGACATATTGTATAGACATCACCTTTTCACGGAGACCTCATTGATCTACAGACGTATTGACATATTGTATAGACATCACCTTTTCACGGAGACCTCATTGATCTACAGACGTATTGACATATTGTATAAGACATCACCTTTTCACGAAGACCTCATTGATCTACAGACGTATTGACATATTGTATAGACATCACATTTTCACGGAGACCTCATTGATCTACAGACGTATTGACATATTGTATAGACATCACCTTTTCACGGCGATCTCATTGATCTACAGACGTATTGACATATTGTATAGACATCACATTTTCACGGAGACCTCATTGATGTACAGACGTATTGACATGTTCTATATTATCGTGTCATACTGTATCAATGACCTCGTGTATCCCTCAATAGTTTTATTCTTTTTAGAAGTTCTTCAGTTTAAGAGTAACACACGTTTTGAGTATTACACTTTAATAATTTACACTTTAAGAGTATTGCATTGTGTACTGTATGTTGTTCTTGTGATATATTTGTATTACTAAGAGCAATAGATTGTTCTTAACTGAATGAAGTCGGCCTTGAATTATCAAAATAACTTGCTGGTTTTGTAAGAAAACAAAAATATTAGTAATAAATGGATATCTTATAGATCTTAGAACATTGATCAAAAATGTAAAATCATCAAACCAGAAGAGAAAAGGCTAAACAATCATCAAAAATATCCAATACATAAAAAACAATTTTATGTATTATTGTTTTCTTTCCCTCTTATAAGTACATCATTTTCTCTGCCTCCACGAATTGACCTCGGTTGGTGTGATCCACTATCCTTGATTGCTTTTCTGACAATTGATATTGCACGGATTCTTCTCTGGTTTGGTTTGTTGCTTTGGTTATTGAGTATATCACCACCTAACCCGGATCCATGTAAACGATTTTTTAATAATGCTAGAATGTCTTCCTGTCTGTCAGTCCATGGACTTGCTTTTGCTTCTTCGTTTCGTTTATCGTTTAACAGATTGCCCTTGCCATTATTTTGATTACTGGTCATGTCCTCAATTAGACCTTTCTTCAGATCTATCCACGGATTGGACCTTTTCTCTATTATATAAATAACATTTAAAAAATTAGATAAGAAAAGAAAACAACCATTAAAAAGTATAATTTAACTGCATGGTTGATTTAGTCAATCTTGGAATTTCGACATGATTAAAAAATGTTCACACATTCTTAAAAAATACCTTAAAATATATTTGAAAATCTGATATGAACGACTAGTGATTTTTTGTTCCTGAGGTGAATAGAATGTTTAATCAAAGAAGATTTCTTACATGTTTAGAATAGAGAACTTGTTTTTGTGATATAATAGCGTTACTTATCATCCGGCCCTTCTTACTAATGAAAAATGGAACATAACTGATCCGTTTCTGAGATAAATCATAGTATTTAACTTGATCATTTTCTCTCAATGTAATCTGATAGCAAACCTAATACAAGCATCTGCTTTTAGTCTTGCATTTTATTTTCATTACTGATTGGCTTTTCCAAATACGCCAACAACCATTTTAAAAGTAGGGTTCTTATTTTGTCTTTGCTTTAACTCTTATCTGTGTATATACATACACTATTGAAACTTACCTCGTATAACTGTATCCTATGCTAATGACAGATCGGTCAAACTCACAGAAACCATAGTAAATAACAACTTCATTTTCACCATTGAAAACCCCCAAGCTTCACATTTTTTTTAATAAAACTATGTGCTACCTGCTCAGATCTATATTATAAGTGAATAACATGTCGGTGAACAGAAAAAAACAAAACATGCTGGACATAGCCGAGTAAGAAAACTAGGACAATTTAGTGCGACACATTTGTTGAAAAACTGTATGCGTAGGTAAGAACACGAGTTATGTTAAACATTTAGAGAAAAAATAGGAAAATGTTGTAAGTACTCAAGTTCAAACTGTGACAGGTTGGGAATAAATGTTCTGTTTATATACCTATGGAAAGCAATATCAGCCATAATTATACATTTGTAAAATGCAATTTCTTAATTTGTAACATGCAACTCCTTAATTTGTAACATGTAATTTCTTAATAATTTATTTGTATCATGTTTTTCTATCCGTTTCATTTTCTACTTTTATTGATATGTAAAATGAAACTTCTAAATGTCACGGTAAATTTAGTTTAAGTTTAAACATATTTATTTATATTGGATTGGGAAACAAGTTTTGCAACTTATATTAATCCCTTTCCACTTTGCGGGTGCGAGTTCTGCCTTGTAGCGGCATTAGCCTACTCTTTTTCGAAATCTACAAGGGTGTATTTTACGTGCAAGAGATATGGCTCTCTTTTAACACGGGTCAGCCATTTATCGTCACCTTCCGACGGACTATCATCGTTTCCTCAAGACCATACTGGCAAATGATGTCGAGGGAGAGTCGAAAATTGAGTCCCTGAAATTTTCATCCCAGACGGGAATCGAACCAGGAACCTTTGTGTTAGTAGTCCGATGCACTAACCACTACACCACGGCTCTCTTAGTAAGAGAAAATTTATACCATTTCTTTATTTATTAACTTATTTTCTTCGTTCGTACATGTTTGAGATTCTACATACTAATTAAGTTACTTAACTTGTGAAATATAATCAGTTTCTTGATTATATTTCTGGAAGCTTTTTAAAAGATTGGGGAAGTGCCGGCTAAACCAGCTAAGAAACCAGCAAAGAAAATAGTTAAACCTAAAGCAGCGCAGCCAAGCCGAAGAAGGCAAAGACACCTCACCAAAAAGACTGCCGCATAGAAACCTGCAGCAACGAAACCAGCAGGTCTCTTTTAGAAGAATTGAAACAAACACAACTAGAAACTAGAAGAAAATTAGCACGTATAACGTTCTTTCATAACGTCATCCATGAAAAGGCTGCTTTACCTATTCTATCGCACTTTTAAAACCAAGAAGAACTTTGAGACTCTATCAACCGAACATTAAAATGTATAAATCAGGACAAAGATATTTATATTTACACCTATAGCTTTTTCCTCAGGACCATCAGAATCTGGAATAAACCACCAGATGAACTATTAGAGATTGAAAGCAGTTAGGAATTCAAGACCAAACACACCAAGCTTCAGTCTGTAATATCTAACAAACACAAACAAAGTATAGATGATGTTTTAACCTGCACCTGTACATAAATTTTGAGCACAATTTGGAACTATTGTTTGTAAATTTTATATAGAAAGTTTTTTGTCATGTTGGAAGAGGTCAAAGTTAAATTTATACTTGAGTGATCGGTCAAAGTACATTTTTCGAGAAAGATATGTTGTAGATGTAGATATAGACGTTGATGCAATGAGTACCATCTTTACCAATTTTCTCCACACGTGCCTGCTGTAGATATCACAGGAACTCGGTTAGCAGGTTAAAATTTTGTTAATCAATGGTGTTTTTTTGTTTTTTTTTAATTTTTAGTATTTGCTGTCTATATTTGTATTACTTTATTAACGTATTTGACGATGACATCAATATATCTTTGTTTTCTAGCAATGTGCAGTTAACTATACATATCCCGGTACACTAAAACATCCTAGGACAGGAAATACTAAAAAAATATACAAATGGACCCATTTTCTGGAAATCGATGCAATTATGTTTACCAACTCGCTCCGCTTATGAAAAAGAATAAATTCCCGTTGAAATAGGTTGGATACATGTAACTTGCTCCGTTTTTTGAAAGGATTGGAATCCCTCTGAAATAAGGTCTGCCAATTCGCCCCACTTGTGAAAAGTAGACAAATTCAGATTTGGTCATACATTGTCATAGTCAATGAAAATAATTTAATATTATTTTTTATTTTTTTTTAAAGTGGAGCGAGTTGGCAGACCTGAAAACTATATATTCATGTTTTTGTTTTTTTTTTTGTTTTTTTGTTTTTGTTTTTGTTTTTGTTTTTGTTTTTTTTTTTTTCATTAGGCAGCAACCATTTGATTTTCTACAGGGGGGGGTTTGTTTCACCCTCAGCTGCCACTATATATGTAATGCTAAAATTGAAAGAAAAAAAATATTTTCGACATGTCGCCAAAAAGTAGAATGTCTTTCGCCAACGGCGAAAAAAAAGTTTGTCCAGAAAAAAATTCCATATCCCCCCACCCCTGGTAAGCAAATGGTTGCTGCCTTAAGTGGGTCGATTAACGAGATTTAACTTTTTAACAAGTGGGACGATTTTTTTTTTAAAAGTCGTGAGAGTGTTTGGGGTGTTTTTTTTTAAACAGAGGGGCGATTTGGTGTGGGGCGATTTGTCCTACTTCATATTCATTATCACACGAGCGCTTGAAAATGCCATTTTTTAAATATTTATTATCAAGGGCTTCTTTGACATAGATTTGAGAGTGATCCGAAAATTCTGGAAAAGAAAGCGGTACCAGCATCTTTTTCCTTATTTTAATCTGTTACCTCAGCCAGACACTGCATTACTCTTAACAAAAAATGCCAGAAGAAAACACTAAAGAGGAGTTCCCAAAGATTGATGTTTCACTAGAGCAGGATGGAGGCATTTTGAAGCAAATATTACATGAAGGAGAGGGTGAAGAGAAACCACTCAACGGTGATACAGTGTCAGTTCATTATGTTGGTTGTTTAGATGACGGGACAGAGTTTGATTCAAGTCGTGAAAGAGGAGAACGATTTACATTTGAACTTGGAAAGGGTAATCATAATTAATCACCTTAACATATACTCAAGTCACCGCGTCGGCAGACGCTCTCATCTCACTAAAAACGAAACTGAAAGTAGAAAATTAATGAACAGGAAGTCTCTTCATATTCTGCTCCTATTAGCACTACAATGATTTAGTAGAAAAAATGCGAGTGAAATAAATCATAGAAATAAAACTGCTTTCAAATATAATTTGTAGAACAGACCTTTTCATAGTCTGAGATTACTCTGACGTCCGAAGGCTGTTTTGCCAGACAAGCTGGAGCCTTTGGACGTCAGAGCTTGTCCCATATCAAAAAGTGGATATTTGCTCACCCAAAATAGATGCCCTGCTTCATCGCTTCTGGAGCCGACTGAGGGCCTTGGAATTATATAAATCAGGCATCAATCTCTTCATTTTTCATTTATCTCTTCATTCATGTAAGTTTTACCAACCTGCCAACCTTTATTTTTCTATATTTTAAGTTTGATAATTTGTATATACCAACCATTTGCAGGGGTCACCACACTTCAGAATCATTGGGAGGAGTGACTTCTTCCTGGCAGCCAAACAGGGCAGATTCAACCTTTATAAAAAAGGAGGATTGTAACCTATGATAAAGGGGTTGGGGTTCCAACTTTGATGTCCACATTCAACAGTATTGATCATCAAAAATGTAGAGTCCCAATCCCAGGTACCACCCGAGATGAAAGTGGTTAAAAATACAAATGTCCCCATTTTAAAATCATTGATGGGAAAAGATTTTTTTTTAAAATATCCTATCTTATTTTAATTTAAATGATTGTATTTTTCTGCATTTCCTGTCTACTTATATAATGAATACTGTTGGCCTTGCTGTCTGTGCCAATTTTAGATTTCTACAAGCAATTTCCAGTTTTCATGAAATTAAAGTTCTTTTGTAATAAAGCTTTTTAAAGTTACAATAGGAATATATATTATCATGATTATGGCATGTTTATACCAAAGTTTTCATTTAAACTTCTGTTTTGAGAAACAAATATATGTTATTCATGTTCCATATTATTTGATACAGTAAGTGAACCACCTTTGATTTCAGATTTTATGAACCTAATATCTTATAAATAATCTATTTGACATACATTGTGCATAATCATATCTGATTTGTACTCTCATTGTTTATCACAGGTGCAGTAATTAAAGCATGGGATCAAGGTGTCGCCACAATGAAAAAGGGGGAGATTGCACGCTTAACCTGTAAACCAGAATATGCTTATGGAGAGACTGGTTCCCTTCCTAAAATACCAGCAAATGCTACATTAGTATTTGAAGTGGAGCTGTTTGATTGGAAAGGTAAATTCAAGTTGAAATTTGTGCTAGTTCTTCATGGAATATATACATGTAATGTAAGGTGATAGTATAGTATGCTATATTTTTAACAGGATTTCCAAAGGAAAATATTGGTGATTTTCTACGTCTTGAAAATCTAGGCAAAATAAATAAAACATAGCACAATGAAAAAGGGGAGATAACTAGGGATCATGAAAAAAAATATTAAACATAACAATTTATACACGTCAAGAAATCCAAACTTAAAAGAAACACAAAATTATTTAAATGATATTAGAATATTGGTTATTAATTTGGTGATGTACAATTGTTTGGAGATGAGGAGGGCTGTCAAACTGTGTTCATAATTAGAATGGCGTTAATGAAATCTTTTGATTTCCTGTGACTAAATATACATGTACATTGTAGGTCCTAATTTGATTTTCCTGATTTTAGCTGTTATTGTTCATGTCCTTGTTGAGTTGTAGACCTTTATATTTTGTAACAAAAAATTGAAACTCCGACTGAGTCTTTAGCCTTTCTATTTCTAAACCCTACATAAATTATTTTTGTCGAGCCTTCGACTTTAGTCGAAAAAGCGAGACTAAGCGATCCTACATTCCGTCAGCGGCGTCAACAAATATTCACTCTGTGGTTAAAGTTTTTGAAATTTTAATAACTTTCTTAAACTATACTGGATTTCTACCAAGCTTTGACAGAATCTTGTTTATGATCATAAGATAGTATCCAGAAGTAAATTTTGTAAAAATAAAATTCCATTTTTTCCGTATTTTACTATAAATGGACTTAGTTTTTTCTGCGGGGAAACAAAACATTCACTCTGTGGTTAAAGTTTTTAGAATTTTAATAACTTTTTCCAACTATCCTGGGTTTGTACCAAACTTGGACAGAAGCTTGTTTATGATCATAAGATAGTATCCAGAAGTAAATTTTGTAAAAATAAAATTCCATTTTTTCTGTATTTTACTATAAATGGACTTAGTTTTTTCTGCGGGGAAACAAAACATTCACTCTAGATCTGTGGTTTAAGTTTTTAGAATTTTAATAACTTTCTTAAACTATCCTGGGTTTGTACCAAACTTGAACAGAAGCTTGTTTATGATCGTAAGATAGCATCCAGAAGTAAATTTTGTAAATAAATAAATCCATTTTTTCCATATTATACTTTTAAATGGACTTAATTTTTCTGCGGGGAAACATTACATTCACTCTGTGGTTAAAGTTTTTAGAATTTTAATAACTTTCTTAAACTATCCTGGGTTTGTACCAAACTTGGACAGAAGCTTATTTATGATCATAAGATTGTATCCAGAAGTAAAGTTTGTAAAAAGATTACTCCGTTTTTTCTTTAATTTATTTAAATGAACATAGATTTTCTTACAATCATAAAATAGTAACAAGAGGAATATTTTTATAGATTTTTTTCACATTGTTGTTGAGCCTGCGATTTACAGCAAAAATAGGCGAGACACTTGGTTCCGCGGAACCCTTACAAATTTTTGATTTAAATGATCTTGTTTAGGGGTCCAGATTTGCAAATATCATTTTCATGCAAGAAAAGCCTGTATTGATGTCAATCTGACAGCTTCTTGTTTCTGTATAACTTGGGTCTTGCTAGAAGCTCTCGGTACTCCAATGAAATAGTAATGATCTTCCAGACTAAAGACTAGTTGAAATAGAAGAAAGTCAGATAAATGTAAACTCATTTGTATATTTTAAAAAAACATTGGAATTAGTAAAAATTTACATTGTAGGTGAAGATGTATCAGAGGACAAAGATGGTTCTATCATCAGGAGTGTTATAAAGAAGGGAGAAAAATATAGTAATCCTAATGATGGGGCAACTGTCAAAGGTGAGAAAAATACAGTAATCCTAATGATGGGGTATGTCAAAGGTGAGAAAAATATAGTTATCCTAATGATGGGGTATGTCAAAGGTGAGAAACATTCAGTAATCCTAATGATTGGCAACTGTCAAAGGTGAGAAACATTCAGTAATCCTAATGATGGGTCAACTGTCAAAGGTGAGAAACATTCAGTTATCCTAATGATGGGTCAACTGTCAAAGGTGAGAAAGATACAGTAATCCTTATGATGGGGCAACTGTCAAAGGTGAGAAAGATACAGTTATCCTAATGATGGGGCAACTGTCAAAGGTGAGGAAGATACAGTAATCCTAATGATGGGTATCTGTCAAAGGTGAGAAAGATACAGTAATCCTTATGATGGGGTAACTGTCAAAGATGAGAAAGATACAGTTATCCTAATGATGGGGCAACTGTCAAAGGTGAGGAAGATACAGTTATCCTAATGATGGGGCAACTGTCAAAGGTGAGGAAGATACAGTAATCCTAATGATGGGTATCTGTCAAAGGTGAGGAAGATACAGTAATCCTTATGATGGGGTAACTGTCAAAGATGAGAAAGATATAGTAATCCTAATGATGGGGTAACTGTCAAAGATGAGAAAGATACAGTAATCCTAATAATGGGTCAACTGTCAAAGGTGAGAAAGATACAGTAATCCTTATGATGGGGCAACTGTCAAAGGTGAGAAAGATACAGTTATCCTAATGATGGGGCAACTGTCAAAGGTGAGGAAGATACAGTAATCCTAATGATGGGTATCTGTCAAAGGTGAGAAAGATACAGTAATCCTTATGATGGGGTAACTGTCAAAGATGAGAAAGATACAGTTATCCTAATGATGGGGCAACTGTCAAAGGTGAGGAAGATACAGTTATCCTAATGATGGGGCAACTGTCAAAGGTGAGGAAGATACAGTAATCCTAATGATGGGTATCTGTCAAAGGTGAGGAAGATACAGTAATCCTTATGATGGGGTAACTGTCAAAGATGAGAAAGATATAGTAATCCTAATGATGGGGTAACTGTCAAAGATGAGAAAGATACAGTAATCCTAATGATGGGGCAACTGTCAAAGGTGAGAAAGATACAGTAATTTTTGACTTTTACCGTTCAGTAGTTATGGTTCTTGAAAGATCGTAAAATCGCGTTTCCAGTCGTGTCCGTGCATTTACGCATGAACTGTTCTGCCAAAGCTTCCCAAATTTAATATGTTGTTACGGATGACTAAATGGAGGTCAAGTTCAATAATGACAATTTTGACTTTTACTGTTCAGAAGTTATGGTTCTTGAAAGATCGTAAAATGGTGTTTCAATTCACATGTTGCATTTACTCACGAACCATTCTATCTAAGCTTTTCAAATTTTAATATGTTGATACTGATGACAAAATGGAGGTCAATTTGATATTGACGATTTTCACTTTCACTAATCATCAGTAATGGTTCTTGTGATATTGCCAGGACACAAATAAATGTTAATAAATCCGGTTTGCTGTTGTTGTGACAGCCTCTTGTTATTCAATCTTCTCAAAATTGCATTCCTGAAATGAAAAATTTAAAGAATTTCAAAAAACATACTGTTATTGAACAAAACTTTATTTTGCTTTGTAGTAAAATATACAGCATCGTACAATGACAATGTGTTTGAGAAAGAGAGGGAGTTGGAATTCATTGTTGGAGAGGGAGATGAGCAAGGGATAATTCCTGGTTTAGAACAAGCTGTCAAGAAAATGAAACAGCATGAGAAATCCAAATTTGATATCAAGCCCTCACAAGGTTATGGTGCCAAGGGAAATACCGAGTTTAACATCCCAGGGGACGCAGCTCTAGTGTATGAAGTTGAACTGTTAAGCTTTGAAAAGGTAAATGATGTATGGATGCCATGAATAATTTAACTGCTAAAAGTAGGATAAAATATTAAAAAAACAAATACTGTCATGATTGTAGTACAAATGTCCTTCTTGAAAAAAATCCCCTAATGGGTCAGTTAACATCCTTACTTTAAAACTTTGTCAATATATGTATCAACTATATCATGTATGCATTGGTTGAATTCTTTGAATATAGAATGGAAATTGAAATGTTTCAAAGAGACAGCAACCCTAAATAAGAGCAGAATACCTACCAAAGGCCACCAATAGTTGTTCAGGCAGCAAGAAAATCCCTCACACAGAGGCTGGCTTCTAAACAATTTAATGTATACTAATTCAATGAAATAGACAAAAGATAGATGCCAATCAAAACTCCCAAACAGACAAATAAACTAAAAGTAAAGAAAATATAGGCAAGACTGAAAAAGGCTAGAGGTTCCCGACTTTGGACTGGTTCTAAAATGAAGCATGTTTTGTGAGATCTCAAACCTTATCCTATACCTCTAGCATAAAAGATCATGTGGTATAACACATGCAGAATGTTGGATTATCTTCATATTCATTTGATTTCTTTTTAAATCAAGGCCTCATATTAAATTCTAGTATGGATTTGTATATTTATAATGGGTGATTTCAGGCAAAAGAATCTTGGGAACTTTCTACAGAGGAAAAGTTAGAACAATCAGAGATTGCAAAAAACAGAGGAAGCCAATACTTTAAGGTAAGATTGTTGTAAAACATAACTAAAGTATGGTATGTCTCTTTTAGGAGAAACAACCTTGGGAACTAGATACGTACGGACGATCGGATATTGCTGAACAAGCCAAAAATAAAGGAAATAAATATGTCAAGGTAGGATTCCTTAGGCTTGCAGCTGTTGACGTGTTTTGCTTTGACTTTGTATAATCTTTAACCAAAACATTGCCAAAGAGAAAGCTGAGTTCACCAGGTTTTTGATGAGGCTTGTTTGTGTCATATTTTATAGACTATTGTAGCTTTTCTGTCTTTTTTTTCAAATCTTATTGAAAAGAGTAGGTCCAAGGGTCGATATTGGCCTCAAATTTCAGGTTCATCGAATGAAAGATTTTGGACACTTTTTAAACACTTGAGCGTCTATCTAAATTAATTCAATTAGTTAAGGTACAAGATTTTAACTGAATAAGTCATTAAAAACGCTCTGATTCAAGCTTAAATATGAAAAATCTATCAAATATGCCAAAAACCTCACTTTTCAGATGTTTTTTTGTCAAAAATGAATGTGGCCGCATCTATGTTCATCCTCAACCTTTATATATGTTAAGTATTATCATCAAATACAACTTACATTTTAATATTATGAATGAACATGAATGCCACTTTCGTTTTAGACGGAAACTATCTGAAATTTAACTAAAATGCTCAAATTGTGCAGATTTCAGTAATTTAGCATGACTTAATGATGCTAGTACCCGTTATATTTGCATTGTATTGTCAAAAACTGCCCATATTTATGCAGCAGAAGCATTCTTCTTTCCAATAAATAACTAAAAGTTTACATTTTAACAATTTTGTAAAACTGCTATATTTTGGGGCCAAAAATGGGTCTTACTGAACCTTCTCCTTTTATATTCAAAATAGACAGATCTGTTAAATTTTGACTTTATGATCTCACTGCTTTGAGGGGTACATTTAAATGTTAACAGTATAATGACACTGATAAATTCTTTTTTCTGAGAAAACACACATGCTTTACCATGTTTACCTTGCTTAGAAATGTACAAAATATTAAAAGTTGTTTATTTAAAGGATGAAACTGCATGATCTGTCAATTTTCTAAATATTTATAGATTGCACTACTATTTCTGAATTACTAAAATTTTGTGAAAGCTAGCAAATAAACTTTTCATACCTTTCGCTTTATTAATGAAATTAGAATTAACCATTGTAAACATGAACTCTTCCAGTGATTGTCAATAATATAACTGTACAGATATGTGCTAAAGAGAAATGCAAATTCTTCTGTTTCAGATAATAAGTTTATTATCCAGGATATAGATACATTTTAAAGTCTACATTTTCCACTTTACTGACTTTTCATAAATAATCAGTCAGAGCTCAGACATAAACAAATCTATTTCTGTTTTTAACTTAAAGAATTCAAAACATGTATTTTTTATAAAAATGTGTTCAATTTTAGACTTATCTAAGTCACAAAATGACAGACTTGTTTAGGTCTATTTATGTTGATGAAAAAACTTAATTGACTTGGTGGCCAAACTACACCACCCATGACAGCAAAAACCTGTCTGAGAGTTCACAAGGACTTGAGCTATCTATATTTAATTATCTAATTGAACATCCTTACTAAACACAGATGTTTTACCTCATTAAGTGTGATTCCAGGTGGTTGCATTGTAAGGTTAATTAACATGATCCCCGATTTTTTAGACTCTCATTCATATTTTTCTTTAGAAGACAAGGCATTGGCTTTCAATGTTGTCATTATTTGATTTAGATGCATGACCTTTTTATAAGTATGCGTGGGTCTTGAAGTTAACCAATTTTGGTAACTTATCGACTTGTAGGAGTAGATATTTACACCTTTTTGATTCAGGTCAATCATTTCTTGCTTAACAATATTTGACTTATTTAAGTCGTATTTTGTCTTGAATTAAAGGGAGACAAATCCTAAAACTTAAAAATTTAGACCTCTATAAGTCAAAAGCAGATTCAGACTTATTTATGTCTGAGCTCTGACTGATAATTCAAATAAATGTCCAAGTTGCTGATTTTGTTTTGTTTTCATATATACAGTGTCAACAAAAAGGAAAACTCTCATCATTCAGTAAATAATAAAATGTTTGGTAGAGAAAATGTATATCATCACCTAGCAGTATACTTTCATCAATATATATCATGTATATATAGTAATTTCTTATATGTTGTGGTACATGTAATTACCCAAATTAAAATCATGCAAAAAAAATGCATATTCAAAAATTTAAAGAAAGAAAAAAGATTAACGTTGGGGTGAAACTAGATGGGATACTGTACAGACATATTGTTATGGTCAATACCCAAGTTCATTGTAAGAAAAATTGTGACCTGGTTATTTATGTTGTTTCACATGAGTAAATAAGCGTCAAGTTCAAAGTGAGTAAAATTGTGACCTGGTTTTTTATTGTCGAGCCTGCAACTTTTGTTGCAGAAAGCTCGACATAGGGATAGTGATCCTACGGCGGCGGCGGTGTTAGCTCACTTCTTTAAAGCTTTATATTTAAGAAGGTAGAAGACCTGGATGCTTCATACTTTGTATATAGAGGCCCCATGTTACGAAGTTTCCGTCAGTCACATGTCCAATGTCCTTGACCTCATTTTCATGGTTCAGTGATTGATTAAAAAAAAGTTCAAATTTTTTGTAATGTTAAATTCTCTCTTATTATAAGTAATAGGATAACTATATTTGGTATGTGCATACCTTGCAAGGTCCTCATGCCCGTCAGACAGTTTTCACTTGACCTCGACCTCATTTCATGGATCAGTAAACAAGGTTAAGATTTGGTGGTCAAGTCCATATCTGAGATACTATAAGCAGTAGGTCTTGTATATTCGGTGTATGGAAGGGCTGTAAGGTGTACATGTCCAACTGGCAGGTGTCATCTGACCTTGACCTCATTTTCATGGTTCAGTGGTTATAGTTAGATTTTTGTGTTTTGGTCTATTTTTCTAATACTTTATGCAATAGGTCTGCTATAATTGTTGTATGGAATGATTGGAAGGTGTGCATGACTAGCTGGTCATCTGACCTTGACCTCATTTTCATGGTTCAGTGGTCAAAGTAAAGTTTTTCAGATTTGGTGTTTCTCTCTAATACTATATGCCATAAATCAACTAGATTTGGTGTATGGAAATATTTTATGATCTATATGTCAGTAGCGCAGGTTTTATTAGACCTTGACCTCATTTTCAAGGTTCATTGCTCAGTGTTGACTTTTTGTGTTTTGGTTTGTTTTTCTTAAGCTATAAGCAATAGGTCAACTGTATTTGTTGTATGGAAAAACTGTTAGCTGTTCATGTCTGCCTGCCATGGTCCATCTGACTTTGACCTCATTTTCATGGTTCATTGGTATATGTTTAGTTATCTTGGTTTATGTTAAGTTTATGTGACAGTTTTAATGAGGCTTTATATTTAGGACTATCAACATAATATCAATGTATAATAAAGAAGGCGAGACATTTCAGTGTGTGCACTCTTGTGTTGATTCACATGAGAAAATAAGCGTCAAGTTCAATTCTCACTTTATGAGTTGAAGAAATATTGTACTTGATTGATTACTAACTGTTGCCTCATTTCTCTTCTGTGTAATATTGTTTACCCTGTTAATAAACCTTTTCTAATGCTGTTCCTGACATTAAAGCCAGAGTTGCCCAAAATCTTATAAACAAGATGGCTGCCACTTTAGATTAAAAGTAGATCTGAACAGAATACCTGTTACTTGGTATTTAGCAATACATTTATTGTCGAGCCTGTGACTTTTGTCACAAAACTAGACATAGCAATCCTACATTCTGTTGTCAACAGCATCAGTGACCACAAATAGTCACTTTGTGGTTTAAGTTTTTTAAACTTTAATAACTTTCTCAAATTATCCTGGATTTCTACCAAACTTAGACAGAACAGAAGCTTGTTTATGATCATAAGACAATGTAAGATATTATCCAGAAGTAAAATTTGTAAAAAAAAGAATCCTGTTTATCAGTATTTTACGTGTAAATGAACTTGAAATGAGGCCACAAAACACAGACAATTTAAAAAAAATGATATTGAGCGTGCATGTCAAAAATATTTATCAAGGACTTTCTAATTTGCAGAAAGAGAACTACAGCAAGGCAAAGCAGTTCTATAAAAAAGTGAAGAAATATTTAGAATATGAAACCGATTTACAAGAAGAAAATAAAGAGAAAAGGAATAGTTTAATGTTAGCTACTCATCTGAACATTGCCATGTGTGAACTCAAGGTGGGAGATTTCTCTGAAGCTAGAGAAGAATGCAATAAAGCTTTAGAGATAGACCCTAAAAGTGTCAAGGCATACTTTAGGAGGGCTACGGTAAATATGTTATTTTAAGAAAATTTGAATATGGTTAAATTTTTATAATTCAATATAGAGATTCTTATTTATAGAGTGCAGTCTATGAAGAGAGACTCTAGGGTTAGGGTTAGGGTTAGGGTTATGCCCCTTTACAAATGAAAAAAGTTGCTTAATTTGTTCTTTCTGTTCTCTTACTTTTATTTAACCAAATGTTATGAAACTGATACACAATGCTTAAAACCTTAAAATATAGACAATGTTTGAGTTTTGGTGGCATCTTTTTGCCATTCTAGAGTTATGTCCCTTTAAATATGGAAAAATTTCTCAAAATTTAGCTTCTCTCAACCAAATGTAATGAAAATTGTACACAATGTTTATTACCAATAAACGCATTTACTGTCTAGCGTTATGCCATTTTACTATGATATGTTTACACAATGCTATTTACCCCAAAACTCAGATCATTTACAAATTTGAGTGGTTTCGCTTTTACTGTTCTTTTATTATGTTCTTTTATAACATTAAATGCAAGCGGGGACATCTGTGTCCCATGGACATATTCCCCATTTATTTAATTCAAGCATTATTGATGAGTGTTCATTGTACAATCTGACATGTGTGGCATACTTGTCTTGTACTTTAAAGCAGATTTTAAATGTATCTTTTAATTTTAGGCCTATTTTCAAGTTCATGATCATGAATCAGCTAAAGCAGATTATGAGAAAGTCTTGGAACTTGAACCAGAAAACAAAGCAGCCAAAAATCAAATAGTTATTTGTGAACAAAAACTGAAGCAGTTCAGGGAAAAAGAAAAACATATTTATGCTGGAATGTTTAATAAATTTGCTGAACGTGATTCACGCCATGTAAGTTCATAGAATCAGAGAATTAGAAAGAAAAAAAAATATTAGGAGATAGCTAAAATATCAAAAGAACTGGGCTTATATACTGTGGATTCATTATTATTAGTTGGATACCAATTTCTTTGGGTGCTGTTGAACCACGAATTCAAATGTTCAAGGAAATTACATATTTTATATAGGGTTTGCATGCAGACTGGCAAAACAACAAAATCAAAAATCCACGATTTCAAATGTAAGTTTTCCTTAATCCACGAAAATTGATTCCCATGAATAAAAAGAAATGGTTCAATGTTCCTCAATCTGATTCAAATACAGATCTTGTTTCAATGCCATGTAACAGAGATCTGACAACTCACATTTCTTCTTTCTGTTTTAAAGACCTTTCAGAATCCTCTGGTTTTGTTGTAATGGTACACAAATTTGAAGGGTGTAATTTCAGTGGCTGTTGTAAGAATGAAGAGTGTAATTTCATTGGCTGTTGTAAGAATGAAGGGTGTAATTTCATTGGCTGTTGTAAGAATGAAGAGTGTAATTTCATTGGCTGTTGTAAAAATGAAGGGTGTAATTTCATTGGCTGTTGTAAGAATGAAGGGTGTAATTTCATTGGCTGTTGTAAAAATGAAGGGTGTAATTTCATTGGCTGTTGTAAGAATTAGAAGAACAGAAAGAAGAAGGGAGTGTAATGAGATCCTTGTAACTGAAGATTGGACACAGGACCTGTATTTCAAAGTCAGAAGATTACTTCAAGACGTGTCTAGTTTAGTATCTAAAATCTAGTTTGGTATAAAATAGTTTGTCTTTGTCAAACTTCTTGAATGTGTATTGAAAATAAAGGTGCCACCAATACAACAATATCCACAGTTTTGATTGGAAGCTTTTAAGGGATTAGTATTTAATTGACTGATGATATGTTGAAATGTTGGAGAACTTCATAGACCAGGTTTGTATTTTTCATTAATCACCTCTGACCATGAAAGGGAGAACCCTAAAAAAGGACAAGTTTCATATACAGTTTTGCTTGATTACCCTACTTTTATGAATTTGAATATTAAAAAACTTAAAAATAAAAATCAGTGAAGGATCTAGCATGCTATGTATATTGATAACTTGTCCTTTTTGTTTTCCAGCCATACTCTGGCTATGAAGACGGGCTGGAAAGCATTGGGGAATGGCACAATGAAATGGCCGATGGTATGATGACTCTTCAGCAAGAGTGTGAGGCATTCGGTGAAACAATGCCTGAACCTAAAACCAACAATCATGGCAGGAAACATCAGGAAGATGATTGACAGGCAGGCTACAAGATATGACACTGGTATTATAAATGGTCTGGTTGACAGGCTACAAGATATGACAATGGTATTAGAAATGGTCTGTCTTCACTTTCACTAAGGATTTGAGTGACATTCTATCAGTTTTCAGAATTAACCTGTATCAGCAGCCCTGTTTGCTCTTATTTTTAGCTCACCTGTACTAAAAGGAAATGTGAGCTTTTGCCATCACTTGGCGTCCGTCGTCGTTGTCTTCGTCGTCGTAAACTATTTCAAAGATCTTCTCCTCTGAAACTACTGAACCAATTACAACCAAACTCTAGCTGAATGATCCTTAGGGTATCTAGAATTAAGATTGTGTTTTATTTTCCATTTTGTGAAAAAACAAGGCTTCCATGGCTTAAAATAGAACATGAGGGTAAAATGCAGTTTTTGGCTTATATCTCAAAAACGAAAGCATTTAGAGCAAATCTGACAAGGGGTAAAAATGTTCATTTGGACTTCTTCTTCTCTAAAACTACTCAACGGAATTCAACCAAACTTCAACTGAATGATCAGTAGGGTGTATAAAATAAAGTTTGTGTTTTATTTTCTATTTGGTCAAAAAACATGGCCGTCATGGCTAAAAATAGAACACAGGGTAAAATGCAGTTTTTGGCTTCTATCTCAAAAACTCCAGCATTTAGATCAAATAAGACAAGAAGTTAAAGTATTTATTAGGTCAAGGTCTACCTGTCCTGAAATTTTCAGCTAAATTGGGTAACTGGTTTTTCAGGTAAAATGCCTTAATTGATGATTTTAAAGAAATTTTGCCGTTTTTGGTTATTATCTTGAATATTATTATTGATACAGATAAACTGTTAATAGCAAAAATGTTAAGCAAAGTAAGATCTACTAATAAGTCAATTTGACCAAAATTGTCAATTGACCCCTTAAGGAGTTATTGCCCTTTAAAGACTTTTTTCACAATTTGTTCATCATGTTGACTTACTTTAAACAATCTTCTCCTTTGAAACTGCTGTATCAATTTCAGACAAACTTAGGCTAAATGAGTTTCAGAGTATCTAGTATAAATCTTATATTTTATTTCCTTGTATGTCAAGAAACATAGCTCCTATGGCTAAAATAGAACATAGGAGAAAATGATTTTTTTTTTGCTTTTGAAGAAAATAGGACAATTCAAGGAACATTTAAATAAATTGAAAAGCCAAAATAATCATTGATGAGAGATTTAACCAAAACAATTAAGGTGAGCGATTCAGGCTCTTGAGAGCCTCTTGTTTTGCTTCTAGCCTAATCAATTAAGATAAAAGAGTAGGGTAGAAAGTTGTTTGTTATAATTTCATATAGGTCTGCATCATGTATGATTTGTATGATTTGTTTTTCATAAATTCGTTGTTTAGAGTTATGGTTGTTGGTTTTCTGATTTATAAATGTGACAGCAACCAACCACTGAGTTGCAGGACTTTTAATTGGGGTTCTAACAGAATGTGGTGGGGTTTCTACCACTGAGTTACAGGACTTCTAATTGGGGTTCTAACAGAATGTGGTGGGGTTTCTACCACTGAGTTACAGGACTTCTAATTGGGGTTCTAACAGAATGTGGTGGGGTTTCTACCACTGAGTTACAGGACTTCTAATTGGGGTTCTAACAGAATGTGGTGGGGTTTCTACCACTGAGTTACAGGACTTCTAATTGGGGTTCTAACAGAATGTGGTGGGGTTTCTACCACTGAGTTACAGGACTTCTAATTGGGGTTCTAACAGAATGTGGTGGGGTTTCTACCACTGAGTTACAGGACTTCTAATTGGGGTTCTAACAGAATGTGGTGGGGTTTCTACCACTGAGTTACAGGACTTCTAATTGGGGTTCTAACAGAATGTGGTGGGGTTTCTACCACTGAGTTACAGGACTTCTAATTGGGGTTCTAACAGAATGTGGTGGGGTTTCTACCACTGAGTTACAGGACTTCTAATTGGGGTTCTAACAGAATGTGGTGGGGTTTCTACCACTGAGTTACAGGACTTCTAATTGGGGTTCTAACAGAATGTGGTGGGGTTTCTACCACTGAGTTACAGGACTTCTAATTGGGGTTCTAACAGAATGTGGTGGGGTTTCTACCACTGAGTTACAGGACTTCTAATTGGGGTTCATGCAGAATGTGGTGGGGTTTCTACCACTGAGTTACAGGACTTCTAATTGGGGACAGGTTCTTGCAGAAAGTGGTGGGGTTTCTACCACTAAATGACCACTGTCACCTGTTAAATGTTTGCGTTTGCTGACACCAAAACCTCCCCCTTACCTGGTGATCTGTTTCTAAATGTTTGAAAGTTTCTGAATCCTGGATGTTTTTATTTTTCCTTCCAGGTGAAAGTTTCAGATGAATCCAAGACAACCAAACAGTCGGATTCTAAACCAGAAGAAAGTGCCCCAATGGAAACAAGTTAAAATGGTGGAGGATTTTATTTACTTTTATAATTATTATTGTTGATTTAATTGTAATCTGTGTACTGCCATTTTGTTTTTGAGATACAATTTTGTTCTTGAGCTACAGTATGTATTTTTGTTAATAATAAAATGTGCCATGAGTATAGTAATTTTTTAACATTGAAACATTTGTATGTAAATCATTTATACATCTAATTTTTGTTGAACAAAAAAGACATAGATATACAAAATGTATATGACCTTGCTATTCTTTATTCAGTTTGTATAACAAACTTCATACTTAATATACTATGTGTTATCTTACATGTATATCATATCTTTGTATACCATATTAGACAAAAGTTATATGTATACATAAGTTCCAACAGTATATTACATATGGTTTACACAACTCTAAGTTACAGTTATGATTATACTTTGAACATCATTCTTTATATTCATATGTAAATTTTTCAGTATTTTTTTGATAGAATTTGCAATATTTGCTGTATTAGAAAGAAATCCTCTTATTGTAATTTAAACTGACCAAAATCTCCATGTTCCCCATCCAATTCAAACAAGGTACAACAAATATTTAATACAAATTTTTGCCCACTATTCAAACATATTTTTTTTATTTTACATACTGTATTTGTTGAGACATAATTATAATGGTTATTCCCCCTTTTTTAGCTCACCTGGCCCGAAGGGCCAAGTGAGCTTTTCTCATCACTTGGCGTCCGGCGTCCGGCGTCGTCCGTCGTCGTCGTCGTCGTCCGTCGTCGTTAACTTTTACAAAAATCTTCTCCTCTGAAACTACTGGGCCAAATCAAACCAAACTTGGCCACAATCATCATTGGGGTATCTAGTTTAAAAAATGTGTGGCGTGACCCGGTCAACCAACCAAGATGGCCGCCACGGCTAAAAATAGAACATAGGGGTAAAATGCAGTTTTTGGCTTATAACTCAAAAACCAAAGCATTTAGAGCAAATCTGACACGGGGGTAAAAATGTTTATCAGGTCAAGATCTATCTGCCCTGAAATTTTCAGATGAATCGGTCAATCGGTTGTTGGGTTGCTGCCCCTGAATTGGTAATTTTGAAGAAATTTTGCTGTTTTTGGTTATTATCTTGAAAATTATTATAGTTAGAGATAAACTATAAACAGCAATAATGTTCAGCAAAGTAAGATCTACAAATAAGTCAACATGACCAAAATGGTCAGTTGACCTGTTTAGGAGTTATTGCCCTTTATAGTCAATTTTTAACCATTTTTCGTTAATTAAAGTAATCTTTTACAAAAATCTTCTCCTCTGAAACTACTTGGCCAAATTAATCCAAACTTGGCCACAATCATCTTTGGGGTATCTAGTTTAAAAAATGTGTGGCGTGACCTGGTCAACCAACCAAGATGGCCGCCACCGCTAAAAATAGAACATAGGGGTAAAATGCAGTTTTTGGCTTATAACTCAAAAACCAAAGCATTTTAAGGAAATCTGACATGGGATAAAATTGTTTATCAGGTCAAGAACTATCTGCCCTGAAATTTTCAGATGAATCGGTCAATTGGTTGTTGGGTTGCTGCCCCTGAATTGGTAATTTTGAGGAAATTTTGCTGTTTTTGGTTATTATCTTGAATATTATTATAGATAGAGATAAATTGTAAACAGCAATAATGTTCAGCAAAGTAAGATCTACAATAGATAGAGATAAATTGTAAACAGCAATAATGTTCAGCAAAGTAAGATCTACAAATAAGTCAACATGACCAAAATGGTCAGTTGACCCCTTTAGGAGTTATTGCCCTTTATAGTCAATCTTTAACCATTTTTCATAAATCTAAGTAATCTTTTACAAAATCTCCACTGAAACTACTAGGCCACAATCATCTTTGGGGTATCTAATTTGAAAAATGTGTCCGATGACCTGGCCATTCAACCAAGATGGCCGCCACGGCTAAAAATAGAACATAGGGGTAAAATGCAGTTTTTTGCTTATAACTATGAAACCAAAGCATCTAGAGCTAATCTGACAAGAAGTTAAATTGTTAATCAAGTCAATATCTATCTGCCATGAATTTTTCAGATGAATTGGACAACTGGTTGTTGGGTTGCTGCCCTCCAATTGGTAATTTTTAAAGAAATTTTGCCGTTTTTGGTTATCTTGAATACTATTATAGATAGCAATAAACTGTAAACAGCAATAATGTTCAGCAAAGTAAGATCTACAAATAAGTCAACATGACCTAAATGGTCAATTGACCCCTTAAGGAGTTATTGCCCTTTATAGTCAATTTTTAACAATTTTCATTAATTTGGTAAATTTATGTAAATTTTTACCAAATATAGTTCTCTGTTACTAATGGGCAAAGTTCATGATAGATATAATTGTAAGAAGCAAAATCGTTCAGTAAAGTAAGAACTTCAAACACATCACCATCACCAAAATACAATTTTGTCTTGAATCCATTTGTGTCCTTTGTTTAATATGCACATAGACCAAGGTGAGCGACACAGGCTCTTTAGAGCCTCTAGTTTTAATTAAAAAATAAATTTTCAGTTGTAAACCTACATACCAGTTTAGAAACTTTGTAAATGTTGTTCTTATAATTAGAAATATCAACTGATTAAAAATGTATGTCTAATATCAGAAATCTTCACCAGCTATTTAGCTTTAAAGTTATTGTTTGAAAAGTGCAATAGTGTATAAAGTAAAACCTTTAATTGTTATGTGTACTCATAAATGAGGAAATTTTGGAAAGGGACATTTTTTTTTTCTAATATTTACTTTTTTAAAAATCTTAAAAATCAAAACTACAATATTTTTTGGATTATAACTTTTGATTAAAGTTATAATAAAATATTGCATGTGTTACATCTTCAGTACTTAAATTGTTATTTGCATAATATTATCTGTGAAACATGTTGTGATAAATCCATAACTCATTAGTCTCATGCAGTAGAAATTATTTTATTGTATAGCAATATAATATTTCCCACAGAAAGTAACCAAAAGTTAGCGTGCAATAAATTCCGATATTGCACTAGTGCAATAAATCTTCAAAATTCATGACGTTATCAACGACAAAATATTAGTTTAAACCAATTTTTATTTTCAAATATTATATTGCTATACAATAAAAGGGTTATTGCATGAATATTGTGAAATATTGTCCCTCGTAGAACATATATTGCACTCGCAAGCTCGTGCAATATAAAATTCTACTCGGGACAATATTCCCCAATATTCATGCAATAACCCTATAGTATACATTCCAATAAGTTAACAATCATTGTAACAAATCTTTTTATATTAAACATTTGTTGATATAGTTACTATAGCATTATATCTAACCTCCTACACATTTCTAGGAATATGATTGGTTAAAAGGGTCAGTGTGGAGACAGCGTACATTGCATATAAGTTAAAAAGGAGGTAGGGCTTATTTCAAAATCAATACACGGATAGTAGTTGAGTTAGAAATTGGGCACTATTTGATTATTTAAATATAACTTTCTGGTTAATATTTTTATATCAGGGTTGTTGATATTAAATTGTTATTGTTGACAGGTTTTTTTTGTGCAGATCAATTGAAGTAGGTTCTTAAAATTGAACACTGGAACACTTTAATTTAACAAGAGTGCACACACTGAAATGTCTCGCCTTCTTTACTAATCATAGATATTATGTTGATAGTCCTAATAATAAAGCTTTATTACAACTGTCACATAAAATTAACATAAACCAAGAAAACTAAACATTGACCTTTGAACCATGAAAATGAGGTCAAAGTCAGATGAACCATGCCAGGTAGGCATGTACAGCTAACAATTCTTCCATACAACAAATAAAATTGACTTATTGCTTATAAGTTATTGTTTAAGAAAAACGGACCAAAACACAAAAGCTTAACACTGAGCAATGAGCTGTAAAAAATGAGGTCAAGGTCAAGTAAAACCTGCGTGACTGACATGTAGATCATGAAATATTTCCATACAACAAATATAGTTGACCTATTGCATATAGTATTAGAAAAAAAGGCCAAAACTCAAAAACTTAACTTAGACCACTGAACCATGAAAAATGAGGTCAAGGTCATATGACACCTGCCAGGTAATCTTGTACACCTTACAACCATTCCATACACAAAATATAGAAGACCTAATGCATACAGTATAAGAAAAACAGACCAAAACACAAAAACTTAACTATTAACCACTGAACCATGAAAATGAGGTCAAGATCAGATGACACCTGCCAGTTGGACATGTACACCTTACAGTGCTTCCATACACCGAATATACTAGACCTATTGCTTATAGTATCTCAGATATGGACTTGACCACCAAAACTTAACCTTGTTCACTGATCCATGAAATGAGGTTGAGGTCAAGTGAAAACTATCTGACGGGCAAGAGGACCTTGCAAGGTACGCACATACCAAATATAGTTATACTATTGCTTATAATAAGAGAGAATTTAACATTACAAAAAATCTTAACTTTTTTTTCAAGAAGTCACTGAGCCATGAAAATGAGGTCAAGGACATTAGACATGTGACTGACGGAAACTTTGTAACATGAGGCATCCATATACAAAGTATGAAGCATCCAGGTCTCCCATCTTCTATAATATAAAGCTTTTAAGAAGTGAGCTAACACCGCCACTGCCGCCACAGGATCACTATCCCTATGTCAAGTTTTCTGCGACAAAAGTTGCAGGCTCGAAAAAAATACATAACGACACGAATGGTCCCGTCTCAAAAAGTTGAAAAATCTGCAATTTCAACAACACATGTGGACACAAACATGATGGTAGTCTCCCATATAAAAAATCAACTCATAATCTGCTGGTGAATAGAAAAAAAAGTCCATATAACTGTGATTTTCAACAATTTTCAAAGTCATAAACCCTTAATTTCGGCAAAAATCAGCAGAGAAGAACAAAACATAGACTTGATCTGTAACTCGTGGTTAACTGACATACCAAAAATCAGCAGAGAAGAACGAAACATAAACTTGATCTGTAACTCATGGTTAACTGACGTACCAAAAATCAACAGAGAAGAACAAAACATAAACTTGATCTGTAACTCATGGTTAACTGACATACTAAAAATCAACAGAAGAACAAAACATAAACTTGATCTGTAACTCACGGTTAACTGACATACCAAAAATCAGCAGAGAAGAACGAAACATAAACTTGATCTGTAACTCATGGTTAACTGATATACCAAAAATCAGCAGAGAAGAACGAAACATAAACTTGATCTGTAACTCATGGTTAACTGATATACCAAAAATCAGCAGAGAAGAACGAAACATAAACTTGATCTGTAACTCATGGTTAACTGATATACCAAAAATCAGCAGAGAAGAACAAAACTTAAACTTGATCTGTAACTCATGGTTAACTGACATACCAAAAATCAACAGAGAAGAACAAAACATAAACTTGATCTGTAACTCACGGTTAACTGATATACCAAAAATCAACAGAGAAGAACAAAACTTAAACTTGATCTGTAACTCACGGTTTACTGACATACCAAAAATCAGCAGAGAAGAACGAAACATAAACTTGATCTGTAACTCATGGTTAACTGACATACCAAAAATCAACAGAGAGGAACAAAACATAAACTTGATCTGTAATTCATGGTTAACTGACATACCAAAAATCAACAGAGAAGAACAAAACATAAACTTGATCTGTAACTCATGGTAAACTGACATACCAAAAAACAGCAGAGAAGAACAAAACATAAACTTGATCTGTAACTCATGGTTAACTGATATACCAAAAATCAGAAGAGAAGAACAAAACATAAACTTGATCTGTAACTCATGGTTAACTGACATACCAAAAATCAACAGAGAAGAACGAAACATAAACTTGAGCTGTAACTCATGGTTAACTGACATACCAAAATTCAACAGAGAAGAACAAAACATAAACTTGATCTGTAACTCATGGTTAACTGACATACCAAAAATCAACAGAGAAGACCGAAACATAAACTTGATCTGTAACTCATGGTTAACTGATATACCAAAAATCAGCAGAGAAGAACAAAACATAAACTTGATCTGTAACTCATGGTTTACTGATATACCAAAAATCAGCAGAGAAGAACGAAACATTAGCTTGATCTGTAACTCGTGGTTAACTGATATACCAAAAATCAGCAGAGAAGAACAAAACATAAACTTGATCTGTAACTCATGGTTAACTGACATACTAAAAATCAACAGAAGAACAAAACATAAACTTGATCTGTAACTCACGGTTAACTGACATACCAAAAATCAGCAGAGAAGAACGAAACATAAACTTGATCTGTAACTCATGGTTAACTGATATACCAAAAATCAGCAGAGAAGAACGAAACATAAACTTGATCTGTAACTCATGGTTAACTGATATACCAAAAATCAGCAGAGAAGAACAAAACTTAAACTTGATCTGTAACTCATGGTTAACTGACATACCAAAAATCAACAGAGAAGAACAAAACATAAACTTGATCTGTAACTCACGGTTAACTGATATACCAAAAATCAACAGAGAAGAACAAAACTTAAACTTGATCTGTAACTCGTGGTTAATTGACATACCAAAAATCAGCAGAGAAGAACAAAACATTAACTTGATCTGTAACTCACGGTTAACTGATACACCAAAAATAAACAGAGAAGAACAAAACTTAAACTTGATCTGTAACTCACGGTTTACTGACATACCAAAAATCAGCAGAGAAGAACGAAACATAAACTTGATCTGTAACTCATGGTTAACTGACATACCAAAAATCAACAGAGAAGAACAAAACATAAACTTGATCTGTAACTCATGGTTAACTGACATACCAAAAATCAACAGAGAAGAACAAAACATAAACTTGATCTGTAACTCATGGTAAACTGACATACCAAAAATCAGCAGAGAAGAACGAAACATAAACTTGATCTGTAACTCATGGTTAACTGATATACCAAAAATCATAAGAGAAGAACGAAACATAAACTTGATCTGTAACTCAAGGTTAACTGACAAACCAAAAATCAACAGAGAAGAACGAAACATAAACTTGATCTGTAACTCATGGTTAACTGACATACCAAAAATCAACAGAGAAGAACAAAACATAAACTTGATCTGTAACTCATGGTTAACTGACATACCAAAAATCAACAGAGAAGACCGAAACATAAACTTGATCTGTAACTCATGGTTAACTGATATACCAAAAATCAGCAGAGAAGAACAAAACATAAACTTGATCTGTAACTCATGGTTAACTGATATACCAAAAATCAGCAGAGAAGAACGAAACATTAGCTTGATCTGTAACTCATGGTTAACTGATATACATAAAATTAGCAGAGAAGAACAAAACATTAACTTGATCTGTAACTCATGGTTAACTGACATAACAAAAATCAGCAGAGAAGAACGAAACATAAACTTGATCTGTAACTCATGGTTAACTGACATACCAAAAATCAGCAGAGAAGAACGAAACATAAACTTGATCTGTAACTCATGGTTAACTGACATACCAAAAATCAGCAGAGAAGAACAAAACATTAGCTTGATCTGTAACTCATGGTAAACTGATATACCAAAAATCAGCAGAGAAGAACGAAACATTAACTTGATCTTTAACTCATGGTTAACTGATATACCAAAAATCAGCAGAGAAGAACAAAACATTAACTTGATCTGTAACTCATGGTTAACTGACATACCAAATATCAGCAGAGAAGAACGAAACATAAACTTGATCTGTAACTCATGGTTAACTGACATACCAAAAATCAGCAGAGAAGAACAAAACATTAACTTGATCTGTAACTCATGGTTAACTGATATACCAAAAATCAGCAGAGAAGAACAAAACATAAACTTGATCTGTAACTCACGGTTAACTGACATACCAAAAATCAGCAGAGAAGAACGAAACATAAACTTGATCTGAAACTCATGGTTAACTGATATACCAAAAATCAGCAGAGAAGAACGAAACATAAACTTGATCTGTAACTCACGGTTAACAGACATACCAAAAATCAGCAGAAAAGAACAAAACATTAACTTGATCTGTAACTCACGGTTAACTGATATACCAAAAATCAGCAGAGGAGAACAAAACATTAACTTGATCTGTAACTCACGGTTAACTGACATACCAAAAATCAGCAGAGGAGAACAAAACATTAACTTGATCTGTAACTCACGGTTAACTGACATTACAAAAAATCAGCAGAGAAGAACAAAACATTAACTTGATCTGTAACTCACGGTTAACTGATATACCAAAAATCAGCAGAGAAGAACGAAACATAAACTTGATCTGTAACTCACAGTTAACAGACATACCAAAAATCAGCAGAGAAGAACGAAACATAAACTTGATCTGTAACTCACGGTTAACTGATATACCAAAAATCAGCAGAGAAGAACGAAACATAAACTTGATCTGTAACTCATGGATAACTGACATTCCAAAAATCAGCAGAGAAGAACAAAACATTAACTTGATCTGTAACTCACGGTTAGGTAACTGATATACCAAAAATCAGCAGAGAAGAACGAAACATAAACTTGATCTGTAACTCACGGTTAACTGATATACCAAAAATCAGCAGAGAAGAACGAAACATAAACTTGATCTGTAACTCATGGTTAACTGACATACCAAAAATCAGCAGAGAAGAACAAAACATTAACTTGGTCTGTATACCAGAAAGATACCAGAGGGACAGTCAAACTCACAGATCAAAAATAAACTGACAATGCCATGGCTAAAAAAGAAAAAAAACAGACACAAGACACAAGATAAATAACAAAAAGTCTTAGTAACGCTAACCTTACCAAAAACTGGGGTGATTTTAGGTGCTCCGGAAGAGTAAGCAGATTCTGCTCCACATGTGGCACTCATCGTTTTGCTCATGTTATTGCAAATTCTGTATATAGTCTATAATGTGGTAGGTCACATTCATGAAAAGGGAAATGGATTGTAGTAACAACATAAGGAATAACTTGGGAGTATATTATCATTGGGAGATATATACTCTGTATGCAGGCGCTGCTGGAATGTTGCTATATATTTAACATGTTACAATAGTCATGCAAATATTCAAAGTCAATGAACCATGCCTGAGGTGCACGGCTAAACCATATTCAGGTATATAAGATGTGCCAATGCTAATACAACTGCATTACAAATACCAAACACAATTATTATAAGTTGTTCCCTTTAAACAAACCTAAACACACACATTATTTTGTAAACTACGGTATGTAAGAGTTTCAAAGTCAATGAAGACTTGTTTTTATTCTGAGTTAGTCCCAACCCAAAACTAAAGTTTACAGACAAGGTCCATACCGTCACATGGTAGAGAAACCATAAAAAGAATATAATCTCCATAGATTAAATAATGTGAAACAATTCAAAGGGAAAATCTAATGAACTTATCTAAGGTAATAAAAAACAATAAGTTAGGATGTGTGTTTACAACATTGTCTAGATTTCCTCACTGTGATTAACTGAATTTTTAAGTTATCAAAAAAGAAAAAGAAAACAAAACCTTTGTTAAGACTTTATTTCTTGTATAAATCTGTATAAAACTGATACTTTGATAACATATAAGGAAATCAGCAATTTAAAGCTTATAAACAAACCTACAACCATAAACCACATTTACTGTTAATAAGTTCTGAGAGAGATATACATATTTAACAACTACCAGAACTTCTTAATACATGTTCTACAAGATCTCTTAATGAACCATGTTTACTGTTAATAAGTACTGAGAGATATACATATTTAACAACTACCAGAACTTCTTTATACATGTTCTACAAGATCTCTTAATCATCATAATATTTAAGCTGCATCAGAAAGAAATCAACCGTATGTGAGTGCACACACATATATAAATATGTATGGAACTTCCATTCATTTTGGAACAATCAAATACAATGAATAAAATGAAAGTTGAAATTTGGGCTGAAACAACTAATTATTCAAACAGTTACCAACTTGCTTGGTATAGAGATTTTTTCAACATGAAATAGGACATGAGGGCCTCAGGGCAGTTTAGTTTGTTGTAACTAACTGTGTTTACCCACTTTAATAAAAGAATTTTTTATATTATTATAACAGATGTATTGATATTCATATAAGGTATAAGGTAGATTTCTATATGACACAACTCCTGATATACATTAATCATTATTTCACTGGCAATTATACAATGAGATTTCTTCTCTCTTTCCAGTCTTTATTTTTTGTATCCGTTAAGTACTGGCCTTGAATAATAATTTGATAAAGTAAGCAACACAATTGACTATAAAACAAGCAGATAAGTGATCACATCAATATAACCAAACATTCTTTTATACTTTCTGATTACAATAAATACACTTTAAGTGTGTAAATGAAAGGAGATGATGGATATATTCAAAATTCTTAATCAAAAACTATTTTTAATAGTGTTTCCAACAAATATATATTTGAGATTCAAACTTTTCAATTCAATTTTAGGGCAAAATGAGGTGAAATGCATCAGATTTTTATTTTACATGTACCTCTTGAAAAATAAATGTTAACGATTTTAGAAAAATATCATTCTTATGGAAAGAAATTATACTTTGAACCAAGTTTTGGGACTTATTTTAACATTCTCAAATCCCTTTTTGAAATATTTTGTATAAATAAAATGCAGATTGTTACCATGGTTACACAAAGAAAAAGCTTATATTTCATCATTTCAAATATTGGAAATCAAATCTATGAAGATGTTGCCTACATATTAGCATGGTGTTTGGTGTGGCTTAGCTTACTACATATACTACTCAAACATCATGTTTGGGGCCTATCTCTTATTTTGATAGTTAAAGATTTCTGCAGATATTTAATTTAAATGTGTCTCTTGCAATTACAATACCAGTACAAATCAAATAAGTAGAAAAGTTAAATGAAATATTTGTGACTAGAATTGCAGTGGTCACACGAAGTGCAAAATTAATCCCTTTTTTGATTTTCGTAATTTATTTTTTGATATGCAGGCTAAAAATAAAATTAAAATACTAAAACAAAGATGTTTTAAAAAATAATATATAACACCTAATCTATATTTGTGTTGAAATAAATAATTTAATGACAATGTGTCAATAAAAGAACCTTGTATCAAAAACTACTAAAAATATCATAAAACTACATTATATGTATTGGCACTAACTTCTAGGCAAACTTTATATATTTTACTTGTCAATATTATAAAAAGAAATACTTAAACAAAGTGTATTACATGCTAAAAGATTGATAAACATATGGCTACTACCCTCATCTTAATAATATAATATTTCTTAGGTACATTAAGAACGACATCAAAAGATCAATGTAGGATTAAAAAAAAACACTAAATCAAATAGTTTGGGGTGGGAGGGGGTTAACATTGCTGCAAGTTTTGTTAATCCAAAATTGATTTAGGTAAATCAATTTTCCCAAAATTAAGTTAAGAAGGGGGGGGGTCAGTGAAAAAACTATGTGAATTAAGTGTTTTATCCTTCATTGAACTTTTAATGTCGTCCCTAAGGTTAATCAGCAATACAAAAGTTACACAACATAGCTAATTGTTTACAGGATGATGACATACTCAGAAACTGTTATTTATGGCAAATTGATGGATTATCCTGAAAAAAAGCAGACTTTATCAAATGATACTCAACTCCACTTTTGTACAGACAAAGTGAGATTCATGCTTTGCCATTTAGACCCCTAAATTAGTTGGATCAATCAATAAAACAAGAGGTTCACAATGGCATTATGTAAGAGAGATTCAGTTAAAGCTTAAACAGTTACATCATGTACATTGTACAGGGACTTTCTATACAAACAGTACTCGTCTATTGATTTTAACTGATTACTAAGCCATCTGTTTAAAGCTACCACCCATCAATAAACTTAGTTTCGTATCTCTGATATACAAGGCTGAGTAGTTATTTGCGTATTTCACAGTTCATTGTAATAATATAATTATTATTGGTTGTTTATATAAAATCTGATTAATAGCCATTTACGGTGACAAAAAATATAAGATTTTGAAAGAATGATGAATTATTAAACTTTTTAAAAAACATCCCAGTTGTGTAAAATGGAAATATATATTGAACAAGATGGCGGCTACTGAAAATTCAATGAACAAATACCTCAAAGTTTTAAAAACAAAATTTTGCAATGACAAAATGTATAAAATTTCATAAAAAACGTTTTTTGTTAAACTTGAACATAAAAAAATGAAGAACACTTTGTATATGTGAAATGATTTGCTAAAAAGTCACATGACATCATGATCAGCTACGGCCGAGATAAGTCTGATAATTTGTATAGACATCGTTATAAGTGACCAGTCCTATTATTAGTATAGAAAGTCCCTGTATTGTACCAACTCATATTAAATGCCTGCCCCTTTCTCAAGATATCACATCAACTCAGGTAGAAAATGAATGTAACTTGCAAATCTATAAAGCGGTTAAATCTAAAATAATATGATAGCTTGGCTCAACATGACAACAGATAATAAAGGTTTTAACATCTGTATGAACAAAATTTGACCTTGTTTACTTGTCTTTATATATACAAGTATATTTAAATTTTATTAAACAAAAATACCCCAAAAATGCATCAGAAACAGGTAAATGAACCATTTGGATCGTTCCTCATCCAACTACATCAAGTGAATTAGAAAATCCCGAAATTAAATTAAGAAGGAAGTGGATGCTCTGCTTCTTTGCCTCTTGTGCTGACTGACGGCATTGGATCCTTATAAATTTAGCCTCAAATTGTTCATTTTTCATTTATCTCTTCATTTAAGTAAGTTTCATCTACCTGTATTAATAGCATCTAAACTGATGAGTGATTAAAATGGGACTAGAGATTCTGTTTTAAGTACATGTTTTAAAACTTACATATGAACAAAGTATATAGGAAATATATATTTTTTCAAAACAATAAGTCGGATAATAATAATAATAGCTTTTGCTTCTATAAATGACATTAACACGTGAAGAAAGTAAACCAAAAATTTTAATGCAAGACTAGCCTGAAATAAAACATTTGATGGACTCTATTTTTGTTCATTAACGAAAATTGATTCTTTCCTCACTCAGGTCTCATTAATGAGTTCTCAATCATTTAACAAAGCTAATAAAAGCTAAAAAAAAATTAAATACAAAGTAAATTTCTCTGTCACCATGGTCACAAAGACAATGACAAAGTAATGAACCAGTGATTCTTGGATACATTTAGAAATCAAATCTAGCCATAAATCATCTTATCTAAATAAAAAAGTCATACTTTAAATTACCAACCCGCAAGTGGTTCATATATACATCTTTATAAGTACAATGTTGGTGGAGATATTGGTACAATTGGGAATGAATAAAAAAACAACTTTGGTGGAGATATTCATACAATTGGAATAGACTATATAACTACTTCAAAAGTAAAGCAGTGTCATAAGTAAACCAAATATTTCCTCTCACAAGATTTAATCATAAAAAAAAGTTAGCTGCTGATACACACTATCTGAATTATAATTGATACTGTCCCTGCAGCATTTGGTTTGATATTTCATAGTAAATAATGGTTCCATTGATTTTAAGAAAAAAAAACATCTCCCTGTAGTTTGTGAAAAACAGCTCCCTGTAGCTTGTTAAAAACAGCAGCAGCTTTGAATTCAGCAGAAAATAACTGTTTTTATATAACCTACAGAAAGCGGTGAGCAGATTTTTATAGACAACACTGGTGTCAAATAAAATACTCCATGAGCAATAATCCATCAAGTCTAGGCTAAAATGTGTTTGTGTGGCCGATATATTTAAAGCTAAATAGGATTTCTTGACTTCTGTTTCTGTGCTAAAGCTTATTATACATTGTGTTTCCTGGTACATTCTAACACTGTCAAGTCTTTAATTCCTGAACTTATCTTCCCTGAAGCCCCAACATAAACATAGTGAAGCTGCCATTGTACAAACCTGTCAAAATATATAATAGAAAAAATAAGTTGGTTAACAGTTAGTAATGACTTACAGTGATACTGTCGTTTTTTTTCAAAACTACCTCTACCCTTTTTATTGGGAAAATATGTGTATTTTTCATTAAATTGGGAAATTTAGCATAAACCCTTTCAAGAGTAAAACCCTGCTTCGAAATAAGACCCCTTTTTGTCAGTGAGGATACATAAATAGACCCTTAAACCTGCACATATAGTAATTTTAGGAATGAAAAATGTATAAATGAGTGTTTTTCAGTTTGAATTAACTACTATTGAGACTGTTATGGGAAAAAGTTGTCATTTTGGGAATAATTTTAAGCCATTTTTTTTCCAATTTGGATTCTTCGCCAGGGGAAAAAGCCTGTATTCTCAATTAATTTAAGGCAAGCAATATCACTGACTTATAAGATTTCAAGAATGAAATTCCATACCCTATCCAAAAAAGCACCCTGCTAAATGACATATAAGGTCAAATATTTAGTATCTTGAAAACTTTCCACTACAGATGGACTTAACCACCTTCTCCTAAATGTTTTCAAATAGCACAATGGCATTTTAAATTGGTAGTTTCCTTGAAAGCATAGTCATTTTGCTTAGTTTCTTCTGTTACCTATTCTGACATCGGACTTAAACTTCTTTTAAAATGAGTCTTACTGTGTGTATACTGTGTGTTTATTTATTCTACATTGGCTAGATATATAGGGGAGGGTTGTTAGTTTAGTACGTTTTTTTTAATTTTTGTTCATTTTTATGTTTTAGAGTTAAGTATGAGGCTGAGGCTGAGGTGGGATTTTCTTTCTTCATTGAAGATCCATTTGTGGCCTTTAGCTGTTGTCTCTTTGACATATTCCCGATTTCCATTCTCAATTATATAATATATCAGTGTGAGACTTATCTAATTTAGTACTGGCTTTAAACTAAGGTAAAATTAGGAACAATTGTTTTTTAAGTTTCAAGTTTAACCTCATCATTGTCAACTGTTGATACAGTAATAGGGGATATAACTACAACAGTTAAAGGGGAGATAACTACAACAGTTAAAGGGGAGATAACTACAACAGTTAAAGGGGAGATAACTACAACAGTTATAGGGGAGATAACTACAACAGTTAAAGGGGAGATAATAATGTAATGGTTTATTTCTCAATGTTGCAATGTGACATATTTATGGAAAAGATAATTTCTCCCCTAAATTTTAATATAAGCTTGAAAATGACATATGGCTTCATTATGTAGCAAGATTATATGGGCTAATTTTGTGAAAAAAAATGACATAAATATAGAAAAGAAATGCTAAATTTATTGTTAAATCATGATCATTTAATGCATATGAGTCATTTCCAAAGAATTGTTACACAAATTCAGAGAATACTTCTATAAGAAAGATATTCTGATTGATAAGAATTATGAATAAAAAAGTGAGGTATTTGTAACAATCGGGGAAAAATGATTTCAAAATAAAAAACATATAGAAAATTACCACTAATTTATCTCTGAGATAAAAACTATCTTAGCCAGGTCACTTCTATGCAAATTTGACAGGACTACTTTTAACAACACACCTCTCCCCTGAAAGGGTCATGTCATATTTGACCATGTTGGAGCCACCTATTCAAAGATGTATGGTGGATTGTAATGGTGAAATTCAAAACTTGTACAGGCTTGCTTGCAATTAGTTAAAGTGTAATGTTGATTCACTTATCAGCAAATTATGAAAATATCTGAATTCAAGACAAACCTACCTGTAACACAATAATCATTAAAGCAGATATCCCTAAAGCAGTCATATTCTGTATAAACCAATAATCTATTTCTCCTTTACAGCCCTGTTAAATACAATATTAATTATTTCTCACATACATTAATATTAATTATTGCTTCCTTACACCCCTGTAAAATACAATATATTAATTATTTCTCCCTAACAGCTCTGTAAAATACAATATTAATTATGTCTCCTATACAGCCCTTTAAAATACAATATCAGTTATTTCTCCCTTACAGTCCTATAAAATACAATATTAATTATTTCTCCCTTACAGTCCTTTAAAATACAATATTAATTATTTCTCCCTTACAGTCCTATAAAATACAATATTAATTATTTCTCCCTTACAGTCCTATAAAAAAACAATATAAATTATTTCTTCCTTACAGTCCTATAAAATACAATATTAATTATTTCTCCCTTACAGTCCTATAAAATACAATATTAATTATTTCTCCCTTACAGTCTATAAAAAACAATATAAATTATTTCTTCCTTACAGCCCTGTAAAATATATTATTGTATAGCAATATAATATTTCCCACAGAAAGTAAACAAAAGTTAGCGTGCAACTAGTGCAATAAATCTTCAAAACTAGTGCAATAAATCTTCAAAATTCATGACGTTATCAACGACAAAATTTTAGTTTAAACCAATGTTTTACTTTCAAATATTATATTACTATACAATAAAAGGGTTATTGCATGAATATTGTCCCTTGTAGAAGATATATTGCACTCCCAAGCTCGTGCAATATAAAATTCTACTCGAAACAATATTCCCCATTTTCATGCAATAACCCAATAACCTCATCAACATTGAGGACAATCAAAATTCATCTTCCTCCGCCATAATAACAGACTTCCGGGTGTCTTAGTACTCCCTTTGTGTTGGGGTGGGGATTGTCCTTGTAAATATTGTTGTATATATACATTAGTGACACATCTAATCCTGAAAGGGAGTGTACACAGATTTCACTGTTCCCTCGCAGCTTTCGAAGGGTACTATGAATAACGGAGAAATCTATCAGTACATACTTACCCTACGGAACCACACAGCAGTAGAAGATTTGCCACACTCCTCCCCTTCATGTAAACAGCAGGAATCGGTAACGTAACTCTTCCCTGGCCATGCAGGATGGTTAAACCAGTCTGTGTAATTGTTTATACCACAACATTTCAGCTGGAATCAGAATTATGTATGACCATCATGTGGTGCAGAGGAATTAGAAATATATATGACCATCATGTCGGTTATAAAAGCTCAGAGAGCATATGTTTATTTGTTATGTGACATGCCGACTATAAATAAAGCTTTGAATTGAATTGAATCATGTGGTGCAGAGGTAAACTATTGACAACTCACTAATAATTAAGTGGTAATAGAGACAGATAGTTGATGCCCCTGCTTGCATATCAATTTATAAAGGGACATGATTGAAGAATGGTAAATGGGACACTATCCCAATTCAAACTTGATCTGTATTTAGTGGTATTAGCATTGTGTATATGATTCAAAAATTTGGTTGAGCCAAACTAAATTAGATAAAGGAAACAACAAATTCAATATTTTTCCCTTTTGTAATATTAACTCGAGCACAGTTTAAGCGACACCACCAAATTTCAAACTTGATCTATGTATTGTGGAAATAACTTAAATAAGCATTGTGTATATGTTTTATAACATTTGGTTGAGGCAAACTTAAGTACTGTAAGAGTACGGAAACCAACTTTGGGAAAAAGAATGTATGTTTGTGAGTATGCACATAAGTACGGAAGGACAAGGGTAAAACTTAATGCCTCCTCCACTATGGCGGAGTTGGAGACAAAAAAAAGAGAAAAGATTATACAAGAGGACACACTGTAAAATGTCTAGCCTGATATAAAACAAAATAAATAACTTGTCATGATGGAATTATATTGAAGGTCTTATACTCAGGTTTTACTGCTAGTATTTCATAATCATGATCAATGATCCATTTAATGAGATTAATGTCAAATGAATGAATGAATCAATTTTATTTGCAAAAGCATATAGAACATGCTATGGCAATACATAATATATAGAGAATAATACATGGCAAAATCCGTATCATATGTCGTATCATCCCGAGATATCAATATCAGCCCGAGGGCCTTTAGGCCCGAGGGATGATATTGATCGAGGGTGATACGGCATGTGATACGGATTTTGCCATGTATTATACGCTTTATCATATATTTCAACAGAAGAGTATTATATTATATGAACTGTTTTCTGATCCATAGCACTGGGTTACCTTCAGTTCTGCTTTTTTCTTGTTTCAAAGCCTTAAAAAAACTGCTCAATTATTTATACGAAGCACCTGGGTTACCTTACAATCTGTTGTTTTAAATATTTTGTTTATTATTGTATTTATTTGAGTGTTTTGTATGTTTATAGTTGCATTTAGTGTACCAAAAAATATGTTTTAAAAACGTAATGTTCATGACGTCACATAGAATATGAAAACTTAACGTTCGTGACGTTACATACCAAACAATGACGTCATTCAAAAAATTGACCTATTTTTTGGAAATTTTTTCTAAGCAAAAATAACTAAAAAACTGACTTGATGTATAAAAAAAAAAAAAAAAAAAAAAAGGGATGCGATACGGATTTTACCATGCGATACGGGGTATGCGATACGGGGTATGCGATACAGGGTAGGTGATACAGACTGGAAAAAAGAACCTTTATTAGATATACAAAATAGCTGTATTTTATACTAAACAAATATATGATAAATACATATACATAAATGAATCTTGCAAGACAGACATGTATACTTTACACTGGATAAACAGACATTTTAATTACTTACATCTTGTTGTATGTAATCTATAACATTATCTACACCTTCCCTTTTGTTTGATTGGATGTCAGGATTATGACTAAACTCTAAACTATACATTAACTCTTCCTTCACAAAAGACTGTAGCTGTAATACAAGAATATCTCCATCATATAAAAACTCTTCATGCTCTTAACAATTCATTCAAAGCTTATATCTATGACTTAAAAAAATTAGAATTGGTGGAGGTTTTCCTAAAGAAAAATGACCTCAAATTCTTCCTCCTATACATATGAAGCTGATTCTTTTCAAATTTTACAACCGGGTTTGATTATAAAAAATCATATACATAAGAAGAAACAGCTATTTAGACTAAAACTATGATATCAAAATGTATTCCTAATGAATGAATTCAAGATATTTAACAATTACTGATTAGAGTGTGTGAACAGGTATACCCCAGCCACAACCTCCAGACATAAAGGTCTTGTCTTGCCAATTCACAATGCATATGGTTTAGGTGTGGGAAAACAGCCTATTTTATAAAAGATTTGACCCATATTCCTTAAATCAGATTCAACAAGTGAAACTGCGAGCTACTGCTCACTGATGATACCCCCGCCGCAAGTGGATAATATTTATAGTGTAAAAAAGGATGAATCTGAAAACGCATCACACGTATAGCTGACTTATATAAATCCTGAAACCAAATTTCAAAAATCCTTGTATTGTAGTTCCTGAGAAAAATGTGACGAAAATTTTCAACTTGGCTATCATGTGTAAAATCATACAAGTGTTCGGTAAACAGGAAGTTGTCAAGTGATCAATCTGAAAACCATCACACGGTATAGCTGACTTAGATAAACCCTGAAACCCTTGTATTGCAGTTCCTGAGAAAAATGCGACGAAAAATATTCATGGGACGGACGGACTGACTGACTGACAGAAGGACAGACAGAGATAAAACAGTATATCCCCCTTTTTTAAAGCGGGGGTATAATGACTCACAAGTTACACACCGTCTTGGGTTAGAGCACCTGTGTACCTTATATCTAAACCCCAAAAATGTGGAGTAATAAGTTATTTTTTGGACACAAATCTATCCCATCAAATCAAATAGTTTGACCCTTATGTCAGAGGTCACATGAATGTTATCTAGAAAGATATATCATACCCCATTTATGTAGTTGAAACACAATCAAACCAAATGGAAAATTTCAATTTCTTCAGAATAAAGTTTTGACACCATACAATATTTCATGAGAACAACCAAAAGAATATAAATGGGGAATGTGTCCATGGGACACAGATGATGCCCCGGCTTACATACAACATTATAAAGGGACATAACTCAAGGAAGGTAAAAGTGATGCCACTTAATTCATACTTAAATGAGTTTTGTGGTAATTAACTGTATAAACATTGCCTATAAGCTTCATTTAACATTTAGTTTTACATTAACAGGTGTAAGTTCTGATATTACCATAGTTAAAGTTACTTTTCTGATGAAATTTGGGCTAGCTTTTCTGTTGTAAGTGTTGTACATTACCTGAGATTTCTTTGAGAATCCTATAGCAATAATAGTTATTTCTGTTGTAAGTGTTGTACATTACCTGAGATTTCTTTGAGAATCCTATAGCAATAATAGTTATTTCTGCAGCAAATACCACAATATTAAACACAAAATACTGAAAATAAAATAGGAATACATTTTAAGATATGTTTGAACATGTTGAATGAAAACACATTTTTTTTTAGACATATTAACATCTACTAGAAAAGTAAATAATAATAACCAATTAGAAAAGGCCTCTCTTACAAATGTCTTAAATTATAGACATGTAGATATGGAGTATATGTCAGTAGCTTTAACTCTTAAATCATCAACATGTAGATATGGAGTATATATGTCAGACACATTCTTGATGTATTCTTTTTTGTTTGTTAATGCATTTATTTACATTACTTAGCTACTACTAATTCCAAGAGTGCTGAATCAAAAATTAGTGTGAGTTTCAGTTGTTTGATTAATGCTGTTCAGTGAATTCTAGCTGCTCATTTCCATTTAAATTCTATTGAGTTGCCTACAGGCTTATATGTTTCTCAGATATTGTATCTCATTCATAGCATGAAAGAAGGGATTTTTGTACCATTTTTACAAGATTTAGAGGTGACAGGTCTGAAAGACTTATCAAGAAATCAATTTGTTTAGTGGTTAATTTTTTTTAACAAATAAGTGATATGCAGTTCTGTTCAGACACTTTTGTTGCAGTTTTATCTACTAGTTAACTTATGTGTCCTACTGTTTTAATGTACAAAATGTATGATGCAACCATGATGAAACAGTTAAAAGTAAATATTGAATTACAGAACAAAATGTATGCTGCAACCATGATGAAACAGTTAAAAGTAAATATTGAATTACAGGAAGAGTGACCAAAAATGTGGATCTATTTTCTAAAATGATCACAATTTAAATACTGTATAAGTATAAGTCCTTCTTTTAGTATTGTATTTATTCTCATGGAAATTTCATGGGTGGTATAGTTTTGCTGGAATATGATATCCAAAATGTTCTTGACAGTTGTACAGTTCTGCACTGTAGGGGACATTTCTGGACCAAGACAAACCAGTACCTCGTATCCGTATCTTATTATGTTGCTTAATAAATAAATATGACAAATATTTAACCAAACATTTAAAAAAAAAATCATTGACCATAAAATTCATAAAAATAATCATATTTGATTTTAAGTAGACAAAGCACTTTTTTTTTATTGCTTTTGAATAAACATTTTAATATATATTAAAAACAAAACTTATTTTAGTAATGCATTAATCATAGTAATCACTATTTTTCAACATAAAAGTCCAGGATACAAACCAAATGAGTGTAGACTGACAGGTCTACCAGACTTCGTCTCACATGCAGTCTGATGAGACTTTGGAATTGATCAAAACTAGAGCATAAGTCCTGTGACATGACTGGATTCATTGTTCTCAAATCATATTTTTAAAAACACTTTAAATTCTGTTCTATTGTTTTTATTCATTTTGCTCTTTGAATCAACTTAAAATCCAAAAAAAGTTAATATATGCGATTTTTTTTGGACAAGTTACGATTCCATTTGAATAAGTAAGTTTTGGTATGTACTTTTCCTATTGAACACATTGAAAAAACATTATTGTACTGTGCAGTCTCATTCTCTATCAGACAAAACCTTCACAGTATAACTTGCCATGATTTTCCTTGAATACCTTCACAAATTAATTGTATATTATCAAGTCGAGATACTTACTACAACCATACAAAGACGACTCTCCATGATACCACCAACTAGGCCACAAAATCCTATAATAAGTGCCACAACACCTGTTATACATATTATTGCTGTGGCACCAAACACATAGTGGCTGGGTAGCAGATTTATGTAGGGTCCTGTGTTAACCTGCATCCAAATACCAACAGAAAATAGTCCACAACCAATCAACTGTAAATAGTTAAAAATCATCAGCTAATATGGATAAAATATATTCATCTTAAAAATTAATTGAAAGAATATAAAATTTCCATTTTGATATTTTAATGTATTTGGTTAGAATCAAAATTGAACAACACTGCTTTTTATCTCGTCAAATTATTGGTATCACATGTACTTTATCCAAATCCTGTATTATCTTACAATTTCTAGGTTTTAGTTGTCATGATAATTAAGGCTATTAAAACCCTATCATTGAAACTTTAATTAAAACCTAGACGTACCCATATTAAAACATTAAAGATGATAAATATGAACATTTACTTTTTTACAACCTATGTACATCATGTACATGTATACACATGTAGTAACATTAAAGATGATAAATATGAACATTTACTTTTTTTACAACCTATGTACATCATGTACATGTATACACATGTAGTAACATTAAAGATGATAAATATGAACATTTACTTTTTTTACAACCTATGTACATGTATACACATGTAATAACATTGAAGATGATAAATATGAACATTTACTTTTTTTACAACCTATGTACATGTATACACATGTAATAACATTGAAGATGATAAATATGTACATTTACTTTTTTTACAACCTATGTACATGTATACACATGTAATAACATTAAAGATGATAAATATGAACATTTCCTTTTTTTACAACCTATGTACATGTATACACATGTAATAACATTAAAGATGATAAATATGAACATTTACTTTTTTTACAACCTATGTACATGTATACACATGTAATAACATTGAAGATGATAAATATGTACATTTACTTTTTTTACAACCTATGTACATGTATACACATGTAATAACATTAAAGATGATAAATATGAACATTTCCTTTTTTTACAACCTATGTACATGTATACACATGTAATAACATTAAAGATGATAAATATGAACATTTACTTTTTTTACAACCTATGTACATGTATACACATGTAATAACATTGAAGATAATAAATATGTACAACAATCAAAACCTACCCATATAATAACATTGAAGATTATAAATATGTACTTTAAAGTACAAAATGCTGAAGTTTTCATGCTCCCCATATCTCTAGTTAAGTATCATATCTGGTTTTAATCTGAAAAAAATATTTCTATTTGAACAATATACATGATAAAGTGCTAAAGCTTGACATTTAATCCGATTCAAGTGCAAATAAATCAAATTTTTCTTTAAGTAGAACAATATACATAATATAGTGATATGGTTTTTTTGGTGTTTAAACTGCATATTTTCCTTTTTTGTTAATGATTCTATAACTCCATAGCCATTTTTACTTGATAGAAATAGAAGATCAGGGGTTTTTAAATATTTATTTATTATATATAAAGTTGAAGATAAAGTGATCAGTCATAATATATAGTTGGTAAAAGGTATCTCTGTCATTTGTCAATTTTGGTACTTCTAACTGAACAGTGGTGTTGACTAGATAGAGTTGTGAGCTTTCTGGTTGGTTTGCTGTATCCATATGTTTGGTCAAGTCATTAGGGTCACCATAGTCAGCTTTGCAACAAGTGCAGTAGGCATACATATTATGTTTGAGTTCATTAAGATATTTGTCTTGATGTTAAGTAATATAACTGTTTAATGTTTTAACAGCATCACAAAAAAGTCGTTGTTTATACAACTTTAATTAATCCATTGTCAGAATTTCACTTTTAATCATCCAGGCATGTGTCTTAAACTTGCTAGTTGATCACCAGGTAATTGCCAATACTCTTTTATTGCTGTATATACAGTCTAATCCTTAACACCTTCATAGATAACTCGAGGCTATTTACCTTTTGACATCAAAACAGTTGAAGGAAACTTCCGTTTTTCTCGGACTTTTCCTATATCAATTTCGAGTTTCTCGGACTTTTTCCCTGTCAGTATCAATTTAGTAAACAAAAAATTGTACTGAAATTTTTCGAGGTTGACATTTTCAAAAAGCGGAAGATTTCGAATTTTAACGGGAGGGACGGAAGAGGGTCCTAAAAACGGGAGATTTTGACTCCCGCCGGAAGAATCACATGTATGTTTTTGACGTTAAAATTTTCTGGGAACATTTGTGATATCCAGTAATTGCAGACAAATAGCAATAAGGTGTATACTAATAGTTAATAACAACCAGGTACCTAGACGAGAACAAAAATTAATAACATATAAATATATCTATCACATATAAATGACCGCTTAAGAACAGTTAAGATAATGTCACAAAAATTGTATGCTTATCCTAAAATTTGCTAAATTCACTTTGCTTTGGTTGGATTTGACAACATTTTTCTATTAGAAGACATGTATCACGACCTTTGAGATCAATCTGATCCTCGTTTCTCAAGATTTTTAAATATTATTTCAGTTTGTAACTTATGCTCACATTAAATTTGATAAATAACAGTATATTTACAATAAATTAGAGACTGAATTTTTTTTATCATACGCCTCCATTTTGCTCGAGGTCAAGGGTCAATCCGACGATGTGTAATAACCGGAGCAAGCTCGGATTTTTATTCCGGAATAAGAACAATTGTAAGACCCTTAACGATTGGAGGAAAAGAATCTCTACATCAAATCATAAAGGAGCTTTTATTGACAAAAACACTACCACGTCAACATGGTTGACAGCTGATGTTCACTGGGAACTTTAAATACAGTTTGCACCTTACATCTTAAGAGAAGGTGCTAAGGAAAAAAACAAGACACATAAAACATGGTACAAAAAACTTTATGAAAAGAAAGACATCATCAAACTTAAGTTAGCAACATGCATTGATCATAGACATAGCTGTAAATTATTGCAATAATAGTAGAATTCTAGTCAAATCGGCTCAAATTCAATGTAGTCATTTCGGTACCCATGTTCAATATGGACTTACATTATATTAACCTTTTTGTCAAGGAATGAAAATAAAGAATTGAGAATGAAAATGGGAATGTGTAAAAGAGACAACAACCCGACCATAAAACAGACAACAGCAGAAGGTCTTCAACACTTAGGACAACAGTATAATAAAACCATTTGCAATGCATTATGACTTTATCTAAACATACTTTATTAGAAACCGTGTCTTTTCTCAGAATCAAAAACAAATTATTTTTTTCTCCAAAAACTGGAAACAAACTAAACCATAGCCCCTCCCCTAAAATCAAATGGTTGCTGCCTAAGTTTCTACCATGATTAAAGTAGTTGTTTTGTTGGTTTTTTAATTCATCAATTATGAAACCAATCTTTATTGTTTTTTATTACATTGAAATTTATTAAAGAAGCGTATATTTGGAATTGTCAACAGTCTTGTTGTATTTAAAGCCAAAACTCATATCTTTTAAGTAAATGTGCATTCCATATTTATAGAAAATATTTTGGTGAAGTAGCTTAATTTTGATTGGTTAATTTAATCTCCTGACCTTGCAACTCAACAACATGGTGGATATGGAAGTGCATAGTCAGTCCACGAAGTGATGTTTTGAAAAAATAAGACATTTTCATTATTTTAATGATAAGGTTTCATGAACGCGAACTTCCGGTAAGAGTTAGCAATGTAAGCAGCCTGGTCAAGTGTTAACCAGACAACCAATTAAGACATATTTATGATGTAACAGGAAAGTTCTAAGGTACTCACTATTTGTCTCGACATGATGTGTTTCCTCTGATTTTCTCAATGAAATGACACGATTCACATCGGTCCCAAGATTCGCGGGTTTTTATGAACCTGTTTTACGGGTTTGTCCCTACATTTGGGGGTACCCCGGGAAAGTGGGGTTGTTCCCAACCTGTTCAATGCATCAAGAAATTCCTGCACCCGGAGGTGTCATTCAGCTGGCCCCTAAACAAATATATACTAGTTCAGTGATAATGAATGCCATACTAAACTCCAAATTGTACACAAGAAACTGAAGTTAAAAATTATACAAGACTATAACAAAGACCAGAGGCTTCTGACTTGGGATAGACGAAAAAATGTGCCAGGGTTAAACTTGTTTATGAGATCTCAATCCTCCCTCTGTACCTCTAGGCCCAATGTAGAAAGTAAGCGTATAACAATATGCAAATTTTAACTCAGTTCAAGAGAAGTCCAAGTATTATGTCAGAAGATGTAACCAAAGAAAATAAACAAAATGACAATAATACATAAATAACAACAGACTTCTAGCAGTTAACTGACATGCCAGCTCCAGACCTCAATTAAACTGATTGAAAGATTATGTCTTCATCATATGAATACCAGGAATAATCCCTCCCGTTAGGGGTTTAGTATCATACCATCATAACATAATTCGCGGGTTTTTATGAACCTGTTTTACGGGTTTGTCCCTACATTTGGGGGTACCCCGGGAAAGTGGGGTTGTTCCCAACCTGTTCAATGCATCAAGAAATTCCTGCACCCGGAGGTGTCATTCAGCTGGCCCCTAAACAAATATATACTAGTTCAGTGATAATGAATGCCATACTAAACTCCAAATTGTACACAAGAAACTGAAGTTAAAAATTATACAAGACTATAACAAAGACCAGAGGGTTCTGACTTGGGATAGACGAAAAAATGTGCCAGGGTTAAACTTGTTTATGAGATCTCAATCCTCCCTCTGTACCTCTAGGCCCAATGTAGAAAGTAAGCGTATAACAATATGCACATTTTAACTCAGTTCAAGAGAAGTCCAAGTATTATGTCAGAAGATGTAACCAAAGAAAATAAACAAAATGACAATAATACATAAATAACAACAGACTTCTAGCAGTTAACTGACATGCCAGCTCCAGACCTCAATTAAACTGATTGAAAGATTATGTCTACATCATATGAATACCAGGAATAATCCCTCCCGTTAGGGGTTTAGTATCATACCATCATAACATAATGTACATTTGTATGAGAAGAACATTACCTGTGTCATGCCAACAACTGTTTTTTAAATTAATGTGTTTAGTTCCCTACTTTTGCAAAGACCCTATAAGTGAATCAATATTAACGCAAAATATACGTTTATATTGTATTATAGAGAATATTGTATTAGAATAGACAGCCAGGGTTGACTTGGCTTTTGCCTTACAATAAATGTATTAACATGATAAATAAGTTTATGAATTTATCATGATGTATCCAAAGTTTTCATGTTAGAATATATAGATTCTGATTTATTTATTAACTTTAATTTGTTTTATTTTGTAGTCAGCCCTGTTCAACTTTCAAAGTCTTCTGACAGTAGTATTACTTCTTATCTGTACCTGTGCATACATAAGATCAATAGCATCAAGATTACTGGACAAAAATAAAACTGGGTAGGTCAACAACAATAAAATTGAGAATGGAAATGGGGACTATGCCAAAGAGACAAAAACCAGACCAAAGAACAGATTACAGCCAAAGGCCACCAATGAGTCCTCAATTTTTTATTTCTTTTCATAATTCAAAATAAAATAGACAGAATACCTTTATTGATACTTACAACCAGAAATGTCTTAAAATTGTGATCAAATTAATATACACCAAATTCTTTCTATTTTAAATGAAAAAATATCCTAATGCTTAACTTAATGCAATTTTATTTTAAAAAGATCATATTATTCATGTTATTTGTGGATATGTTTCAGACCATATGAGTAATTAGACCGTACGCATTAAGTCCCCACTGTAAACGTATATATGTAAGTTCCGACCAGACAAGTATGGTCAGAACGTATGATGTTACACGTAAATGTATGGTCCTGACCATACATGTTATTGGATTATATTGGATAAATTTAAACAAACATTTATCACAATCTTTATTTTTAATTTTTTTTTTATTTCAGTGTTTTAGGTATCTTTTGGAAATGTGCAAGAATAGGTAAGAACTTTGAATTCTATATATTTACAAGTCAAATGAAACCTCTTTTTTTCATAAAAAAGGAAGGTGGTACCCAACACTTTCACTAAAATTAATTTGGCTCGTTTAATTTTCATAAAATTTTGACAAAGTATTTACTTTGACCCTTTGACAAAAATATAAAAATTAAAAAATTTTTGAACCAATCGTGTTGTCAGAAATATTACACTGGTTATAGCAATTTGACAAACACCAATTTTGATCATTGAGAAGCTTAATATTCCCTTAATAACACAACGTAATTAAATCGTTTAGCTGATTTTACAGAGTTACCCCCTGTAATGTTAGGTACCACCTAAAAGGTTTAAATTTCAATACATTTGTAATTATCTTGTAAATGGCACATTGCTCAGAACATTGCTAACATTTAGTATTGAAAATGAATTTTGGTGTAGAAGTTTAAAAAAGATACCAATGGAGCATCTCAAAAGTGCAAGACTTTGATAGACCTACAAAATCACAGAAAAATGAAATATAAGGAATAATCAATAAAAAGTGTACTGATAAAAGAAATAAAAAACTGAACAACACTAATCCAACCACAATTTAGTATCATTGCTCCAAAAGAGTGGCATATTGTGGACCTGGCCCTGAAGGCACAAAACGTTGCTCAGTGCTCGGAGCACAACAATCATGCTCAAACATGAAATCCAGCACTTGATTGGTTGATTTTTGAGACCGAGTACAAAAATCATGCTCGAAAGTTTTATGACCGTGAAGCCAGTTGTGTTGATGAGCTCATTGTTAGTACAATTTGCAAATGCAAATTAAAAAACATGTATCAAAAGAAATTGAAATATAAAACAAAACAAAAAGTAAAGATGTAACAGTTACCACATTCAATTCCTCAACCATGATAATCAACAAAACAAAAAGTAAAGATGTAACAGTTACCACATCCAATTCCTCAACCATGATAATCAACAAAACAAAAAGTAAAGATGTAACAGTTACCACATTCAATTCCTCAACCATGATAATCAACAAAACAAAAAGTAAAGATGTAACAGTTACCACATTCAATTCCTCAACCATGATAATCAACAAAACAAAAAGTAAAGATGTAACAGTTACCACATTCAATTCCTCAACCATGATAATCAAAATGCAAATTCAAAGTGAATTTAAGTTGTTAAACTATCTTTATAAATAAGATGTTGTATGAGTGTAAATTTTGACATGGCTGGAGAGTTGCCTCATTGGAACTCATACCACATCTTCTTATATCTATAAAAAGGTTAGGTGAGGAGATTGAAGATGATACTGTTTAGGAGAGGATATTATTTTTGTAATTTATGATATTTGTTGTTTTTTTCAGGTGAAAGATTAAGTCCATATGTTGCCTTGTGTTGTGTAGGAATGGCTGTCAGTATTTTGTTTTTAAGCTGAATACAGTTTATACATGCAATATAACATTTTATCATAAGAGGATAGTTATTACTGGTTAATAAAATCACAAAATCACAATCGTCAGCTTTCCAGTAAACGTATTTATTATAAAAACTGTACATATGTCACTGTACATTTCATTATATAGAAATAAAACCATTTTAGGATTTTACATTGTTGTTTTTTTTTTCTGTAACAACTAAAAATGTCAGATTCTTGATTAGGTTGATCTCATCTCTGCAAGTGAAACATGTAGTCCAATCTTCAGGACGGGATCTTTTCCCTCATTTTATAGTAGACGCAACAGAATAATACAACCTACATGCAGGAACAAAGATTTTGCGCTCGATCTTTTCAATTCAATTTTATGGAAAAAGGAGCAGGAAAGCATATGATTTTTTGTGGACCACTTGATAGATATAAACCTATGGATTCAGGAAAGGTATCACTGTAATTCTTTGAAATTTTCCTTTAGACCAAATTTTGGAGACATTTGTGACATGTTCACCCCCCTTTTTTGCTATATTTTGTATCTAAGAAATGCAGATTGTTGCCATGGTTACACCCAAAATGGATTATATTTCACCCTTATGACCATTAGAAATCAAATCTATGGAAGATTTTCTTTCTACACTGCTTTAATACGTTTGTGTTTGTCTTTGAACAATAGATATGGAAAATCTTTACCTTTAATTTTGGCTTGGCCCTTATTCCTATCATTATCTGATTTATCACATGAAGTCCTTTATTGACTCCGAAAGTTTTCTTAGCCACAAGGTGCGCGTTTTGTTCAGCCAACAACAGATCCCGTTCCAATATTTTGTTCTGAATTGTTAATTCTTCAATTGTTTTATCCAGTTCATTCACTGTGTTTGTAGACGTAGGAATTTTTTGGATGAACGGTAACACTTGCTTTATCTGATTTTGGTGCAAAAGTCTCATGTTGAACCACGTGTTCAGAGGTTAAATCTCCAACTTCGTAAACTGATGCAAACTCATTCTGCATAAGAAGATAAAGTGAAATCCTTTAAATAAGCTGGAGGTTTCCTAATTCTCTTATTTTCCATGGCATTGTCATCAAATACAAAAAATTAATCAAATATTAGTACATAATAAAATGTACTTTTAATATCTGACATTTGGTTGAGGAAAACTTCAGTCAGAGAACGGCAACGGAAAATTCATTATTTTTTTTCCAGTGTCGGGTGAAGCAATTAAGGGCCGCTAAGGATCATCGCGTAAAATACGATGTGTCATGGCCACATGAACATGCCCAAACCAAATCATTGAGTTATTCTGATGAAGACTTCGGACTCGTACATCTAGTTAGAGGTGAACTATTTATTATGCACAACATAGAAGAACAAGCCATTTCAATGCTAAGACAAAAGCATTTAATTAATCTGTTATATCTTGCCGAAAAATATCCCTTTTCTGAGATTAAGGATTTTCATGCCGAAGTTTTGCGTTCGGTGGAAAGGAGTCACAAACATTGGTCTCATACGTTTTCAGAAGAACAAGGCCGCACTCTCGTCTCCGCCCTTAAAATGGACCTTAGAGGAAGAACTGAAGGATAATAATTGCAATCTAATTTGCAGCTCCTTCCAAGCAGGAAAATGTAGCCATTTTGTGAATCAATTTGGAGAATATTGAGATAACAATTTATTGCATATCGCTAATATCATAATCAATTATTATGTTGGTTTTTTTTTGTTTTTTTGTTTTTTTTATAATACATAATGATGATATTCCCCTGATTGCTTCCCCTGGTTTTTTTTTCAGGTGTGTACAATATTTATGAGTAACATTACTCAAAATATTATGAAATTATTTTGAAACCCCTGCAGTGTCAGGTGTGATTGCTTCCCCTGAATATTCAGGTGTGTACTGTTTAATTTAAAGAGATATCATATTTCACTGCATGCTAATGCGGTCGTGTTTTTGTGTGATTACTCCGAATATAATGATAATAATGTTAAAACTCGGATCCTGCAGTGTCAGGTGTGATTGCTTCCCCTGTTTTTCAGGTGTGTACTATATGATATAAGAGAAATAATATTCCCCTGCAGTGTCAGGTGTGATTGCTTCCCCTGTTTTTCAGGTGTGTACTATATGATATAAGAGAAATACTATTCTATTCCCCTGCAGATGCGGGCGTGTTACTGTGTCTGATCATTCCCAAGTTCGTTATGAATATCTTTTGCAATGAGGCAGATATGTTTAGTAATATTATTTTTTTTGTTCCTTGCATTATAAGCGAGTTATAAAGTTCACCTAGACTAAGTAGTGTTTAATAGTGTGATTGCTTCCCCTGTTTTTCAGGTGTGTACTACATGTATATGATATAAGAGAAATAATATTCCCCTGCAGTGTCAGGTGTGATTGCTTCCCCTGTTTTTCAGGTGTGTACTATATGATATAAGAGAAATAATATTCCCCTGCAGTGTCAGGTGTGATTGCTTCCCCTGTTTTTCAGGTGTGTACTATATGATATAAGAGAAATAATATTCCCCTGCAGTGTCAGGTGTGATTGCTTCCCCTGTTTTTCAGGTGTGTACTGTATGATATAAGAGAAATCATATTCCCCTGCAGTGTCAGGTGTGATTGCTTCCCCTGTTTTTCAGGTGTGTACTATATGATATAAGAGAAATCATATTCCCCTGCAGTGTCAGGTGTGATTGCTTCCCCTGTTTTTCAGGTGTGTACTATACGATATAAGAGAAATCATATTCCCCTGCAGTGTCAGGTGTGATTGCTTCCCCTGTTTTTCAGGTGTGTACTATACGATATAAGATAAATCATATTCCCCTGCAGTGTAAGGTGTGATTGCTTCCCCTGTTTTTCAGGTGTGTACTATATGATATAAGAGAAATCATATTCCCCTGCAGTGTCAGGTGTGATTGCTTCCCCTGTTTTTCAGGTGTGTACTATATGATATAAGAGAAATACTATTCTATTCCCCTGCAGATGCGGGCGTGTTACTGTGTCTGATCATTCCCAAGTTCGTTATGAATATCTTTTGCAATGAGGCAGATATGTTTAGTAATATTATTTTTTTTGTTCCTTGCATTATTAGCGAGTTATAAAGTTCACCTAGACTAAGTAGTGTTTAATAGTGTGATCACTAGTGCCAATGATTGTGTAGTCCAAAAGTCCCCCTCCCCCTGTATTTACAAGGGTGTCTATTTATGACTGAAATGATCCATATTTGATCATATTTATTAAATGCCTTTATTATGTATGATGTAGCACTGATTTTGACACTGTTGTCATAGATAATAATTACATGAATTACACATGAATTACAATGTTGTTGATGAAATTTTAGTTTTACATGTATCATGTACAACGTCAAGCTGTATGAAGGGTATCCTTCTTTTATTCAATTGTCAGACTTAACAGGATCATGATTACACACATGTTTTTTTTCCTTTTTTTTCCTTTCTGTTTGGCGACTTCGTTTGGGTTAAGGTGCTTCATATTGACACTTGTTTATTGTTGCTTATTGATAACATGTTTGGTATAACTGTATATTATTTCATTATTATAATAAAGCACCTTTCGCCAAACACTATTAGTTGTCAATTGATTTACTGCACTTCCAGAGGCGGATTTAGGGAGGGGGCCAGGGGGGCCGGCCCCCCTTTTTGGGAAAAAAATGGTTGCTTACCGATATAGGGAATCACTGCAGCGTTACTGGAGCGGGTCCCTTCTTAGGTCAGTCAATGGGCCCCCACTTATGAAAATGTCTAGATCCGCCACTGACTTCAATTGAACTTTGGTGTATTGATAGTTGTGCATCATTGGCAATCAAAACACATTCTGCTTATGTTTTATATCTAGTTTGTACTATACATGCTATATGCAGCTTGACAGATATATTTATGATATTTGTTGTTTTTACCGTTTTATTGACGTCTTTTCCTGATTTGTTTCTGTCATTTCTGAATACCGTATATATATTTAACAAAAAGGGGCGGCACTCTGGTTTAATTTGTTGGTATGGGACTTTGGCAAGATTCAAGATTCTTTTATGATAAGTGGTGACTCGATCCAACAGGATGTTAATTCGGATAAACTAATTTGAAGTACCAGAACACATGAGAATGTTAAATGATTCGAACAGCAATAAATGCAATGTAATATACACGCAGTTGATTACATCTGAGACTACTATAACAGTAGTATAGTAGTCTCAGATTACATCTACAGATTGGGTGAAATTGGCCGATTGGGCTGTTTGTTCTTTTGTTCAGATTTCGATTAGAACTGTATTTATTGAAATATTCGACGATGACATTTCTAGAGGAGCCAACTAAGTAATCCATTTGATAACAAAATCCAAAGAAGAAAACAAAATAACATTAAGACAAAACTTTATACATTTGCAATTGATAACCACTGATATAAGGTAGAGGTAGACAATAGGGCCCAGGACACGGTTACCACTGATATAAGGTAGAGGTAGACAATAGGGCCCAGGACAGAAATCGAACAAATTCTTTTCATTGTTTTCCACTACTGCTTCTAGATGTAATAATGATTTTTTTTATTATCAAAACTTTGATAACAACTAGTTGAATATGTTTTTCATTTGTATCAGAAATCGAAGTCCATGCATTATATTAGGGACCTGGCTCTAAAGTCATTTGATTTATTCTCAGGATTTAAATAATAATAATAATAGTAAAAAAAAATATTTAACGAAGGTAACACGTTTCCCTCGGTTTTAGTTTGTTACCCCGATTATGTTTTTGGTCCATGGATTTATGAGTTTTGAACAGCGGTATACTACTGTTGCCTTTATTTAACAATTACATGTTAATCTTCCATGAGGCCTTCAAAAACTAGTAATACAAATAGAAATCGGAAAAAAATACATACAAAATAAAATACATAATACAGTTTAATATATCAACTTAAATACTGAATAAGCACATATATGAATTCAGTAGAAGAAAAAATATACATTAGTTCCGTGCATCTTTATTTTGTTCAGTTAGAAAATAGTTTGAACAGTTGGTCTCAAATGTATCTAAATTATCTATTTCTTTAATATTATTTGGTAAATTATTCCAGGCAATAAGACCAGAATATTTAAATGTTCTTTTTAAAAAATCAGAATTAGGTATTGGTACATGAAGAAGTCCTGTTGTTGTCGACCTCAGACAATATTTATAAAGTTTAAGATCAGCACAAGCAGTAAATTTAATAGATAGATAGTCAGGTGCTAGACCATTCATACACTTAAACATTAACACAGCTTGAAAATAGTGTATCCTTATAACTATCGTCATCCATGCAAGCTTTATAAACATTACTGTTAATGGAAAATCAAAAGAAACAGATAGAACTAATCTTGCAGCACGTTTTTGGAGCTTATGTATCCTCTCCAGATTAATGTGTGTGGTAAGACCCCATTCTGTACAACAGTAGTCAATAATGGGTAATATATAGCTATTGTAAAAAAAGATTAAGACCCTTTAATGGTAAAACACGTTTCAACCTTTTTAACAAATATATTCTGGTTGAAATAGTTTCGCATATTCAAGTTATCAATTTGAATTCAGTGACCATGATAGGTTTTTATCAATATGAATTCCGAGAAGTTTTTCAACTTCAACATTATCTAAAGCGTTATTATCTTGTGATAAAACACATAAACATTCATTACAGTTTACCAGTTTTCTGTCTGATCCAACAAGCATACATTTTGATTTCTTGCTATTTATCGTCATATCATTTTCTCTACACCATTTAATAACATTGTCTAAATCTTTATTCAAACACATATTAAAATTTACAATAGATTTAGATGACAAATGTAAAGTTGTATCATCAGCATATTGATCAGATTCTGTATATTCTAAGGTTAATGGTAAGTCATTTATATAAGTATAGAACCTTGAGGAACTCCAAAAGTCACAGTTTGATATTCTGATTCAGTGGTTCCTAACTTAACTTTTTGCATTCTCTGAGAAAGGTACGATGAAAACCATTTTACAGAGTGGTCATCACATCTGTATAATTTGAGTTTTGATAAAAGAATATTGTGATTTACCGTATCAAAAGCCTTTTTAAAATATAAAAAGAGAATGGCGGTATTTATTAAATAATACAATGATTTGAAAAAAGGGGCAAAAGAATCCCCCCAAAAAAATTCCTTCTCAAAATTGTTACGTTAAATTTAGATAGAAAACAAATAGAATATTACCTAAAAAAAAAATGTGTAAGGGTTCCGCGGAACCCAGTGTCTCGCCTACTTTTGCTGAAATTCACAGGCTCAACAAAATGAGGAAAACAATCAATAAAAATATTCCTCTTGATACTATCTTTTGATTTTAAGAAGCTTCTGTCCAAGTTTAGTAAAAATCCAGGATAGTTTATGAATCTAATAAATGTTTAAAAACTTTAACTGCAGACTATGTAATGTTAACTGGAAGAAAACTTAGTCCATTTATAAGTAAAATACAGATACACAGGTACAAAATATTATCAAAATTTCCTGCTAAATACTAGCTTATGATCTTAAACAAGCTTCTGTCTAAGTTTGGTACAAATTAAAAGTAGCAAAAGAAAGTATTTATATTTTTTTAAATTTAACCACAGAGTGAACATGTTATTTTCTGGCAGTCCATTTAAAAGTAAAATACGGAAAAAATGGATTTATTTTTTTACAAAATTTCCTTATGCATATTATCTTTTGATCATAAACTAGCATCTGTCTAAGTTTGGTACAAACCCAGGATAGATTAAGAAATTTATTAAAATTTTAAAAACTTGAACCACAGAGTGAATGTAATGTTTCCCCGCAGAAAAACTAAGTCCATTTATAAGTAAAATACGGAAAAAATGGAATTTTATTTTTACGAAATTAACATTTGGATACTATCTTATGATCATAAACAAGCTTCTGTCCACGTTTTGAAGTAATCCAGTATAGTTTAAGAAAGTTATTAAAATTTCAAAAACTTTAACCACAGAGTGAATATTTGTGGACGCCGCCGACGACGACGCCGACGACGACGGAATGTAGGATCGCTTAGTCTCGCTTTTTCGACAAAAGTCGAAGGCTCGACAAAAATCACATGTTAAAGAATGTCGTTGTTTATAACGTAAGTTTACTCATTACGGTATTTGGACATATCATTTATTTCGTCACCGGAAATAAACTTTCAACTTCCTCTTTTACTTTCATTTTGAAGACGGTGTGGTGCAACCTTTTTGGTCGTGTCTATATCAAGACTCATCCAACATCATTACCGTCGTAAATTAATTTTAAGTTGATAGAATAATAAACAAACATGCCTCCTAAATTCGATCCAACCGCAATTACAACTGGTAAGCTTCTTATTCCAAATACATTTGCTTTCATAGTGACGACGTGTACACCAAAAAAAATATAAGAAAAAATGCAGTGGTAATTTTTAGTGTACACTACAGGTCTAGAATTGAATCCAGAATTGAATTTGACTGAACGGGTTTTATGCTCTGGTTTACGGGACGTATTTCATATTGTATACCATTGTCCGTCTGTCTGTACGTCGTCAACATTTACAAATTATAACTGAACTTCAAACGCTTGAACCAATTCGCTCGACACTTTGGTGAAATCACTGAATGGTATATATTTACTGACGTGAGCTCCCCTTCGATTTCAACATGTTCAAGTTGTGCGAGTTTTATTCATTATAAAATTTAAAGGGAGGGTGGGTGAGATTTTCCAGTGGCAGTGCTCAGATAATAACTCGAAAATGATTTCAGCAGTTTCCATGAAAATTTATCAAGAATTGTGTATATGTATTGAGGCAAGTTTCCTTTTGTTTTTATAAATTTTACGTTTTGGAGTTGTGTGATGTTATTAGAAAAAAAAGTTGTACAGATTTCTGACTGCTTTTACCTGCACAGTGTAAGTGCAGTTATCATGAAACTTTGGTGACTGTTTAATATCTATTCAAATAATTTCTGGAGTTTACACAAAGTCATTATGACATTGACATAAGAGGTAATGATGAGTCGATTCTGCAGGGGTGGATATAGAAGTTTTGGTTAGGGGGGTGCAAACTGAAATATTGTTAAGCGGATGGAGGCGAAATTTTTTTGGGGGGTAATATTATCGAAATTATTGAAATCTTCTAGAGTTGAGTGGGTGAAGCGTGACGGGAAATATTTTGTAAAATTACCAAGAAATAAAAGGAGGTCTCATTGGGGGGTGCTGATCCTGGATCCCGCTAAGTGTTTTGTCAGATTCCCGTATCCCGCTTACACTATGTCCGTAAGCAATTCTCATTTTTTTGTCATTTCCCGGGTCCCGCAAGACCTCATTTCTCGTTTTCACGACGCAGTAATTTGACTTTAACGCTTACGAAAAATTGGCAATCCCGCGTCACGCTTAGACCCCAATGAGACCCACATAAAAGTTTCAAGTGAAAACTGCCTCAATCCATCCCAGTCAATCTACAATCACCATAATTAACAAGAAATTTTTTAGCTTCTCTTCATGGAGACTACCTCCATATATATATAATTTACTAGAAAACTGTCATGTAAAACCGATTTTGGGGGGTGAAGACTTGAATGCATTACAGTACATGTAACAGTATTAGTTCATACCAATTTTAAACGCATCAAGTCATCTCACAGGCCTCAAGTGTTCACCCCCAAACCATTATAAGGGAGCTACCATTTGATTTTTATGGGGGGGGGGGGGGGGGGGGGGGGGCTAGGATGAAATTTGAAAAAAATAGGCAGGACAGGAGTTTGGAGTAAAAAAAAAAGGCAGGATGATACACTTGCAAAAAAAATAGTCAGGACGACAATTTAGGTCAACATGGTGTATCATCAATATGGTGAATACCTTAAAAATGTGGAAAACAAACTCCAAAACAGGATATAATGGAACAATTTACTAATCGAAAATGGTGTCCACCACACAAAGTGACCATATAGAAATGTAAACAATTGAAACACCTGATAAAGTTGCAATTTAGCCTCCGAGGGAACCTGAAATTTTACACACTTATAGTTTGACCGTGCAGTAATATAATACAACAATTTTAATTATAATATCTTCTGAAAAAATGTTTAAGATTAAAATTATAGCAATAAACTAACATATATCCTACATGTGTATAATACCAATTTATTACAATTTGGTATTTTAGTTTATATTGTTTTATCATGACGAGATAAAGATCCAAGTTTGTATTGTGGGTCTGTCTGAAAATTTTGTGCAGAGTTATGGCCCTTGGACTTTGAAAATTCACAAAAATAATCAGTTTCCTCACTTTTTTGTCATGCTTGAAGATATTATTTTGATATTTGTTTAAAATATAATTTACACAATGACAAGTTAAAAATCAAGTTAGTATTTTGATCCAGTACAATTAATTTTAAACAATATGGTATCAGACTACTATAAATTGCCATGGGTAATATGCAGTGATTTTAAATTAATGTGAATTTGTTATATTATACATGTAGTCTTAAATTGGAAGATTAAACATGAATGCAAAAAAAAAAAAATATTTTGGTTGATATTGAAGCACTTTACTGGATTTACTTTCACCAGGAACACTAAATGAGAGGGGACAGTCATGACAGTATGGAATCCATTAACATGTTAACACCTCGATTTTGGCAAAAACAGTTAACAAAATTACTTAAGTGCTGATAATAGTAAACGCATTTGGTTGAAAACAGTTTTCAGTTTGAATTTATCTCTGATAACAGTAAAACAACACCTTGAAAAACGTGAAAAAGGCCAAAACAGTTGAGTTTTAAAGGTATTGCCCCCTCCTAAACTATCAATATGAAATGCATGTGTAACAAATTCCGGCATGACATTTGTTCCGCCGGAACAAATTTCATAGGTAATATGCTCCACCAGAACTTATGTCACATAAAATATGTTCCAGCACTATAAAATTTGTTACGGAACTAATCTGATGAACACTCATATACTCTGAGAATAATACATCTATAGTACACCTCTCAATGTATTTACAAATGTACATATGTATATCCCAATTGTCTATGTCCTGCACTACAGATCTGCAGTAAAAATCTCTTAGTCTATTCTTGCATCAAAGTCCACATAGTTAATATGTATAAGTGACCTCTTTATAGATGAATTCTAAGTTTATTTGAAACAATTGCCAATCTACAATATACATGATATAGTTCTATATGTGTATATAGGTTAAAGAAACTCAAAAAGACTGAATAAAAGTATAACTGAAATGCAGAATTCTTAGGTAAACTGAAAAAGAGTTGGAGGTCAATCAAAACTGTACAAAATCAAATGTCAACCTATGGAAAGAAGGGAAACAACAATATATATAAATGTACAATTCAGAGTTTGCGAAATCTTTTTCCCCCTGGTGGTCCTTGAAGAAAATCTGCTGGTCCTCACTATTAATCTATTGAAAAATACTAAAATTGTGTCAGTCCTATGCAACATTTTGGTGGTGAAATCTTGAGGACTGACACTTTTTGTGAACTCTGACAATTAAAAGGCTTCATCAAATAAAAACCTATGTAAAGCAATTATTTCTGAAAACCTATATAGTTTGGTATTCATTCAAATTTACATTAACGAATGGACATAATTTGTACAAGTTTGGTTGAGGCAAACTAAAGTTGGAGAACAGAAAGCAAAAGACCACTTTCGAGTTCATTCGTCACAGGAAAAAAATCGTCAATTATACGGGCCTTTGTGACGTCATTTACCAGATAAGAGGGGCTCCCTGCATCCCTGCACTATAAACATTCATCAAGCGTATTAGTGATCGTCATTGTACAGGATAAACTAGATATGAAGCTTTTTCAGTAGGTACTTAATCACAATGCCCTAATGACAGCAGTGCAGATTGTCAATTATGAGAATTTAATTTACCAAATAAGTCGTGCAATATAGCTTTATAGTTTTTCAACCATTCCCTCAACATTGAAACGGAAGTCAAGACGCACCCAAAAGCACGAGTGATGTTAAGTTAACTAAAACCAAAGTTTTGACGGAAATGCATTGAACTCAAAAGTTATCTATTAGGGAGGTATGAATGTATAGATGGACAAGGATAAAACTTAATGCCTTCTCCAGGAAGGGGTCGTAATTTCTTTTTATTTTGTATCCAGATTTCCCTCATACCTTGTTAAATTTTGAAAAATATTAATTTGATTGATTCTGTTCAAACATTAAAAATAAATAGTGTATGAAATAATACTCTTGCTATAAAAAAAACCACAACCCTTCCTTGAAGTTAAATGGTTCTTCCCTGATCAAAACCGGATTAAAAATGGTAAAATTTGTCATTTAATGGGGTTCGCGGGTCTAAATCATTTATATAGGATTTCTCTATATTTTTCTATAAATGAACTTTATCTTACAGTTAATAGAAAAATAAAATATAAAAGTGGGTCACCGTTCATTTGCGCTCACAATCTGCCTTCAAAAGAAGCATACATTTTTGTAAAAGTGTTTTTTTTCTGTTGAAGTAATAAGAGAAATAAAGTTAATATCGAAATAAAAATAGAAATTTATTACAGAAATCGCTCAAATTTTACAATAATTTAGTTTAATAAAATTGAGAATGGAAATGGGGAATGTGTCAAAGAGACAACAACCCGACCAAAATAAAAAAACACAACAGCAGAAGGTCACCAACAGGTCTTCAATGTAGCGAGAAATTACCGCACCCGGAGGCGTCCTTCAGTACAGCTTATATGGAAATTATATTAAAAAATATAGGTCACCGATGAGTTGAAAAAGATATTTCAATTTAAAAGCCAAAAAATGACATTTTTCCACCAAAGGGAGATAATTTGGAACTTTTTCAATGATGTATACATTTTAAAAGTCATCTGGGGCCAACACGAATTGATTGTTTTGAATGATTTTTATACCATATGATTAAGTAACAACTACAAAAGGTAACAAATAAAATTTGTAATGAAAAACAAATGTTTAATTTTTTTCTGAAAATTTTATACCCTCGAGCCTCCTTAAGTGAAATGATCACTTCATTTATTCATGTCAGATAAAGTCCAGTGCAACTTTGAAGTAAATGGACAATTTGTTGGACTTCTTTTCTTACCTTTTTTGCTTATGTTGAGTTTTCTCTATTTACAATGTGTACAAACTAATATACAAAAATTTCATTTTACCATGTTAAACCATGCATGCAAAACTTAAGGCTGTAATATAATAGAATTTGCATATAATCTGGCAAGAATTATACCAGTGAGAGTCATCACAAGATTGGAGAGAAGCCCTGTATTTCCATATCCAGTGGTGGATCTAGAAATTTTCATAAGTGGGGGCCCACTGACTGCTCTAAAAGGGGGTACGCTTCAGTGATTCCCTATATGAGCAACCAAAAAAATCTGCCTCTGATATCCCACCACAACACGATACAGGGATAGGGGGCTGGGGGACAAAAAATGGCAATTTCCCATCTTGAGTAACGTCCTTGAACCAGATCTGTATTTCTCAGTTGAAAAAAAAATCCGGGTTTGTTATTTTAAAGGTGGACAGAATTGACGATTCTTCAAAATTTTCTTCAGAACTGAATGTATTACAAAATTGACAGTTCTGAAAATATTTTTATATGTCATGTCCTGTTGGTCCTAATTTCAAGGACTGCATCATCAGATTACTAAATTCTTGTCTACTCTTGTATGTTGGTAAAACTTGTCAACTTATACCCATTAAACTGAAATGTATGTGATATACCATGTTACATATATAACAATTTAGTAAAAATGTTTTGTCAATTTCTTGTACATCTTCTGATCATGATTAGTAATAACAAACACAAATCAAAATTTAGAATGTGACCTTGACCTAATTTTTCTAAGTGGATCAAGAACACTAAATCAAAACACCTCAAGTCTCTTTCACTTGTGGTTTACAGTTGAAAATTCATACCACTTAATTCAAATACTCTATAAGGGCCAGGTTATAAACAAGCAATTTGGAGAAATAAATCTTATGATTGGGAAGGAGAACTCTGAAGTACTAACCAGAGACTGTATAAGTCCAGTCAGTCTAGCATAAATTTTACCCTAACCCAAAAGTAATTGCAACCGAATATTTTTTAAGTTTTAATCCTTCGCATTACACCCTAAATATGTCACGGAATAGAAGTTCCTTCATAATATAAGTTCCAATGGGAAAAACTTATTCTGGAATATTATTTCCACAGGAATAAATATTACAGTAGATGTTCCTAACGGAATAAATAGTATAGAATATTTGTTCCGACAGGTACAGGTATTATGACATTGTTTATAATAAAGTTTCCACTGGAACTTCTGTAAGGTGGAACAAATATACGTTGACAAATATACACCAAAAAATAGTCCCATAAAATCTAACTTGAAAGAAGACTAAAAAAAAATCACCATTCAAAATCCCTATGGAGATTTGCATTGAAATGGGAGATAACTCTTTCAAAATGGCAGAAATATCAATAAAATTGATACAAAATTATAACTTTACCACTTGTATTTATCTGAATGTATCCTTGATTTTTTAGCAATTTTTAGGCAGCAACCATTTGGTTTTCGGGGGGGCTATGGATTTTTTTGGAGAAAAAAAAGTTTGTTTCCAGTTTTTGGAGAAGTAAATAATTTGTTTTTGACCCTGAGAAAAAAAATGGTTTGTTTCACCCTCAGCAAAACATATTGTTCTTCGCCAAAGGCGAAAAAAACAATTGCTGAGAAAAAAAATCCATAGCCCCCCCTCCCCCAGAAAATCAAATGGTTGCTGCCTTAGAGTATAGCAAACAACTCTAAAGGTGTTTTCATATCTTTTCATCAAGCTATTATCTAGATTTCTTAATTCATTAGTTTACCATTTATTGAATTTTTCAACATGTCAAGGTAAAGAATCTCAAATTTAATCAAAATAATTAAGCATGTATTCTTCTCTTTGTGGTTTACAGTTTCCTTACATAAGTAAGTTGCTACAAAAATGTGATATACAGATTTCTCTAATTCTATGGAAATTTATCCCTTTCCGAACCCATTGTATAAAAAAATTTAATCAATGTGTGGTTGCTGGTGATCTCGAAAGATCATTGGATGATTTTAAGGGTCATGAACTTTTTAGCTAAGTGGATGGATCAAAATATGATAACAGGTGTTAATGAAATTGACAATTTCGTGCAATGTGAAAGGCATTCGAAGGGGATTTTCGGTAAACAAAAAACATGTCTTTTTAATCATTAGAGAAACAGATTCTTACAAAGTTACTCGTGGATTATCGGATTTATCCAATCTCGATAGTTAAATTATAAATTTTGAAGGCGGCGAGGACTTTTAAATTAATAATTTAACTATCACGATTGGATAAATCCGATAATCCACTGGTATCAATGTAAGAATCTATATATAAAAATACCAAATTTTCACATATTTTTTTCAAAATGGTCACAAAAGTTCAAATTTGCAATTTCTTGAATGAAAAATGCACCAAATAAATAAAACTACCCATACCACTTTAATTCGTACATTTCATGAGCTGAAGATTATATAATTTAGTCAAATACAAACTTATAACCCCATCAAAGTATCTACTTTAGATTAATTTCAAGAAAACAAACAGATTTTATGGGATCTTTTCTGTGTAAAGGGCATAATGCTATAGATTACAGGCCCGTAGCCAGGAATTTCCAAGGGGGAGTTCGTTGGACTCACAAACTTGACTTTAACAGTCACAATTCGAACAGAACATTGACTTTAACAGTGCTTATTTGTTTTCAAAGAAGGGGGGTGGGGGGGGTCTCGTCCAAACCCCCCTGGCTATGGGTATGGATTAGAACTAAAACATTCTCTGTTGCAATTAGTTCGAGGTTAAATCTTAGTTTGACTGGACTATTGGGGAGATAACTCTCTCACAAGAAAAGTGTTTGGTTAAATAGGGACAGATCAAGAGAGAGTTTGGTTAAACAGGGACAGTTAACTGTTTCAAGAGCGAATAAAACTAGGATGTTATATACACAAAAAAAACTACAGGAAACCTACTGAAACACAATTACAGCGCAAGAAAAAAATCAGGTGGAAAAATATTGAATAAAATAAATAATCTGAACAAAAAAAAGCATTGGAATAATTCTCCCCAATAAATGTAAATATATTTATTACAAGATTACTGAAAAGTTAAAAATAAACTGCTCTTTAAAATGGAAGATTTTACTACATAACTAAGAAAAATGCAGTCCATAAGAGCAAACAGGTTCAAGTTTTGGAATAAGAAAATTGAGTTACCATGTGATATTGTGACAGGTTCAGGCGAATATATATGTACTGTAGATTTGTTATTATTTGCTGGATACAAATTTTGTGGATTTCCTTGGTACATCAGGGAACCAAGAATTTAGATGTTGATAAAAAAACAAAGTTATTATATCAATGCATTCAATTTTTTGCAAAACTGGTAAAATCAAATATCCCCCCCCCCCCCCAAAAAAAAAAAATTCATTAGGCAAAGATTTGTGCATATGAAAAATAATTGAATCCTCTGTATTGAATTTTTAAATTAATTTATTTGTATGCAGCATAAATTTCCTAATATATCAATGATTAATCTAACAATCTTGAGAATGGAAATGGAGAAAATGTCTGAGACATCCCGACCCAAAGAGTAAATAATGACTGAATGCCTTCAATGAAGCGAGAAAATCCCACACCCTGGGTGGACCTCAACTCTTAATAAAAAGTGAATATGATAGTCATACTAAACTCCAAAACATATAAATGAACAAAAATTCAATAACATACAAAACTCCAAAACATAAATGAACAAAAATTCAAAAACATACAAAACTCCAAAACATAAATGAACAAAAATTCAAAAACATACAAGATGAACAAATGCCAGAAGCTCCTAAATTAGGGACATTCATTTACCATCTGACCATGTAAATACATATTTCTGTAGGCAATGAGGGGTGAAACAGTTCTTAAAGTGAACACTACATATACTTATTATCGTATATTTTGTATTTTCAGTATGTGTAAGAGCTGTAGGTGGAGATTGCCCTGCTACATCAGCATTGGCCCCAAAGATTGGTCCACTCGGATTGGTAAGTTTCAATGTCGTGCTACATCAGCATTCCACTCGGATTGGTAAGTCAGTGGCGGATCCAGAACTTTTCCTAAAGGGGGGGGGGGGGGCTTCTCCAGTCGTGCTTCAGTAATTCCCTATATAATCAACCAAATTTTTCCAACGAAAGGAGGGGCCTGGATCCGCATATGTAAGTTTCAATGTCATGTTGCATCAGCATTCCATTGGCCCCAAAGATTGGTAAGTTTCAATGTCATGCTCAGTGACGGATCCAGGAATTTTCATAAGTGGGGGCCCACTGACTGACCTAAGAGGGGGCCCGCTTCAATCACGCTTCAGTGATTCCCTACATAAGGTAGCACTCCACAGTTAGGTGTGTAGTTTCGCATTTTGGCCCCTGTGGATTTTTAAAATATGAGAGCTAGTGTGAAATAAAATTCATTTTTGGATAGCTGAGTACTAAAATAGCCTTCGTATTGGGTTTATATGAACATCAAGATTATGTAATGCATGTAATATAGGCTGTTTTCTGTATGACAGTCCGTATTTGCATGCCCATACCATACATTGGTCCGGCAATTATTGTAATGTTTTTTTTCCAATTTTTTATGGCACGAACTTTGTGATTGGATTTTACGAAAAAATGAGGCGAAAGACACCCATTTTTTATTTGATCATTAGGAAGATCTATGCAAACAGTTTCTAAAAAGGTATCACTTAAAGGCATTGAAATTCTAGTTTGATCCAAATTTTGGGGGGTAAGGTGACATGTTTACCCCCCTTTTTGCAATATTTTATTGTAAATAAATGCAGAATGTTGCCATGGATACACATAAAAGGAATTATTTTTCACCCTTTTAACTTTGAAAAATCAAATCTATGGAAGATACTGATTACATACATATGCACATGTACAACACAAACAGTAAGGTTAATGTATTAGTAATCCAAAAATAGGAGATGATAAAACATTTTGTTGCTCATTTTTAATTTTCTTTTCTAACTGTGGAGTGCTACCTTATGGCACATCAGAAAGCACAGAAATGCACTTTTTAAGATAAATTTCACCACAAGTCTGAAGTCTTTTATGTTCTTGTTTTAGTTCTGAAGTTAAAAACTCTGCTAGGATTGCAATTCATGATTATTTTATTGTTTACTGTCCTTAGCAACCAAATATACACATTTTGACACTTAGACATGTTGCGGTCTTAAATTTGTACTCCATTAGCTTCGCTCTTGTTATCAAATATTGCGCTTTATCTGATATCCCCAGAATGTATCGCTTGAAATTTTTTAATGCGAATAAGTCAAATAAACATTTTTAGCAAGATTTTATATTATAATTTGACATTAATTAAATTTATTGATGCCAGTACTGTTAGAAATTTATACCCTGCTTGAGAGCTACTAAAACAAGGTTAGGTAGGCTATTTACAGCAAAATTGACATACAGGTGCATTCAAATACCTAAAAATTGTATATTTTTTTCTCTTTTAATGTAGTTTTATGATTTTAAACAGAAAAAAGGGAAAAGTTTTAGAATTTTACCCCAAAAATGAGACAGACTTGAAGTTTTTCACTATGATCCAGCATTAATTTTTAAATCACTTTTTGTAGCGTTTCAACATCAACTGCTAACCTTCATAAAATCTTTATTACTGAACCAATTTTAAAAACTAAGGTACCATTTTAGTCGTAACAGCTAGTAGAACATAGAAAATATACTACAAATTGAGGCAGGAGGGGGAAAATTTCACCTTAAGGTAGCACTCCACAGTTAGGTGTGTAGTTTCGCATTTTGGCCCCTGTGGATTTTTAAAATATGAGAGCTAGTGTGAAATAAAATTCATTTTTGGATAGCTGAGTACTAAAATAGCCTTCGTATTGGGTTTATATGAACATCAAGATTATGTAATGCATGTAATATAGGCTGTTTTCTGTATGACAGTCCGTATTTGCATGCCCATACCATACATTGGTCCGGCAATTATTGTAATGTTTTTTTTCCAATTTTTTATGGCACGAACTTTGTGATTGGATTTTACGAAAAAATGAGGCGAAAGACACCCATTTTTTATTTGATCATTAGGAAGATCTATGCAAACAGTTTCTAAAAAGGTATCACTTAAAGGCATTGAAATTCTAGTTTGATCCAAATTTTGGGGGGTAAGGTGACATGTTTACCCCCCTTTTTGCAATATTTTATTGTAAATAAATGCAGAATGTTGCCATGGATACACATAAAAGGAATTATTTTTCACCCTTTTAACTTTGAAAAATCAAATCTATGGAAGATACTGATTACATACATATGCACATGTACAACACAAACAGTAAGGTTAATGTATTAGTAATCCAAAAATAGGAGATGATAAAACATTTTGTTGCTCATTTTTAATTTTCTTTTCTAACTGTGGAGTGCTACCTAAGCAATCAATTTTTTTCCCAAAAAGGGGGGCCCACTAATAAGTGGCCTGGACTGGACAAGTCAAACCATTCATGTGACCATGCTATGACAATTACATCCAGTCAAAAAAAAAATTAAAAAAAAAGAACCTGCCTTCCTGGTCTGTTTACAAAGGGTAGACCCGGGGGAGGGGAAACAGACATTCTTTTTATTTGTGGCCTTACATCTTGAGGAAGAAGATAAATGAATGATTGGGTTAGAGTCTGAATATTTAGTGTCTGGTGCATATGCACCAGTAGTGGCTCCTGGAAATAGATAAAGAGTAATAATAAGAATGGCAAGTACACAAACATTGCTCACAGCTCTGTAAATGTAAATTCTGTGCCAAGTGGAAACAAACATAACACCAAATTGCAATTTCCACCAATTTTACATAGAAAACAAGATATCTTTGATGCTGTCATCAGTTTTTGCTATTTATTGTTTTCATATTTAAAAAGCTTAATGTACATCCTGGATATTTGAAAATTAACAAAATGTATGTTTATTATTTTCAGTCTCCTAAAAAAGTGGGTGATGACATTGCTAAATCCACAGCTGATTGGAAGGGTTTGAAGATCACTGTTAAACTGACAGTACAGAACAGACAGGCTAAATGTGAAGTGGTTCCTAGTGCTGCATCACTTCTCATCAAAGCTCTTAAAGAACCACCAAGGGACAGAAAGAAGGTCAAACATGGTCAGTCAAATATATGTCATTTATATTTAGCAGTCATTAACCCTTTCTGGACCTCCATAATGATGCTTCCCCTTTCCCCCATAATGACAACTCCCCTTTCCTTCATAATGATATTTGATACAATTTACATCCTAATTACCTCCATAATATAGCCTTTTGACTCCTCTCCTTTCCTTTGGCACTATTACCTTCATAATGTAGCCTTTTGACTCCTCTCCTTTCCTTTGGCACTATTACCTTCATAATGTAGCCTTTTGACTCCTCTCCTTTCCTTTGGCACTATTACCTTCATAATGTAGCCTTTTGACTCCTCTCCTTTCCTTTGGCACTGTTACCTTCATAATGTAGCCTTTTGACTCCTCTCCTTTCCTTTGGCACTATTACCTTCATAATGTAGCCTTTTGACTCCTCTCCTTTCCTTTGGCACTATTACCTTCATAATGTAGCCTTTTGACTCCTCTCCTTTCCTTTGGCACTATTACCTTCATAATGTAGCCTTTTGACTCCTCTCCTTTCCTTTGGCACTGTCTCTTTACTCCATTATCAGGACCTCTCTTATCAGGTGCCTCGGTATATATATCAAACTTTATTTAATATTTGTCAAATTTATACATAAATTATTGCCATTAGAAGGGCCTGTTGAAAGACTTGCATGAACTGTAGTCAGTATTTCTTAAAAACTAACAAATGTAACCATGCTGCAGGCCCGTAGCCAGGAATTTTCAAGGGAGGAGGGGGGAGGGTATTTGGACAGTCACAATTTGAACAGAATGTTGACTTTAACAATGCTTATTTGGTTTCAAGGGGGGTTCGGATTTGGAAATATTGACGCTATCAGATTTTTACTTGGACTTGCATAAAAAAAACTGTCAACAGTTTATTAATTTTAAAAGAACTTTCCATCGAATTTTAAGTGCCTAGGTTCTATCTATTTAAACCCTTGCATTTTTTTTACAACTTTGCCAATAGGCTACACAAAATAACTTATACTTATTTTTTCTTAAACAGTGAAACACAATGGTAACATCACATTTGAAGAAGTCATCAAGATTGCCCGACAGATGAGACCCAGGAGTATGAGCAGAACACTCGCTGGAACAGTCAAAGAGGTTTTAGGTTTGTATACGTTTAAAGATTCTTCAACAATATTTATGACCTAATTAGACCAGGATGCAAATTACCTTTCATAATTACACATAAATCTTTATTTAGAGTCGGTATAACCAATACATTAACAGACATACAAGCTCAGACATGTCAGAAGAGCTTTTCAAACCAACATAACAAAAGTACAACAAACAAAACCTGCATATCAAGTCATGCACACTTACAGTTAAACATTTATAGAAAGCAAGACTTTCAGTGACTTCTTTTGTGTCTTGTCAAATTTTTGAAATGGCACAAAATTAGTATACTTTCAGGGAAAATTTCATGAAAGGCAATGTTATTTGTATAACATACATAAGTCAAAGGGTTCTTTTACCCTAATACTGTGCCAATGATAAAATCTCAAAAAAAACTCACATTAATTTGCCTTTTGAGAAAGGTAAAAGTCAGGAACAAAAAAAACACTTAAATAAAATCTTAAATGAGATTAGGAAATAGACATTTTGGTCTGTTTTGAGGAAACTAATAAAGTGGAAGATCTGGAATATTTTCAAGTGGAATTTCTGTACTACTGCTGCAGATGTTTGTTTAATTACAATGAATTCTTAACGGGTAGGGAATTATGTATTGCCATGCAATACTCTCAGAATGCTTGTTAAGATTGGTTTGATATATTACAGGGACTGCACAGTCTGTTGGTTGTACCATCGACAAATCAGCACCACATGACCTGATTGACAAAATTAATGACGGAGAACTGGAAGTTCCAGAAGTAAGTCAGTTTATTGTATACAGAATCATGCACTGATTATAATTAATAACAGCAGATGTAGTTTATAGGTCAAGGACAGCAATCCAACAACAAATTAAACTATAAAATCATCTTGATGTCAACAGTAGACAGTGGCTTCACATTATGTTGAGCTATAAATATTATCATCCAAAGTCTTTAACAGAAAGAATAAATTAAGACAAAACATTCAAAGATCAACAATCTTCACATATATATTCTAAATTAGTGGAAAATGTAACGAAACTTTGACCAAATTACCCTAAAGTTGTATCCAGTTAGAAACACTGAGGATAAAATTAATCACATCAAATATCACATCCCAGGCCATGTGTAAATTTCAAACAAATCCATGGCTTCCATATTTATTGATTATTACCCCAGTAATGGGATTAATTGTCATTAAATGATGTTTTAATAGATAAATGGATAGATATATATGATCATAAACTGTATACTGTGAAATAGATCATCACAAGACATACAAAATTGCTATTAAATCACAAATGTGCAAACATTCTTGATTGCAAATGGGGAAAATAAATATGAAAATGGCATATTTTAATAGGTGAGGGATTCAGGCCTTTGGGAGCCTCTTGTTTTCAAATAAGTAATTCAAATCAAAATAAGGAAGACAATTACATACATATAGCAAGGGCCACAATATTGGTATAAAATTAATTATGAATTGTACTCAACACAACTGTATCAAGGTAAAAACTAACAGAAACAGCTTTAACATGAAATTCTTTAGTTATTGACACATCAATTACATTATAGTCCTTTATTGACACATCAATTACATTATAGTCCTTTATTGACACATCAATTACATTATAGTCCTTTATTGACACATCAATTACATTATAGTCCTTTATTGACACATCAATTACATTATAGTCCTATGTATCAACAAATTCACAATGATAAACTTGAAATCTTGAATGGTGTGTACAGAGCTCCAGATAAGCTGCGTATTTGCGTGATCACGCAATACAAATAATAGAAAACCCAATGCAATTGTCCATTGAAGGGTCCAACAACCCAATTAATTCAACGGAAAACCCAATAATATGCCATAACCATGAGTTCTCAACCCTTTTATTGGCTACCATTTGCGTTATTTACCCTTATCTGTTTACAGTCGTCGCGTAAACTATTTTTATAATATTTATAGTTGGAAATTTCCTGTCGTTCTAAAAATAGATCCCTGAATCAAGTAACTGAAATGGGTCCCTGTTTGAGTTTTCCGTTGCTCAATAGGTACACGTGTTTTTTGTAAACATTTCGATCTTCTCTGCGTTTATCCAATTAGCGTGTGTCATACTTTTTTCGCATTGCTCAGGATTTATCATATAACATACATTGAAATAAAACGAAAGTGAATGTCCGGTAAAAATATTGAATAGAAGCATGTTTTCCGCTTCTTTTGAAAAGCTGAGGGAAAGTTATGATGATAACAAGACTCAGCCAGTGTTTTAAGGAAACGTCCATCAAACGCACGGGCGTGTGTGCATACCATAACGAGAACATCGCTAATAAACATCAAAAACAAAATCAGTTGGAAAAAGTGAAAGGCCAAATCAATTACGAAATGATAAAGCATCAGAAACCAAAAGTTCTAAATAAAAGTCAACTAAACCCAGATTTATGTAAATTGAATAAAACAAAATCTTTCAAGTTTAACTAAGAGTTTATATACTATTTTTTTATTCATTTTACGGTTAGAATTGATGAATATACAAACCATGCACACAGGCACTGGTCTCAGAATTTATTATATAAACTTTAAGGTATAAGACGAGTGCCTGTGAATACACATATCCGTTTTTGTGAGAAAATACAAAACTGGCAAAAAGGTTTGAAACGGGACACAATTTAAACCTACAATTGCACCTCAGTGAATAAACCAAATAAGACAGCTAGCAAATAACCCTCACCATAACCCTAAACCAAATAAAACAGCTAAAAAAAAAGAAAGAAACATATAGATGGGAAAAAAAGGGGTTGATATTGCCTAAATATTTCAATATTGTGTCGATGAAAAAAAAACAATACATTAAGGAGCTTGGTGGTGAAAAACCCAATTTGATATTAACCTGACGGGTGAATTGAAATTGATAATGCAATTAAAAAACTTTATCACCCAATTATATAAGAAAATGGTGGGTAAAAACCCCAATTTGTGAATTCTTATCTGGTGCTCTGTGTGTATTGCTATTGAGAGTATTTGGAAATGTTGGGGAAACCTGAATAGCCAATAAGTTTGGATGTCTGAATAATCTGTTTACTTTAAAACAATAACAAATTTGATTTTGTAAATAATTTTTCTTTTTCTTTTCAGGAATAAAGTTCAGAAGAATAAAAAGAAAAAAGACTAAAGTGATTTGCTTTGTGATTTTCTTGATACAGAAATATTACATCTCATCAATTTAAAATATTCTTTATTGTCTCTTTAAATTGCCCATTTTATTGACCATACAAATTGATACAAGTCCCAAAGTTTAATCTGTAACAAAACAAGCAATTCAATGTTGTTTGTTGATATGGTTCATTATCTAGTTTACCAATTTTTATATAGATTACACTTTTGGTTTTCCTGTTTGAAATCTTCCATACTAATTATTTTGGGCCCTAATAGCTTGCTGTTCAAATATTACATAGCTTGCTTTGAAATATTTCATACATATTTACAAGGAAAGAAGGTTTAAGTGACATATTTGATTTTCCCCAAAGTTTGAGAGTTTATATTGTTTTAAACATTCATTGTGTTGGTTGGATTTTACAAGTCCTGGAGGAGACATCTTTGTCAGTGAGTACATCTAGTTAAAGTGATAAAGGTCTGAACAGAATGGAAGCCATTGATGAATACCAAGTCATTAGTCAAGTAATTTGTCAAAGTTTAATTAAATATTTTGCTAGTTTTATCTAATGAAGAGTTGTTTCACAGGCAATCATACCAGGTCTTGTGTTACACAGTTTCCCCGATCTCATTTTGATGGTTTTGATATAGCTTTAAAATATAAACCCGTTATTTTTAGTCCCCTATAGAAGTTAAAGGGGACTTTAGGTTTGCACTATCTATATTGTTCTATCATGACTGGTTACAGATCAAGTTCTAATTTTGTTCCAGTCTCTGTAATTTGTGCAGAGTTGTGGTCCTTGAATACTTTTTATCATGCTCAAAGATATTGATTTGATATTTGGTTTATTGTTCTATCATGACAAGTTACAGATCAAGTTGAGATTTTGTTCCAGTTTAATGATATGAGCAGAGCTATGATCCTTTGACCTGAAAATTCACTAGAATAATGTTTTCCACACTTTTTGGTCAGTCTTGAAGATATTGGATTTGATAATTGGTATATATTTTAACTATAAAAAGCTACAGTTCAAGTTTGAGTTTTGTTCTGAACTGGTAATTTTTGTGTGGAGTTATGGACATTGAACTTGGAAAATTCACTCAAATAATCAGGTTAATGCATTTCTTTTCATCTTTTGTTGTGCTAGAAGATATTGATCGGTTAATTGGTAAATAGTTTTATCATGACTTAGTTTTAGATCAAGATTTTGTGCAGTTATGGTCCTTGGAATTAGGAAATTAATTTAAATAATAAGTTTTCAACACTTTTTAGGCATGCTTGAATATATTGGCTTGAAGGAATATGTGTGGTGTGAGTGCCAATGAGACAACTCTCCATCCAAATAACAATTTATAAAAGTAAACCATTATAGGTCAATGTAAGGCCTTCAAAAATGTTTAGATTTTGATGGTTGGTTCAGCATCTCCAATAAACAAGCAATAGGTTGAGGAGATGTGGTTTGATATGACAACTATCCATCTGAGACCAAATTAAGTAGAGAAGATGTTGGTAACTAGGTTCCAACAAAGAGCAAAACCCATGCCAGGCTCTGACTCTACCTTGTTTAAACAATTAAAGAAAAAATGAACAACCAAAACAACTGTGATTATGTACAAAACAAGGAATGAAAACTGGTATGATATATACAATAAGAAACGCCAACCTATATTTGGTGAATGGATAAAAGTAAAACTACAAAATTACTGAACTGAGAAAAACGAAGAACAGAAAGTTCCTAATCAAATGGCAAAACCAAATGATAAAACACACCAAACGAATGGACAACTCATATTCCTGACTTAGTACAGGCATTTTCAAGTGTAGAAAATGGTGGATTGAACCTGGTTTAATAGTGCTAAACCTCTCACTTGTATGACAGTCACATCAAATTCCATTATATTTACAACGATTCATGAACAAAACAGACATTATAGGTAAAATTGTCAAAATAGGGGTACAGCAGTCATCACCGTCTCACAATCTCATTCAATACAAAAACAAATATTTAACAAAGAAGATTGTCTGTCTGTTATGGTTCATCTGACCTTGGCCTTGTTTTTATGATAAGTTTGTACTATTTTCAACGTAAATTCAATCATGATCAGTATCCTGTATCTTTGTATGAACTAATCCTTCAATCATGATCAGTTTCCTGTATCTTTGAATGAACTAATCCATCAATCATGATCAGTATCCTGTATCTTTGTATGAACTAATCCATCAATCATGATCAGTATCCTGTATCTTTGTATGAACTAATCCAATCCAACGATTACTAGAGTAAACTTGTAAAAAAAAAAATACAAGACTCCAAAGTCAAGGTTGCACAGATTGTTTCTAAATTTTAGTGTCTCACCAACAATATACTGATCACATTTAGAACTTGTTCCTGCTCTGACACTCCAAAGTCAAGGTTGCACAGATTGTTTCTAAATTTTAGTGTCTCACCAACAATATACTGATCACATTTAGAACTTGTTCCTGCTCTGACACTCCAAAGTCAAGGTTGCACAGATTGTTTCTAAATTTTAGTGTCTCACCAACAATATACTGATCACATTTAGAACTGTTCCCGCTCTGACACTCCAAAGTCAAGGTTGCACAGATTGTTTCTAAATCTTAGTGTCTCACCAACAATATACTGATCACATTTAGAACTTGTTCCTGCTGACACTCCAAAGTCAAGGTTGCACAGATTGTTTCTAAATTCTAGTGTCTCACCAACAATATACTGATCACATTTAGAACTTGTTCCTGCTCTGACACTCCAAAGTCAAGGTTGCACAGATTGTTTCTAAATTTTAGTGTCTCACCAACAATATACTGATCACATTTAGAACTTGTTCCTGCTCTGACACTCCAAAGTCAAGGTTGCACAGATTGTTTCTAAATTTTAGTGTCTCACCAACAATATACTGATCACATTTAGAACTTGTTCCTGCTCTGACACTCCAAAGTCAAGGTTGCACAGATTGTTTCTAAATTTTAGTGTCTCACCAACAATATACTGATCACATTTAGAACTTGTTCCTGCTCTGACACTCCAAAGTCAAGGTTGCACAGATTGTTTCTAAATTTTAGTGTCTCACCAACAATATACTGATCACATTTAGAACTTGTTCCTGCTCTGACACTCCAAAGTCAAGGTTGCACAGATTGTTTCTAAATTTTAGTGTCTCACCAACAATATACTGATCACATTTAGAACTTGTTCCTGCTGACACTCCAAAGTCAAGGTTGCACAGATTGTTTCTAAATTTTAGTGTCTCACCAACAATATACTGATCACATTTAGAACTTGTTCCTGCTCTGACAAAAGATATTGCTTTTGGTGTTTTTACTTACTTTGAACTCACAAATAAATTTACATGAATAAAAATAATAGAGTAGGCTATATGTGTTTTGAGCCTTAATTTACTTGTGCATGAACATGATATATTTGAATTACAATTCAAGGGTAGATCTGGTAGACGGGTTGCTATAAAATAAAATTTTCAAAAAAACAAGAGTACTTTATATTAACAATATGCAGAGTTGATGAGACAACAAAGGATCAATTGTTATATGAAATTTTGACTGATACAAGTCCAACACACTTTTGTCCTCTTTATTATACAAGTAGGGATGCTTCGTCAGTTTTACATATTGGATATATCAATAAATAATAGAATACAACTGTAATGTACATTGGGTAATTCTGACCAACATAGAATTCTTAATTATATGCACATCTTAAATAATTCAGTTCTGAGGTACTTGCTGCCCTAACATTGTGTCAAGGGAGACAATCAGAATTTCAATTCCAAGAAGGAGAAATAACTGCATAGCCATAAGTCAAACAATGGCCTACAATCTTACTTAGAAAACATGAAATTAAACAATAAAGGCATTATAAATACTCCATTCCAGATGTTTGTTTGCTCTGACCTGGTACTTGTTGTCTTTAGTTCTAAATATGAAAAACAGGAATGAAATGAACTAAAACACAACTTAAATAAAATGGACAAAGTACAATAATCTATTTAGAATTTATTATAGACTGCATGATATAACAAACAATACACATTTATAAAACTACCTGTCTGATTGAGTATTGTCCTCAGAATACCAGCTATTAGCATGATATATTATCTATGTAATAATTCTCTGTCATCTATCAAAGCATTTATATAAAAAAAACTAATTTAAATGTAACTTTAACAATGCGGTAAGAACTTGTAGTTAATTCTTTAACAGTGCTGCAGTAAATTCTTAATATAAAAAAAATATAAAAGCAAATGGTTTCTTACTAGTTTTACTTACACAATACACTTTTAATATGATAGTCTTTATAATATGTGTGAACAGATGCATGGTAGCGTTGATCTTGAACAATGAACATGGATATCTCTTACATAGGTACATAGTCTGACAAAGGCTTGAACAATGAACATGGGTGTCTCTTACATAGTCTGACAAAGGATCTGATGCAACATTAACTGATTCTTGAAAAGAATTTCAAAGGATAGGGTTCTTTTCAACAATTATCTGTTGCTGATATTTTACCTTTTTTGTGTGCAATTAATTCCAGATTCTAAAAAGAGACAGTATCACTTAACTGGCAGATAAATTATTATCTCATGTGCCTACTAATACAAGAATTTCAGGTGGTACCCAACACGTAGACTTAAATTAATTTGGCACGTTTAATTTTCATAAAATTTTGAGAAAATGTTTACATTGACCCTTTGAAAAAAATATAAAAATTTTAAAAAACTTGAACCAATCACTTTCTTGGAAAAAAATGGTTGGATATATAGCAGTTTGACAAACACTAGTTTTGATAATTGAGAAGCTTAATTTGTCCTTGATTCAAACGTTTAGCTGATTTCACAGAGTTATCTCCCTGTAGTGTTAGGTACCACCTTTACAATAAAAAAAAAGTGCTATCATGATTTCAGAATCACACATCAACGGATCATAATACATAATTACCAAGACAACACTAGGTCTTTGAATTGTAGTCCTTATTATTAGAACTAGATATTACAAAAGGTAAAAAAAAGTCAAAATAACATTGGTACTAAACTTGGTAGATAACAATGAGTGACATGTACCATAAGCTGTAGAGTATATATATTACCAAAAACAATACATTTTAAAGAATTTTAAACTGTGACAGACTATGAGTGAAAAGGCACATTAAATCAGAACATAATGACATAACTATACAAAATAAGCAGCTAACTGTGACATTTTGTCTTTTGGTTTTCCTCTCCCTCGACCTCTTGACCTTCCTCCTCTACCACGCCCACCTCTGCCAGCTGTTCGACTAGCACCTCCCCTTCTTTTCATTCTTGCATGATGTTTTTCTACCAATGGTTTAAATACCGGGTCACAAAATACACAGCCTGAGTGTTCAGTTTCATCTCCTTCTAGTGGAGTTTTGCCCTATAAAAAAACATACAAAATACAATGTTTCATCTAATTCTAATAGTATGATTGTAACAAACAAATTGTACTTTTTAACACAGGCTGTGATTATCCTATTATTATAAAAAGTCTTTTGACTCTAACTCTAAATAGGGACGATATTATGCAAAGGGGTCTATACATACTAAATAGGGACAATATTATTCTTAGGGGTCTATACATACTAAATAGGGACAATATTATGCTAAGGGGTCTATACATACTAAATAGGGACGATATTATGCAAAGGGGTCTATACATACTAAATAGGGACAATATTATTCTTAGGGGTCTATACATACTAAATAGGGACAATATTATGCTAAGGGGTCTATACATACTAAATAGGGACAATATTATGCTAAGGGTTCTATACATACTAAATAGGGACAATATTATGCTAAGGGGTCTAATCATACTAAATTGGGACAATATTATGCTAAGGGGTCTATACATACGAAATAGGGACAATATTATGCTAAGGGGACTATACATACTAAATAGGGACAATATTATGCTAAGGGGTCTATACATACTAAATAGGGACAATATTATGCTAAGGGGTCTATACATACTAAATAGGGACAATATTATGCTAAGGGGTCTAATCATACTAAATAGGGACAATATTATGCTAAGGGGTCTATACATAATAAATAGGGACGATATTATGCTAAGGGGTCTATACATACTAAATAGGGACAATATTATGCTAAGGGGTCTATACATACTTAATAGGGACAATATTATGCTAAGGGGTCTAATCATACTTAATAGGGACAATATTATGCTAAGGGGTCTATACATACTAAATAGGGAGGATATTATGCTAAGGGGTCTATACATACATATTTGTGACCTTTTCAAACTACTTACTATATTTTGCATAAATTAATATAAAGAAAATTAATTAGGTGTATGTAAAAAGTTTGCAAGTTATACACTGTCCATACTAGGGATTCTATTTGTAGACAACAAATATCAAAGGATGATAACTGTGTCCCTGGACCATGTATATACTTATAAAACATACATACCTTGCTGAAATCTACATTAACAATGTGTGATCCACAGTCTTCACATATATCTTCTGATACTGATACTTTATGGGCATTGTCAAAAAAGTTGATCACAACATTACACCTAAAATTAAATCAACATCACATGTACATGTACACACACACAGTTTATGGAGTTTTTTTTAAGAAATATACTTTGTTGTCTGCTCTATGGACGGGTTGTAGTCTCTTTGACATATTCACCATTTCCATTCTCAATCTTTTTATTAATAAACAAGTGCAGGAATTTTTACTACGGAAAAAATATGCCATTTTAACCAGAATTAAAACTTAAAAATCGGCTATTGATTTGAAAATGTATGGTGGGCAGACTGTTAGGCATCTGGCTGCAGTGTCTGTGCATATATACTCATGCACTGTTCAACCAAAGCTTTTCAATTTTTTATATGTTGTTACTAATGACAAAATAGAGGTAAGGTTTGATATTAATGATTATCACTTTCACCATTCAGGAGTTATGGTTCTTGAAAGATTGAAATATGGTGTTTCCAGTCATCTTCATGCTTTAACTCATGAACTATTCAACCAAAGCTTTACAAATTCTAATATTGCATGACAAAATGGAAGTCAAGTTTGATATTGATGATTGTAACTTTTACTGGTCAGGAGTTATGCTCCACACATAAATGTAAAAAAAATCTGGTTTACTGTCATTCTGACAGCCTCTTTTTAGAATATTTTCACTTTATTGCAATCTAGTGTGCTTGGCAGATCTTGTCTAACTGATGGATGTTCTAGAACTGATTATTTGAGGGGGAATCCGAAGGATTTCAATAAAAATTTGCTGGATGGTGGTTATTTTTGAAAGATGGCATAGGAAATGGAAATAATTTTGTACTTTTATGCATGGTGGAGTAAACTAAAATGTGCCTTCTGATCCCCTATACAATATATATTTTCAGAAACAACACAAATCGATTGAGCTGTTCATATATTTATATAGCATCTAAAAAACTTCTAAAATCTTCTACTGAAGAGTCATCTGATAATTTTGTGAAAATGATATTTGAAAAGCTGAGACACCTGCCAGATTCTATCTATCATGGCTTATAAGACAACTATATTTGCCTTTTACCTGAAGTATAAAGCAAGAACATACAGAAATAAAATCTATCAAACAATCTATATACAAAGTGAAAAATATTATTTCATATTTTATATTCAGTTAATTTCATGATAATCTGTTTCAATGGTCTAGCCAAAAAAAGCTTATTTTTCAGAATATTTCATCTTACTAAACTGTGTGACAAGATCTAGAGTAGCAACAATAACCTAAATATGACTCATAACAAAATAATTTGAAGAAGTCTGCAAAATTGAACTACAAGCAGTATAAAGTCCTCTTACATATTGCAGGCCATTCTCCATTTTGGAGCTGAAGTCTGATCTAGCACCAAGATACCATTCTCACATTCTACACATTCTGATACCCCTGTCTGTGATAATCCATGCTGGCATGTTGGATGGGTACACTCGTTACAACCAAATCCTTTCTTCATGTCTTTGAATGGTGGATTATTGTAACAATAAGGACAAAGAGGGTAACACTGTAAAATAATAATTATTTCTAATCATTAATAACAAATTGTAAGGGTTCATGAAACCCAGTGTCTTGCCTACTTTTGCTGTTGTTTATATTTTCAAACCCAGTGTCTATGGAAAGCCAACGGGGTCAAAATTCTTACTTCGTAACTTGTCAATTTGTAACTTGTAACTGTGTGATTTGTCAATTTGTATATTGCTGTTTTGTAACTTGTCGATTTGTTAAATGTCGATTTGTATATTGTCTATTTGTATATTGATGTTTTGTAACTTGTCAATTCGTTAAATGTCGATTTGTATATTGTCTATTTGTATATTGATGTTTTGTAACTTGTCGATTCGTTAAATGTCAATTTGTATATTGTCTATTTGTATATTGCTGTTTTGTAACTTGTTGATTTGTTAAATGTCAATTTGTATATTGTCTATTTGTATATTAATGTTTTGTAACTTGGCTTGTCGATTCGTAAATTGTCAATTTGTATATTGCTGTTTTGTAACTTGTTGATTTGTTCTGAGACTACTATAACACATTATAGTAGTCTCAGATTTGTTAAATGTCGATTTGTATATTTTCTATTTGTATATTAATGTTTTGTAACTTGTCGATTCGTAAATTGTCAATTCGTTTATTGATGTTTTGTGACTTGTCGATTCGTTAAATGTCAATGTGTGAAATGTCAATGTGTGAAATGTTGTATTATGCTAACAATCATTATGACGACAGATGGCGCTCGGTTTCTTCTACGGTGTATAAGCCTCCTGTAAGTAGGAGCACCGGCATATGGAATACATACCAATGTAATTTAAATCAATTATGTAAACCACATTTATATAGAAGAAAACAAATAGATAAATACATTGTTTGTTTTATATAGCATGTTTATCAGGGTCTCGCATTTATTTAGAGTTTACTGTACTGGTCACCAAACCTGGGATGGGATCCTGTATTTTGATATCATAGATGTGTCGCTGGAACGGGCTTCCTTATCAACTTCGAAAATTTATTACTGTCACTTGGCAGGAAATATAAACTTGATATTTAACCGGGTCAAAATAAGACTAAATACATGAAATATAAGACGGTGCTGGAAAATTTATACTGATAGTGTCCTGGGCCGCAAATTTTGAACTAAATGTATCATGAATGGGAGAAATGGTTTGACACTCATTATTCCTTAATATTATAATCTCAATATAAAAATTTCATAAAAGAATGCAATTCTCTAAATGTGTTTTAATACAAGTTGCAAATAGACGAACACTCTTTATTTGGCTCCTGAGTAATGAAGATAAAAGATGTCACAGTTTATTATATCATATTTGAACTTTGAAAGAAAAACTGATTTTTTTTTTTTTAAATGAGTTACTTAATTAATGTATACTATATATTAAAACTGTATTGAATATGCACTATTTTGTAATAAAATCTAAAGGAACCAGACAACTAAACGAGGACCTAAATTGGACTACCAATATTTCCAAAAATGCAACGTAGTCAAGAAGTCAAAATTAACACTAGGATTCCTGATAAGAAAGTTTTTCAGTGCTATAGAGCCAGACAATTAAAAAAAAGCTCGTCCAAAAAAGGACAATCAATTGCTGCCAAGTGCCCGATTGAACAATTATCAGTCAAGAAACGTATTGAAAAAAATTGCATATCAAGAACTTCAAAAAGTGTTTTGAGATCTCAACGAGCAAAATACCACAATATTCCACCTTATTTTTCGTAAAAACAGTATTCGAGTGGAACCACATTGACGAAACTGTAGTGCGCAAACTGCGAGCATTGACAGTCGTTCAGAAACTGCTCTCGTGCATCGTCAATCTATCGTCTGTCTATCGTTTTATTAAAGCCGTTTTTTTTTTATCCACAACGTTTTCCTACAGAAACAGATTCAAATCTAGAATGATCATGGTACTCAGTAGATCGAAATATATTTGGAGGTTTTCCCTCTGGATAGTTTGTTAATGACCATGATCGTAAAACTATGAAACTGTTTATTTTTTACTACATGCGTCACCTACTTAAAATTGACAATGGAAATGGGAAATGTGTCAAAGGGACAACAACCCGACCTGGGATCATGGTTGACTGCTGAACAGAAGAGCCAGGCGGAATACAGCATGGTTTGTCAATTGAGTTAGGATTATATTGTTACGAATTCATTGCAAATTATTTTTTATTTTACATGACATGCACATTTAAAATCTTTTAGCTTTATTGATTAACATCGTGAATCATTTCGGTTAATTAACGATCCGATCAACAAAATATAAGATTTGGTAAGGTTGCCGGGTATAAGGAGGTGTGTCACCGGGTGGGGATCATATCGGGAATACTAGGCGTCAATAAGCAGCTGTTGCGATCAAGGGACTTGTGAATATTTTGATCTTTTTGGTTGTAAATTTTTATAGAACGGGAATCTGGTAGCGGCAATTTTTAAGCTTCTTGACCAGAAAAAAATCAGTAGGCATGTGTATCAATATATATATGTCAGCCCTTTCCCCTCCTGTCAGAATAAAATGAACCGATAATAGCATTTTAGGATTAATACATGTAGATACGTTTATTACTAGAACCTGGGTTTTCCAGCAATGATTTAGACTTTTATAGCCGACTATTTGGTATTATGTTTTCTCATTGTTGAAGGCCGTATGTTGCCTATACTTGCTTACATCGACTTTATTTGAAATTCGCATTGGTGGATAGTTGTCTCATTGTCAATCATACGGTTTATTACCACATCTCCTTATTGTATTTACCTGAATAATCCAGTCGTTATATTCCACGGACCAACGACTATTTCAATTACCTCGCAATTAGGAGAGATCGATTACGTCAAGGGACTTGACAAGTCGGGATGTATTTTTATAGTTTCCGTTCTCCACGTTAGTAAATAAAATAAAACTGGGGGCCTGTAAATTTGCTGTAATTGATTGATTAAAATTACTTAGGTATATATATTCCATATGGAGGTGCTCCTACTTTCAGGAGGCTTATACACCGAAGAAGAAACCGAGCGCCATCTGTCGTCATAATGATCGTTAGCATAATACAACGATGACATTTCACACATTGACAAATCACGCATTGACATTTAACGAATAGACAAGTTACAAAACATCAATATACAAATTGACAATTTACGGATCGACAGGTTTCAAAACATCAATACACAAATTGACAATTTACAAATCGGCAATTTTGAGTATGTATACAAGTTGACAATTTACAAATCGACATTTAACGAATTACCAAGTTAGAAAACAGCAATATACAAATTGACAAATCACACAATTACAAGTTACAAATTGACAAGTTACGAAGTAAGAATTATGACCCCGTTGGCTTTCCATAAGTGTCTTGCCTACTTTTGCTGTTGTCTATGTTTTCAAACCCAGTGTCTTGCCTACTTTTGCTGTTGTCTATATTTTCAAACCCAGTGTCTTGCCTCATTTTGCTGTTGTCTATATTTTCAAACCCAGTGTCTTGCCAGTACTTTTGCTGTTGTCTATATTTTCAAACCCAGTGTCTTGCCTACTTTTGCTGTTGTCTATATTTTCAGTGTGATAGGGGAAACAAAAATCTTTAAATGGTGAAAAAAAAAATTCCTCTAGATACTATCTTTTGATTGTAAGAATGTCTGTCTAAGTTTCCTAAAAGTCCAGGATGGTTTATGAATCTAATAAATGTTTTAAAAACTTGAACTGCATACTGTATGTGATGTTAACTGGAAGAAAAACTAAGTCCATTTCTAAATAATAAACAGAAAAACAAGAAATAAATTGGTTAATAGATTGTCACAATATGACAGTCCAGTAACTTTACTGTTAATGACTTTATATCACAACATGACAGTCTAGTTATTTAAGTTTTGGACTGTATATCATAACATGACAGTCCAGGTATTTAACAGTAAGGGACTTTATATCACAACATGACAGTCATGTTATTTACAATCAAGGACTTTATATAACAACATGACAGTTCAGTAATGTTTATACATTCTGGCCTTATAACATTGTTGCAGTACAGACTTACCTTTCCCTTTACCCCAGTTGTCCATAGAACTAACTCATAATCATCCAGTGGACATTTCAATTCTTTATAAAGTTTGATATTCCCATTCTGTGGCAGTGTGAATGTATCATCACAGTTAGAACAATGGAGACGACTAGGTTTCGCTTGGATGAATTTCATAAAACGACGACATTTACCACATCTGAAAAATACAGAAAAAGTGATTTAATATAGAAAAGGGAGATAACTTTGCTTGTGTGATTTAATATAGAACCAGATGCTCCGCAGGGCGTAGCTTTATACGACCGCAGAGGTTGAACCCTGAACGGTTGGGGCAAGTATGGACACAACATTCAAGCTGGATTCCACTCTAAATTTGGATTGTGATTAAATAGTTGACACAGCATAGGTTTCTGACACAGAATGAATGTATTCAAATGAACTTAAAATTTTTGTTTTCTCTTAGAGCAATTCACTATGCTGTTGAATATTAATCCTCTCAAAAAAATGTTTGAAGAAATTTTCTTTTTATTTATGAAATTTCAAATGAGAAAAATTGAACCCAATTTTTTATTCACATCCCCCTTTCCCTTATTCCAAAACTAATTTCAATTAAAATATTCTAATGGAGTTTGCAACAATTACTACTCATTTAAATACATCATAAAATATTAAGATGTAAAAAAACTGCTTGTTATCACTGAATGGTAAAGATTATTTAAATTTACCAGTTGGTAGTAAAAAGTGAATATACATTGTATATTGTATATAACAAAGATTTAAGTTGATTCTGGACAAAGAAAGATAACTCCAATTAAAAAAAATTCTTGCAGATATTTCTTGCTTACTATACTGGACAAAGAAAGATAACTCTTAATTAAAAAAAAATTTGCTATTTCACAATATTGTGAAATTAGATATTTCTTGCCATTGCACAATACTGTGCAATTGAAAAGACTTGCTATTGCACAATACTTAATATAATAATTTTAGATCCTGATTTGGACCAACTTGAAAACTGGGCCCATAATCAAAAATCTAAGTACATGTTTAGATTCAGCATATCAAAGAGGCCCAAGAATTTAATTTTTGTTAAAATCAAACTTAGTTTAATTTTGGACCCTTTGCACTCTTAATTTAGACCAATTTTAAAACTGGGCCAAAAATTAAGAATCTACATACACAGTTAGATTTGGCATATCAAAGAATCCCAATTATTCAATTTTTGATGAAATCAAACAATGTTTAATTTTGGACCTCGGTTTGGGCCAACTTGAAAACTGGGTCAATAATCAAAAATCTAAGTACATTTTTAGATTCAGCATATCAAAGAACCCCAAGGTTTCAATTTTTGTTAAAATCAAACTAAGTTTAATTTTGGACCCTTTGGACCTTAATGTAGACCAATTTGAAAACGGGACCAAAAATTAAGAATCTACATACACAGTTAGATTCGGCATATTAAAGAACCCCAATTATTCAATTTTGATGAAATCATACAAAGTTTAATTTTGGACCCTTTGGGCCCCTTTTTCCTTAACTGTTGGGACCAAAACTCCCAAAATCAATACCAACCTTCCTTTTATAGTCATAAACCTTATGTTTAAATTTCATAGATTTCTATTTACTTATACTAACGTTATGGTGCGAAAACCAAGAAAAATGCTTATTTGGGTCCCTTTTTGGCCCCTAATTCCTAAACTGTTGGGACCGAAACTCCCAAAATTAATACCAACCTTCCTTTTGTGGTCTAATGAACTTAAAATTTTTGTTTTGCCTTTGAGCAATTCACTATGCTGTTGAATATTAATCCTCTCAAAAATATGTTTGAAGAAATTTTCTTTTTATTTATAAAATTTCAAATGAGAAAAATTGACCCCCCCCCCCCAATTTTTTTCACATCCCCCTATCCTTTATTCCAAAACTGATCTCAATTCAAATTTCTAATGGAGTTTGCAACAATAATTACTCATTTAAATACATCATAAAATATTAAAATGTAAAAAAGTGCTTGTTATCATTGAATGGTAAAGATTGTTTTAATTTATCAGTTGGTAGTAAAAGTGATTATACATTGTATATTGTATAAAACAATGATTTAAGTTGATTCAACTACCTATTCTGGACAAAGAAAGATGACTCCAATTGAAATTTTTGCTATTGCACATTATTGTGCAATTAGATAAAACTTGCTATTGCGCAATACTGTGCAATTGAAAATACTTGCTATTTCACAATACTGTGCAATTGAAAATTTCTTGCTATTGTGCAATACGGTGCAATTGAAAATTTCTTGCTATTGCACAATACTGTGCAATTGAAGATTTATTGTTATTGCTGAGTACTGTGCAATTGAAAATTTCTTGCTATTGCACAATACTTAATATAATAATTTTAGATCCTGATTTGGACCAACTTGAAAACTGGGCCCATAATAAAAAATCTAAGTACATGTTTGGATTCAGCATATCAAAGAACCCCAAGAATTCAATTTTTGTCAAAATCAAACTAAGTTTAATTTTGGATCCTTTGGACCTTAATGTAGACCAATTTGAAAATGGGACCAAAAATTAAGAATCTACATACACAGTTAGATTCGGCATATCAAAGAACCCCAATTATTCAATTCTTGATGAAATCAAACCAAGTTTAATTTTGGACCCTTTGGCCCCTATTCCTAAACTGTTAGGACCAAAACTCCCAAAATCAATACCAACCTTCCTTTTATGGTCATAAACCTTGTGTTTAAATTTCATAGATTTCTATTAACTTATACTAAAGTTATGGTGCGAAAACCAAGAAAAATGCTTATTTGGACCCCTTTTTGGCCCCTAATTCCTAAACTGTTAGAACCAAAACTCCCAAAATCAATCCCAACCTTCCTTTTGTGGTCATAAACCTTGTGTCAAAATTTCATAGATTTCTATTTACTTAAACTAAAGTTACCGTGCGAAAAACAAGAAAATGCTTATTTGGGCCCTTTTTGGCCCCTAATTCCTAAAATTTTGGGATCAAAACTCCCAAAATCAATCCCAACCTTCCTTTTGAGGTCATAAACCTTGTGTAAAAATTTCATAGATTTCTATTCATTTTTACTAAAGTTAGAGTGGGAAAACTAAAAGTATTCGAACGACGACGACGCAGACGACGACGCCAACGTTATACCAATATACGACGAAATTTTTTTTAATTTTTGGGGTCGTAGAAAAACAGAGAACCAAAGGTCCAATTTTCCATCAAGTTAGCAAAATTTGATGCAGGAATGCAGTTATTTAATGTGAATTTTCATTTATAAGGAACAATTTATAAGAATATAACTTATAAATATAAATATTTTTTGCAAATAGTAACTATTCTTGGTTGTTTTTATTTCTTTTTTAAAATGACATTTTAAGGGGAGGTAACTCTAAAACAGTACATTTTCTGAAGGATTCTACATGGAATTTTCCTATTTTGTATTTTAGCCAGAAAAAACGTACGTTGACCCTATCTTATCTTTTGATATTCTCAAAGCAGTGTCTGAAAGCTATCTTTTCCCTAAGTATTTAACAATTCTATCATTTTGTTTATTTTCTAATCACAAAATGGTGCTTTTTCCTGTATAATCCATACAAAATGTGAATTTTGTCCCATCCTGTAGCTTTAGAAAATGGGCGGTGACCTATCATTGTTATTATATTTTTCAACATGTATCAATAGATACTACGTTTTGGCAAAGTATGAACAAATTCTATCATTTTTATTTTTTAGACTCCCATACCACCTTAAACAAATTTGTCATACGTTGAACTTCATGGTTAACCTGAGCCAACCAAATCTACGAAATGGTAACCCACAAATAATAATAAATCTATGTATAGTATCATCTTTCCTTGTAAAATAAATTGTATTGCCGAGCGCAGCTGGATATGACCTTAGAGGTCCAACCCTGAACCAGGGCAAAAATGGACACAATACTAATGCTTGATACAGGTCTGAATTTGGATTGTTATTATAATTTGACACATAATAGGTTTCTGACACAGAATAACTGTTGCCAAAGAACTTAGAATTGGTGATATGATTTGAATATGAAAAGACAGAAAGGTGATTACTAAACAAACTAAAAATTTATATTCTACAGCTTATATACATACAAAAGTGTTTAGGTATTTGTGTTGTTACTTTCTCACTGATGAATACACAAATTCTCCTTGTATTTATGACAACAAAACAAAGTTTATTTTTCAGATAAGATATGTAGGATATATACCTGGACAAAGTTTTATCACTAGTACATACCTGGACAAAGGTTTACCACTAGTACATACCTGGACAAAGGTTTACCACTAGCAGCCAGTGATGAAAATGTTACTTCAAACAACTCATCCATCCCATTTATATTCTCTACAAAATATTTAAATTTCAGTCTGAAAATGTTAAGTGCATGATGTAGAACATCCTGGAAGTCAGCTTTACCGTGGGCGATGAGATTCAATTGTTTTTCTACGGCAGACCTCATGGTAGACAATACCAGTTCTTGATCAATCTGAAAAATAAATAAAATAATTAATCTTATAACTTTTAAAACAGATCATTTTTATGGTATCAATATATGAAATTAACAACTATAGGTCACTGTACAGCCTTCAACAATGAGCAAAGACCATACCCCATAGTCAGCTTTATCGCACCGTTGGTAATATATCATATTGTGATTGGTTGAGCACCATCATGTGGTGACCCGACCCCCTTTGAGACCATAGGGGGTTCCTGACGCATTAATGGTGACGTCCTCTATTGATGTTGTTGTATTTCTTTTCAATTTATTTGTATTTTTCAATAAAACGCAGCAGAAAAGTCCAGGGTGCGATAAATTCGATATATGGTTAACTACTGACCCCTACTGATCCATAGAGGGTGAATACTATCCATAGGGGACTCGGCCTCTGGCCTCACCCCCTATGGATTTTACAAACCCTCTATGGATCTTTAGGGGGTCAGTAGCAAACCATATAACTTATAATATTAGGCCCCAAAATGACAATATAAAACAATTCAAACAAGAAAACTAAAAACCGTATTAGAGGTTATTTGACATCGTGTAAAAGTTACTAATAGGAACTAGATGGAATGGGGAATCTGTATAAATAGATGAAAAGTAAAATAATAAAAATACAGAACTCTAAGGTGAATTCAAAACAGAAAGTTATTGTAAAAAGCTCAAACACATCAAACAAATGGAAAACAACTGTCATATTCCTGACTTGTAGTATTTGAAATTTTATCACTTGGATTGTTGATATTAAAAATTGAACTCCCTAAACCTTCAACAAATTTTGTGCTATGTTTTAGCCCTTAACAGGCTGTCTATTATCGTCTGAAGGTTGAATTCACAGAAGAACTCAATAAACAATAAAATTTGTAAGGGTTCCGCGGAACCCAGTGTCTCGCCTACTTTTGCTGTAAATCGCAGGGCTCAACATAAAGGAGGGAAAAAAAATCATTAAAAATATTCCTTTTGATTGTAAGAAGCATCTGTCCAAGTTTGGTAAAAATGTAGGATAGTTAATGAATCTAATTAATGTTTTGAAAACTTAAACTGCAGACTGTATGTTATGTTAACTGGAAGAAAATGTAAGGCCCTTTAAAAGTAAAATACAGAAAAAATGGAAATATCTTTTAACATAATTTACTTCTGGATACTATCTTATGATCATAAATAAGCTTCTGTCCAAGTTTGGTACAAACCCAGCTAGTTTAAGAAAGTTATTAAATTTTTAAAAACTTTAACCACAGAGTAAATGTGATGTTTCTCTGTAGAAAGACTAAGTCCATTTAAAAGTAAAATACGGAAATAATGGATTTATTTTTTTACAAAATTTACTTCTGGATACTATCTTATGATCATAAACAAGCTTTTCTCCAAGTTTAGTTCAAACAAAGGATAGTTTAAGAAAGTTATTAAAATTCTAAAAACTTTAACCACAGAGTGAATGTAATGTTTCCCCGCAGAAAAAAACTAAGTCCATTTATAAGTAAAATACGGAAAAAATGGAATTTTATTTTTATAACTTTTCTTCTGGATACTATCTTATGATCATACACAAGCTTCTGTCCAAGTTTGGTAGAAATCCAGTGTAGTTTAAGAAAGTTATTAAAATTTCAAAAACTTTAACCACAGAGTGAATATTTGTGGACACCGCCGACGACGACGGAAAGTAGGATCGCTTATAGTCCGGCGGCTACAAGCATATTTCAGACAAATTGTGCACATCCTGTTACAAGCATGAAATTTGGCATTGACCTTCCTCAACTATTACTCTTTTATTTCAGATAGGGAGGCATTTGAAAAAAAAGTCTCACTTCCGGTAAAATCCAAAATGGCGGACGTCATACTTAAATCAGCCAAATATCGAAGGCTAGGGTGTAAAAATGTGTTATTATCATGCTACTATCATAATATTTGGTACAGACCTTTGTTTTTTACTACTTTGGATAAATCAAATAGATAAGATGTCTTCAGAAACCCCACTTCCGGTTAAAATCCAACATGGCGGACATTGTACTTAAATAAGCTTATTTTTTAGGGAGGGTAATTGAAATGTGTTTTAACGTATTGCTACTATCATTACATTGTGAAGGATTCTTTCTTTGGTGCTAATGATGGATACAATGTATAAGACATATGTCTTTAAAATTCTTACTTCTTTAAATATCCAAAATGGCGGACATAGAAATATCATTTTTTTATTCAAATTTTCAACTTTTTTCAAAATGTAAAGAAAATGATTTTATTTTGTGCTGGTCATTAAACTTTTGGCTTAAAGTTATCCCTAAAACCACTTATTCTAGCATGTTGTAAATGTTTAGATATAAAGTTGACACTTCGGGTAAAAATATGACGTAAATATCAAAGATGAGTCCTCAATCTATTTCTTCGATGTAGAGTTTTGGAAAGATTAATTAAAACAAAATAAAATCACCATAATACTAAAAAATATTTAAAGTTACTACTATTTGGCCAAGAATACATTTGTATTCACAGTCACCATGACATGCACACATCGCAGTGCACGGGATACCCGATTTTCAACATTAAAAATAAGCGCGGTATCTTTTCTTACATCCACAATGTACAAGCTTATGACAAAATGATGAGGTCTCAAAAAGAGTTTTTAAAAAGCTATCCTCTTTGTCCTCTCCTTGAGTGGGTAGCATAAGAGCCAATCCCAAGCTCGTCTCCCTAAACACCAACCTAAGTATATTGCATGATTTACATGCTGGAAAAGACATGACCAAGTTGAGGGACAGCATCAAAAAGCCTTCCATTTTGCGCAAATAGTAAAACCCCGGTGATTTAGTCTGATTAAATCACTCATTGCCTAGTGCATTTGAAAGGCCGTTGATAAATATTCATCCAAAGTATTTTGCCCTCCTAAACACAATCCATAGTTCGACTACCCCTATGTGACAGAATAGCGAAACAGTAGTGACAGCATCATCATTAATGACTGTTCGAATCATGACTCGTTTAAGTTCGTGTTTGACTGCATCAGACACATGCACCATGATTTTAGTGTCTGCCTCTAAATGTGAACTTGGTGCTGAACTTGAAATACATCACGTGGTGGTTAAGATAGAATATCCTGACCATTTGTTGCTATAACTACCATACTCATCCAAGACTTCATCCACTCGTATTTCAGTTTCAAGGTATTTCATTAAGGTAAGGACATGATACCCAATCAGCATACTCGTTAGGCTGCAATTCACAATCGGAGAGCTGATTTCCAACATTTACAAAGACTGCGGTATTGTTTCTCACATCGTTAAATTCCGAAAACACATATTTTCTTGCCTTGTCAACCAAATCTGTTTCTTATTTTTCGATCTTACAACAAAACCACGTATCGTTTTCAATGACATTAAACTTATCAAATCCATATTGTGATGTTGGTTGGCCAATCATCATTCTAAATGCTATAGTCACATCTTCAAACTTCATTAATGTCACCAACGCAGTTCCTTTTCCAGCAAACGTGTTATCTTTTAATGCCTAGTGCATTTGAAAGGTCATTGATTGATATTTTCCCTTCCAAATGTAAACCAAAGTTTGTCTGCCCCTATGTCACGGAATAGTTAAACAGCAATGACATCAGTATCTGTTTGAGTCATGACTCATTTAAGTCTGTGTTTCACCGCATCAGACATATCGATCTTGATTCTAGTGTCAGCCTCTTCGTGTAAACATGGTGCTAAACTTGAAACGTCATCAAGTGTTAGATAACACTGAACATCCTGAGCATTTGTTGCTTCAACTACTCTGTACTCAAAATTGTATTGAGCAAGCTGCTGTGAATGAAAAATTAAAAGTTCTTTCTTACTGTCGTCATCTCTCAGAAAACTTTGCAAATTTTGAGGATGTTTTTAATCCTGGATTCGTCTGTGTATTCCCTTTCCCCTAAATGTTGCTCTTGCTTCTTTTAGCAGCTTTCAAACTACCAGTATTGCCTTTGTTCACATCCGACACTACACCCACTGTTGTTACAGTTAAAAGTGTTTCCGAACGAGTATGATAATTGGGTATTATGTCCTTACCTTAATAAAATACCTTGAAACTGTAACAAGAGTGGATGAAGTCTTTGATGAGTATGGTAGTTGTAGTAACACATGCTCAGGATATTCTATCTTATCCACCACGTGATGTATTTTAAGTGTAGCACCATGTTCACATAAAGAGACTGACACTTAAATCATGGTGCATGTGTCTGATGCAGTGAAACACGAACTTAAACGAGTCATGATTAACAGTCACTGATGATGCTGTCAATACTATTTCGCTATTCCGTGACATAGGAGCAGACAAACTATGGATTGTGTTTGGGGAGGCAAAAATCTTTGGATTAATATCGATCAATGGCCTTTCAAATGCATTAGGCAATGAGTGATCACACACACTTATTTCTGACCCATACCTTTACCCGTTGTGATACGGTTCTCTCTTTGCTTTAAAAGGAAAAAAAAGACCGTGCGGGAGACATTGATGGTATTAGTAGATGTGACTTTAACATAAAGTATGATGATTGATCAGCCTTAATCACCGGGGTTTTACTGTAAGATCCCACAATTTTATCAGATGGAGCTTACATGATTAACGAAGCAATAAAGTCAATTTCTGCACAAAATAGAAAGCTCATTATAAGTGAGGCTATTCCCACGACTTGGCCTAGTCTTTTCAAGCATGTAAAACGTGCAATATACTAATGCAGGTGTTTAGTGAGACGAGCTTGGGATTGACTCTTATGCTACCTAGTCTAGTCATTAATGGATCGCGAAAGGACAAAGAGGGTTCCTTTTAAAAACTCTTTCTAAGACCTCATCATTTTTTTCAGAAGCTTGTACATTATGGATGTAAGAAAGGATGCCGCGGTTATTTTTAATGTGGAAAACCGGGTATTCCGTGCACTGCGATGTGTGCATGTGGTGGTGACTGTGAATAAAATGTATTCTTGGCCAAATAGTAGTAATTTTAAATATTTTTTAATACTATAGTGATTTTGTATTGTTTTAATCAATCTATCCAAAACTCTACATCGAAGAAATAGATTGAGGACTCATCTTTGAAATTTACGTCATATTTTTACCGGAAGTGTCAACTTTATATCTAATCATTTACAACATGCTAGAATAAGTGGTTTTGGGGATAACTTAAAGCCAAAAGTTTAATGAACAACACAAAATAAAACCATTTTCTTTACATTTTGAAAAAAGTTGAAATTTGAATAAAAAAATGATATTTCTATGTCCCCCATTTCGGTTATTACCGGAAGTAAGGGTTTTTAAGACATATGTCTTATACATTCTAGCCATCAGAAGCACCAAAGAAAGGTTCCTACACAATGTTATGATAGTAGCAATACGTTAAAACACATTTCAATTACCCTCTCTAAAAAATGAGCTTATTTAAGTACAATGTCCGCCATGTTGGATTTTAACCGGAAGTGGGGTTTCTGAAGACATCTTATCTATTTAATTTATCCAAAAGTAGTAAAAAACAAAGGTCTGTACCAAATATTATGATAGTAGAATGATAATAACACATTTTTACACGCTGGCCTTCGATATTTGGCTGATTTAAGTATGACGTCCGCCATTTTGGATTTTACCGGAAGTGAGACATTTTTTTCAAATGCCTCCCTATCTGAAATAAAAGAGTAATAGTTGAGGAAGGTCTATGCCAAATTTCATGCTTGTAACAGGATGTGCACAATTTTTCACAAAGCCGCCGGACTATTAGTCTCGCTTTTCGACTTAAGTCGAAGGCTCGACAAAAATTAGTATGTATCTTTGAGTTACAAACATTCAAATTAGGTCATTTAATTTCAGAATTTAAATCCATTATGACTTTTTTATTTTCATCAATCATAACCTCTATCCTTCATTACTAAAGAATGATTTATTTTATCTGATCACAAGTTTTATACACTTGTATTTATTTGGATATTTAATTTCATGGTCTTTTCGAAGTCTGCATACATGCTTATAGTATTATTTTACTTCATTGAAAATTTAAATTTCTTGCCACTTATACCAAGAAAATTGGTATCCCACTAATGATAAATAAATCCACACTATGACTTTTGGATAACCATGGACCCACAAATAATAAATAAATCCACACTATGACTGTTGGATAACCATGGACCCACAAATGATAAATTAATCCACACTATGACTTTTGGATAACTATGGACCCACAAATAATAAATAAATCCACACTATGACTTTTGGATAACCTTGGACCCACAAATGATAAATTAATCCACACTATGACTGTTGGATAACCATGGACCCACAAATGATAAATTAATCCACACTATGACTTTTGGATAACTATGGACCCAAAAAAAATAAATAAATCCACACTATGACTGTTGGATAACCTTGGACCCACAAATGATAAATTAATCCACAATATGACTTTTGGATAACTATGGACCCAAAAATAATAAATAAATCCACACTATGACTGTTGGATAACCTTGGACCCACAAATAATAAATTAATCCACACTATGACTGTTGGATAACCATGGACCCACAAATAACAAATAAATCCACACTATGACTTTGGATAACCTTGGACCCACAAATGATAAATTAATCCACACTATGACTTTTGGATAACCATGGACCCACAAATGATAAATTAATCCACACTATGACTTTTGGATAACTATGGACCCAAAAATAATAAATAAATCAACACTATGACTGTTGGATAACCTTGGACCCACAAATGATAAATAAATCCACACTATGACTTTTGGATAACCTTGGACCCACAAATGATAAATAAATCCACACTGTGACTTTTGGATAACCATGGACCCACAAATAATAAATCCACACTATTACCTGTTGATAACCACATAACCACAAAGAATAAATCCACACTATGACCTTTTGGAATCCACACTATGACTTTTGGATAACCTTGGACCCACAAATGATAAATAAATCCACACTATGACTTTTGGATAACCTTGGACCCACAAATGATAAATAAATCCACACTGTGACTTTTGGATAACCTTGGACACACAAATAATAAATAAATCCACACTATGACTTTTGGATAACCATGGACCCACAAATGATAAATAAATCCACACTATGACTTTTGGATAACCATGGACCCACAAATGATAAATTAATCCACACTATGACTTTTGATAACCATGGACCCACAATTGATAAATAAATCCACACCATGACTTTTTGATAACCATGGACCCACAAATGATAAATAAATCCACACTATGACTTTTGGATAACCATGGACCCACAAATGATAAATTAATCCACACTATGACTTTTGGATAACCATGGACCCACAAATGATAAATTAATCCACACTATGACTTTTGATAACCATGGACCCACAAATTATAAATCCACACTACTACCTGTTGATAACAACATAACCACAAATAATAAATCCACACTATGACCTTTGGATAACCATGGATCCACAAATGATAAATTAATCCACACTATGACTTTTGGATAACCATGGATCCACAAATGATAAATTAATCCACACTATGACTTTTGGATAACTATGGACCCAAAAATAATAAATAAATCCACACTATGACTTTTGATAACCATGGACCCACAAATTATAAATCCACACTATTACCTGTTGATAACCACATAACCACAAAGAATAAATCCACACTATGACCTTTTGGACAACCATGGCCCCACAAATGATTATTAAATCCACACTATGACTTTTGATAACCATGGACCCACAAATGATAAATAAATCCACACTATGACTTTTGGATAACCATGGACCCACGAATAATAAATCCACACTATGACTTTTGGATAACCTTGGACACACAAATAATAAATAAATCCACACTATGACTTTTGGATAACCATGGACCCACAAATGATAAATAAATCCACACTATGACTTTTGGATAACCATGGACCCACAAATGATAAATTAATCCACACTGTGACTTTTGATAACCATGGACCCACAAATAATAAATAAATCCACACCATGACTTTTTGATAACCATGGACCCACAAATGATAAATAAATCCACACTATGACTTTTGGATAACCATGGACCCACAAATGATAAATTAATCCACACTATGACTTTTGGATAACCATGGACCCACAAATGATAAATTAATCCACACTATGACTTTTGATAACCATGGACCCACAAATTATAAATCCACACTATTACCTGTTGATAACCATGGAACCACAAATAATAAATCCACACTATGACCTTTGGATAACCATGGACCCACAAATTATAAATCCACACTTTGACTTTTGGATAACCATGGACCCACAAATAATAAATAAATCCACACTATGACTTTTGGATAACCTTGGACCCACAATTGATAAATAAATCCACACTATGACTTTTTGAATACCTTGGACCCACAAATAATAAATAGATCCACACTGTGACTTTTGGATAACCATGGACCCACAAATAATAAGTAAATCCACACTATGTCTTTTGGATAACCATGGACCCACTAATGATAAATAAATCCACACTGTGACTTTTGGAAAACCATGAACCCACAAATGATAAATAAATCCACACTATGACTTTTGGATAACCATGGACCCACAATTGATAAATAAATCCACACTATGACTTTTTGATAACCTTGGACCCACAAATAATAAATAAATCCACACTATGACTTTTTGATAACCATGGACCCACAAATTATAAATCCACACTATGACTTTTGGATAACCATGGACCCACAATTGATAAATAAATCCACACTGACTTTTGGATAACCATGGACCCACAATTGATAAATAAATCCACACTATGACTTTTTGATAACCTTGGACCCACAAATAATAAATAGATCCACACTGTGACTTTTGGATAACCATGGACCCACAAATGATAAATAAATCCACACTGTGACTTTTGGATAACCATGGACCCACAAATGATAAATAAATCCACACTATGACTTTTGGATAACCATGGACCCACTAATAATAAATTAATCCACACTTTGACTTTTGGATAACCATGGACCCACAAATAATAAATTAATCCACACTATGACTTTTGGATAACTATGGACCCACAAATAATAAATCCACACTTTTACCTTCTGATAACCATGGACTAACACTATTCCAAGTGGTGTGGGTTTGAGCTTCCGTCCAGCTATAACATTGACATAGTTTCTCTCACAAATGTTATTTATATGTACAGATATACTGGCATCAGTTCCTATGCCATGTTTCTCCATCAGTGTGATCAATTCACTTTCAGTTAAATAATCTGGAGGGCTGGTCTGTCTCTCAGCAAGCTTGGCCTGCAAACAATGACACAACAGTGTATTAAACTTAAAATGTCTCAATTGATGTTGATTCAATGTAATTACATAAAAATGTCTCAATTGAAGTTGATTCAATGTAATTACATAAAAATTTCTCAATTGATGTTAATTCAATGTAATTACAAGTATAAATAACCAACTTGCAAGCCAATAATTTTAGTCACAATTTGTAAATGAAAAAACGTTCATTTCATATATATACTACATCCCCAATATACAATTTTTATTTAATAGCATCAATTATGATCAAACAGTACGAGACAATTATCATCTTGTCAAATCACCTGGTTTCATTCAGTTTGCAGTTCAACAATTCACTCAATGTTTGTTATAACCTTGATTTGTCTTCTTACTTTTTTCCAGATTTGAACTACTGTTGTCTTACTTTTTTCATAATACTTCCTTTCTTTTAAACTTATAATTTTTAGAACTTACTTCTTCAAGGCTAAATGTTTGATCCTTTTTAAACTCTGGCAGTGTTTCATCGTCCATAGCTTTCCATGTCATGACAGATGTAAATCCTGGATCAACAATCACATGACCTGTACAAGAAAATTTCTCAGGGCCTATCTCAAAATACACTTTTGTCTGAAGATATTTACAATCTGGCATAATCTGAAAATGAAAATTATAAACAATTGTAAAAACACATCATAACCTTTCTAAAACCTAAATTCTAAATTTCAATTCAACACGATGTACTTTACTTTGGTATTAATAACATAAAATTAGATATACTACATTTTTTACTTATAAAATAACTGGTAATAAAGTCTCCAGTTATCTGCCCCTAACTCTATAACAGAACTTACTGAAGCAATAAAATATCTGATAATAAAATCATAAAGCCTCCAGTTATCTGCCCCTAACTCTATCAGAACTTACTGTAGCAATAAAATATCTGGTAATAAAATCGTAAAGTCTCCAGTTATCTGCCCCTAACTCTATAACAGAACTTACTGTAGCTATAAAATATCTGGTAATAAAATCGTAAAGTCTCCAGTTATCTGCCCCTAACCCTAACAGAACTTACTGTAGCTATAAAATATCTGGTAATAAAATCGTAAAGTCTCCAATTATCTGCCCCTAACCCTAACAGAACTTACTGTAGCTATAAAATATCTGGTAATAAAATCGTAAAGTCTCCAGTTATCTGCCCCTAACCCTAATAGAACTTACTGTAGCAATAAAATATCTGGTAATAAAATCGTAAAGTCTCCAGTTATCTGCCCCTAACCCTAATAGAACTTACTGTAGCAATAAAATATCTGGTAATAAAATCGTAAAGTCTCCAGTTATCTGCCCCTAACCCTAATAGAACTTACTGTAGCAATAAAATATCTGGTAATAAAATCGTAAAGTCTCCAGTTATCTGCCCCTAACTCAGATTCTGTTGCACTTCTCATTGGTGTGATCGGAGGGTGGTCCCCAGCATCTGTACCTTTTCTAAAAATACACAGCACATTAATTACCCAGTACTCTGATGAGGTAACTTGAGTTTAATATCCATATCATTATCAATGAAAAGTAAAACAAAATAGAAGGCTGATGTTAGTTTTAAAATATCATTTAATTGTACATTGATTATAAATTGTTTTTTTTACAATTTTGACTAATTCCTTCTTAAATTTGCTAATTTTGACCTGCAGTTGACCTTCATCACATGCTCAGAATAACATAAGTGTTGTATTATGAAGTGTTCAAACTATTAAAGTAACCACTGGAGTATTAAAAATTACCAAATATTTCATGAAGCCAAATAAGTAAAAGTGATGTTAAGGACCTCTTCATCACAGATAGTTGACTTTTAATTACACCATAGTTACCTTGGTTTCTGTATACCAGTACTCAATAGTTCCCTGACAATAGTTCCCCAATCAGGTGATGACTGCTGTTGTCTCAATGTCCCCCTGTAATAATTATTATCATTGTTAAACAAAACAAACATTATTTATCAGTTACAAATATTTAGTTATACATACCTCTGAATGTATAAATGGGAAAAGTGTCCAAAAGGACACAGATGATGCGCCTAGTATCATATAACGTTATTAAGGGACATAACTCAAGAACTGTACAAGTGATACTGCCAAAATTTGAACTTAAACTGAGTTTATAATAAGCATTATATATACATTACATTAAATTTGGTTGAGACAAACTTAAGTAAGAGAAGGGAGACGAAAAAATTCAGAAATTATTCCATTTGTAAAGGGGCATAACTCTAGAATGGTAATCAAATTGCTTGTAAGCACTGAATGGTAAAGATTGCTTTAATTTATCAGTGGGAAGTAAATTGAATATTGCATTGTATAAAGCATTGGTTGTAGTTGATTCAACTAACATTCTGGACAAAGAAAGATAACTCCAATTTTCAAAGAAGATTTTAAAAATGACCAGTTAGGGGTGCTACTTAAACAAGTGATTTCATTATCACCTATTTCAGTGATTTGATAAATTCAGTTATCACCTATTTAAGTAATTTTGGTGTTTTCTTTGATCTTCAAATGCTAATTTCATTGATTTTCCATATTTTCACAGACATTTCTTTAATTTTCCTACATAGATCACTTATCCCTTTTTCTATGGATATTAAACTTCACCAGTGCGCTTGAGCAGTAAGTTAGTGCGCTAAAGCTTTTAAAAGTACCCTTGGGAATTGTTCTGTAATCAAATATTCATTAACTACTCTGACTATCAAACAAAGGTCAACAATATTAGGTAACCTGATTGTTTTTCTTTAGAGTTAGAATGATATACCTCAAGGTTATGTCCAGATCTACAAATCATTCCAGAAAATGCATATTTTAAATAAATTGTTAAAACTGACAGGCTTATCAAGCAAAAGACAATTTCTAGATGTACATAGTTGTTTTTTCAATGGAATTCTGGTCTTTTTACCTATAAAAAAATCAAGCTTGTAAGAAAAATATCAAGAATAAGTTATACACACTTATTTAAGTGATCTTCTCAAATTACTTCTAACAGTGATTTTAAAAAGTCTGTGTCTATTTATAGATTTTTTTAAAATATTTCACAGCCAAAATCACTTGAAGAAGTGATTCTGAAATGACTTGTTTAAGTAGCACCCCTGACTGATGACATCTATATTTCTAGAACAGCAATTTTTCCTTTTGTAAAAGGGCATAACTCCTTAACTGTAAAGGTGACGCCACCAAAATTCAAACTTGATCTGTGTTTTGAGGTAATAAACATTTTGTATCAGTTTCATAACATTTGGTTGAGGCAAATTAAGTAAGAGAACAGAAACCAATTTTGGGACGTGTAGACATAAGTAAATATAAACTACTGATATACTATTGACTCCATGCATTGTTAATAACTCATTTAAGACTTATTGTAATTATAATATACAGTTTAGTTTGTTACAAATCAATATGAGAATTAACTTAATCAAAGTTCTCAGGATAATGTGTTGTTTCCATCCTAGGATAACTTATATAATAACTTACACTAAATCAAAGTTCTCAGGATAGTGTGTTGTTTCAGTTCTAGGATAACTCGTATAATAACTTACACTAAATCAAAGTTCTCAGGATAGTGTGTTGTTTCAGTCCTAGGATAACTCATATAATAACTTACACTAAATCAAAGTTCTCAGGATATTGTGTTGCTTCAGTCCTAGGATAACTCATATAATAACTTACACTAAATCAAAGTTCTCAGGATAGTGTGTTGTTTCAGTCCTAGGATAACTCATATAATAACTTACACTAAATCAAAGTTCTCAGGATATTGTGTTGCTTCAGTGCTAGGATAACTTTTATTATAACTTACACTAAATCAAAGTTCTCAGGATAGTGTGTTGTTTCAGTTCTAGGATAACTCATATAATAACTTACATTAAATCAAAGTTCTCAGGATATTGTGTTGCTTCAGTGCTAGGATAACTTATAAAATAACTTACACTTAATCAAAGTTCTCAGGATATTGTGTTGTTTCTGTCCTAGGATAACTTATGTAATAACTTACACTTAATCAAAGTTCTCAGGATAGTGTATTGCTTCAGTCCTAGGATAACTTATATAATAACTTACACTAAATCAAAGTTCTCAGGATAGTGTGTTGTTTCCATTCTAGGATAACTTATATATAATAACTTACACTAAATCAAAGTTCTCAGGACATTGTGTTGTTTCAGTCCTAGGATAACTTATGTAATAACTTACACTTAATCAAAGTTCTCAGGATATTGTGTTGTTTCAGTCCTAGGATAACTTATATTATTACTTACACTAAATCAAAGTTCTCAGGATATTGTGTTGTTTCCGTTCTAGGATAACTTATGTAACCTTGTGTATACAATCTTTCAGCTACCTGCATTGTATGCTGTGGACTTATACCTGTAAAACCATTCATATAATTTTGATGAAGAAAATAAAAATTCTACTATATTTGTATCCTGTAACAACCTTAATTTTAAATGAAATCAAATTTTTTATCAAGCACCATTAAATTTGGGGAAAAATTTCATCAGTAGCTCACTGAGGAAACCCCCGACTAATTACTTGGCGTTAAACAGGAAGTTGCTGAGCGATGAATCTGAAATCTCATCAGAACAGTATAAATTTCATCAAGTGAGCTTCTGCTGACGGAGGAAACCCCCAACTTACATGACTAATTACTTCGCGTTAAACAGGAAGTTGCTGAGCGATGAATCTGAAATCTCATGAGAACAGTAAAGCTTACTTATATAAATACTGTAACCAAGTTTTAAAAATCCTTGTAATGTAGTTCCTGAGAAAAATGTGACGAAAGCATTCAAAGTGTTTTCCATATCAGGAAGTTGTTTCGAGATGAATTTGAAAACACAACACATTGTTAAACTAGCTTACATAAATCTTGAAACTAAATTTTCCAAATCCTTGTAATGTAGTTCCTGAGAAAAATGTGACATATTTTTTTTAATGTGGATGTCATGTGTAAAATGATGTAAGTGTTTGGTTAACAGAAAGTGTTGAGTGATGGTTCTGAAAGCACATCAAATGATATAGCTGACTTATATAAACCCTGAAACCAAATTTAGAAAGCCTGGTAAATTAGTTCCTGAGATACATATTCATTGGGACTAACGGATGGATGGCTGATGGATAGACAGAGGTAAACCCCCACTTTTTTAAAGCAGGGGTATAGGTATTTTATCATTAAGACAGAAGGCCCTCTAGTTTCTGTACTTGTTGGACTCTTATATTGAAAGCACATCTTTTTTAATTACTATGACATCACAATTGTGTTACTTTAAAACATATTCACAGAAGTTAATTAATTTCCATTATAATTGGCAATATCTAAAGAGAACGTTCTTACAACAAACAACATGAGCAATTGGTGATTTTCTGTTATAGTTTTAAATTTAGATTTCATTTGCATCAAGACTTGAAGAGTGGAAAACAGAAAATAAACAAGGCTAACAGACCTGCCAACTATCCCGATTTTCGCGGTATTATCCCGATTTTACCCCTCAACCTGAATCCCGATCGTAAAATTAGTCAAAATCCCGATTTTCAACAAATATGCCCAAAAAAAGTATTGTTTACCGATTTTGAAGTTTTTCTGATCAATTTTAAAAAATCAATCATTTTACCTGGGGATATATTATGACAAGTTAATGACCCTACGCTAATCAACAGTCACAACAGGTGTCATAATTAGTGGTTGTATGTAATCAGATTACCTAATGGGTCGTAACAGTCCTCAAAATTAATTTGTATAAACAAATTTGGTCAAACAGCCTTTCAATTTTAATCAATTCATCATACAAGCACAATTTGCAACATTTGCCGTAGTTCAACAGCGAAATCATAATTAATTTTAAAGATGAGAACTGTAATGAACACTCAAGAAAACATCGTTTATCTTGAAATCTGTTTAATTTTTTTTGAAACCAGACATCGTGTGTCTGTTGATTTAAAATCGACGCCATTTTGTATACACTTCTACTGTGTTACTGTTTAAGCCTCCGCCGGTAAGAGCACCTCTGAATATAAAGAAAGATAACTCAAAATTGTATCAATTTTCTCATTGATACTGATAAGACCATGAGAGTAAGACTAAATCAAAATATGTCTTCATCCTTCTTACTTTAGTTTTAGGTGTTTTGAGTCAAGGTTCATAGATGAGAAGGTCTTTGGAGGGGGGAAAAGGGGGGGTTAGTCTCTACTTTGAATCCTTAATTTTAATGCCATTTTCTCTATTCTTCAGTTATATTGTCAATTTTATAATATAATAGTACAAGAATCATGCAAATAAAAGAAATCAAGGCCTATAAGCTCATCATTAGCATACCAAAAGAAAAAAGAAGAGAACTTAATAATAAAATTGAGAATGGAAATGGGGAATGTGTCAAAGAGACAACAACCTGACCAAACAAAAAAAGACTATTTTAGGAGTAAAAAACAATGCTCACAGAAAAGTAGCTAAAATTGTAACCCTTAAAAATCTTGTCGCGCTCTAAATCCCCCATGGATATTTTCAAAAGTTGGCAGGTCTGGGCTAATCAAGAATCTTTACCAGGGTATATACTGAAACAATCCGTTTATATCTTTTTTAATAAATGCTCCTTATTTGTTTAAATAAAAAACTTACTGCGACTTGTCTTTAATAACAAATAGTGATTAAAACAAAATTTAAACTTCCTTTTAAGTTTTAAAAACAAACTGTACTAAATATTTTATATTTGTGCATTTTACCTAGTCCAGAACTAGCTGATCGTAACATTTCTATAGTATTTAGAGCTTGTGGTCGACCTTTGAACTTTTCCTCTTGTACAACCTTTGTAACTCTGTAATAAAGTCATGAAAAAAAATATGTATTTTAGAAAGAAAAGATAGGACAATCAAAAGTATAAATATGAACTTCAACTTTCATTCAGAAAAAAATTATTGTCATGTTGTTAACAAGCTAGCTCAGAAATTGATAGTTTCAGCCGGTCAGTCTTTGCGCTTTTTGCTGTTTACATTTAACCTAGATCCTATACTATTCTAAATTACAGAATGATATTTCATGGCAATAATTTTAACATATGTTGACAGATTCTGAGGGTAGATACAACTTGTCCATGTTGTCACGCTGATCCTTTTTTATAATTTTACACCTAGCTCATTAAGTTTTCACCATTACAGCCAATAACCGAAAAAAGTTTGGATATTTCAGGGGCAATAACTTCAAAACATGTACTGGTAAGTATTATTTCTCCAGTTGTATGCAATTTGTCATGGTGATAATTTTGGCATTTTACACTGTTAAACAAGCTTCTATAGGAATAATACAATATATTATGCAGTTTTAGAGGAGTATATTTTACAAATGACAGACAGACGTAAAGTGATAGCAAAAGTTCACATTCTGTTACATTCTTACTTTGCTGAGTCAGCAGATTTGATCATATTAAGGAACATCTGTGCTACTTCTTTATCAAAGATTCTCACTCTGTCCCAGTCCAGATAAATACTCCGTCCACCAGGGTGAGCTATCTGTAATATGGACCATGTTTTACAGTAGATTTAACATACAAATGGTCTCTTAGGTGACAAATCTGTTTAATATTGTTTTAATAAGGCCATCAGTTTTTTCATTAGAATTGTCATTACATTTTTCATGTCAGGACCTTTCAAACCTTACTATAAGGTATGGGGTTTTCTGTATGTTGAAGGCCTAACAATGAACTATAACTGCTTTTATCCTCCTTCCCTTTGCCTAAAGAACCCTGTGAAGTCACTCTGATAGTTTTCTTCTGTGGAATCAATATTTTTCATTGGATTCCAATTTTCATGGATTTTGAAGTTAGTCAGAAAACATGAATCTTATGTCCAAATGTACTAACAATTTTTGGTAGGAATTTCTGAAGACTTTGGCAATACCACAAAATCAAAATCAAATATCAACAAAAATGCAAGTTTTTCTTAATCCCTTAAAATTGGTGCACACAAAAATAAAAGTATACACAGTATATCTTATGTAGAACATCAGCCAATAAATCATATGTTATTCAGGTATACTGTAACATTCCCAGATTTGAGTTTTTATCCCCTGAGCTGGAGGCTAAGGGGATATAAGCCCTAAGCCTGGAATGTCACAGTATATATACCCTGTCTGAAACCTGAATAACACATGTATTACGGATTACCCCATGTCTTAATGTTTTTTTTCCAGTGCAGGTATTCACATTCATGATGCAGCATATATATTCATTACAGTCATGTTTTATGTTTCTAAATATTTTGAGTACTCCATTTAATTGCACCTTTTTTATCTTGACAATTTTTTTTCTGTAAAGAGATAATAAAGTTTTTACATTTCATGTTGTGTTTGTATGTGTGTGTGGCTTTTTTTTTTTTTTTAAAACGAACACATATTGAAAAACCAAACCTGATATGTTCCCCATATGTGAAGGATTTTATAATTTGCTGTGAAAATGATGTTTTCGTGTATGTAATAATTTATCATAACACATTAAAAAGATTAAGTATTTGAAGTGCAAAATGTATGAATTTGTATTAAAAATGTATTATTGACGGATGTATGTCAGTATTTTCCCTGTGTGAGCCTCTGACATTCTTAAGTGTTTTGTATAGCTTTTGACTATGTCACATAATACCGTATAGCGGGTTATTTTCGCGGGTGTAAAATTTGGCGATTTTCATTGAATAAGGTATACGAAATATTTTGGCAGTTATTATTTTAGCGGATTCAACATTTTTAACATTACCTTTGCATGTACACTTTTAGATTGGCGGAATTTATTTTGGTGATTTTGTTCTATCCGCGAAAATAAGCGAAAATTTACACCCTGCGAAAATAACCCGCTATACGGTATCAGGTGTTATGATGATGTTTTTTAGGTTCCAGTTGGGGATAAAAATGTCATATATACCTCGACAGTTTCCTAATAAATACTGACACCTCTGTATTGTTATCCAATCACAAAACTCGACACATTTGTATTCCATAATATATGTTTGTTTTCAAATCATTTGAACTCTGATGTTCATATTTGAGTAATTGGTAATCATCCAACATCTTCTTACTTTCATCAATGAGACTAACCTGTAAGTTAATGACCCAGTAGGCCTCTGGTTTAAAAGATTGTATCTTATCATGTCTATCCACACAGAGTCCTAAGGTAGGTGTTTGGCAGGGTCCATAAGATATCAGGGTACTGTCTAAATCTCCATATTTACCCTACAAAAAGAATACTATAAATATCAGGGTACTGTTTAAATCTCCATATTTACCCTACAAAAAGAATACTAAAAATATCAGGGTACTGTCTAAATCTCCATATTTACCCTACAAAAAGAATACTATAAATATCAGGGTACTGTTTAAATCTCCATATTTACCCTACAAATAGAATACTATAGATATCAGGGTACTGTCTAAATCTCCATATTTACCCTACAAATAGAATACTATAGATATCAGGGTACTGACTAAATCTCCATATTTACCCTACAAATAGAATACTATAGATATCAGGGTACTGTCTAAATCTCAAAATTTACCCTACAAATAGAATACTATAGATATCAGGGTACTGTTTAAATCTCCATATTTACCCTACAAATAGAATACTATAGATATCAGGGTACTGTCTAAATCTCCATATTTACCCTACAAATAGAATACTATAGATATCAGGGTACTGTCTAAATCTCCTTATTTACCCTACAAATAGAATACTATAGATATCAGGATACAGTCTAAATCTCCATATTTACCCTACAAATAGAATACTATAGATATCAGGAAACTGTCTAAATCTCCATTTTTACCCTACAAATAGAATACTATAGATATCAGGGTACTGTTTTAATCTCCATATTTACCCTACAAATAGAATACTATAGATATCAGGGTACTGTCTAAATCTCGATATTTTCCCTACAAATAGAATACTATAGATATCAGGGTACTGTCTAAATCTCCATATTTACCCTACAAATAGAATACTATAGATATCAGGGTACTGTTTAAATCTCCATATTTACCCTACAAATAGAATACTATAGATATCAGGGTACTGTCTAAATCTCCATATTTACCCTACAAATAGAATACTATAGATATCAGGGTACTGTCTAAATCTCCATATTTACCCTACAAATAGAATACTATAGATATCAGGGTACTGTTTTAATCTCCATATTTACCCTTCAAATAGAATACTATAGATATCAGGGTACTGTCTAAATCTCCATATTTACCCTACAAATAGAATACTATAGATATCAGGGTACTGTTTTAATCTCCATATTTACCCTACAAATAGAATACTATAGATATATAAGTTAAAATGAAGAGGTGCAGTGTAACAATGGGTAATAGTCTACATTCATTTACATGTTTGTTGACTAATATATGGTTACCATTGGTGGCCTTCGGCTGTTGTTTGCTCTATGGTCAGGTTGTTGTCTCTGGCACATTCCCCATTTCCATTCTCAATTTTATAATATGTTGACTGCCTGTCGTTTTCTAGTGTAAAGAGTGGTTGTTTTTTGGTCTTTATAGTTGGCAATCCTGTTTGTTTAAGATATATTTGACACATATTGATAATAACTAATAACTTCATAAAATCTGCAATGGTACTCTCATTATGGATTATGGACAGTACAGTCAGCGATATAACTCTATAGGGTTATTACAGAAAATAACCTGCATGTATTATTACAGATACTTTCATGAGTTGTCTACTCTTTAAATCTCATTATGGATTAAACAGACAGTCAGGGATATAACTCTATAGGGTTATTACAGAAAATAACCTGAATGTGTTATTACAGATACTTTCATGAGATGTCTACTCTTTAGGCCACTTTTTTTTTATTAGTTGGTTTACGGGATTCTTCTTAAAAAAGGAAGGGTAGGAGGTCGAAATAAAAATAAAAATAATGAAAAAATGTTGGGTAGGAGGTCGAAAAATAAAAATTGGAATTAATACTGTTTTTTTTTAACCAAAAATGGAGAGAAACAAACAATGACATTACTCTATATAACAGTAATATAATCGCTGGAGTATATACACTCAAAAATGAGTCCACTCCTTGACGGGAAGATAGATAGATAGATATGATAGTATTATGCATTTTGTACTTAACATGTATGCAGATCGTTTCATAATTTGGTATTGATTCTTGCTGTTTCAATTTAAATTTAATGTGTTACAAGGAGTCCAATGTCAATGTAGATTGATGAAACCATGTCCCTGATAAAAGGGAAGTGTCTTTACCAATTGCATTTCTCTTTGTTCTGTGTATTTATTTATCAAATTTAGATCAGGGAGTGACAAAATTCCTCATAACAAAATACAATCTTATTGAGGAAATACCATATGCGCTCTGCATGTCATATACCTTCATATGTGGTACATGAAAACATGTCCTTCTTAGGCTTTTTATGCTATTTTACACTGCTATTAATAAAGTATAAGCTTATATCTCGAAGTGTTCTGGGATTGTCCCTTTTTATAAATGTTGAAGTGATTTTAATTGTCAGGCTTTCTATTACAGTAATACATGTTCTGATTTTGACATTGTGTTGGGATCTTGTCCACCATTTCCCATCTCTGTTCCATTAAATCTTAATGGGTACGGTGGGATGGTATTTAGGTATTTATATAATAAGGCCAATTAATCAGACACCCATCCCTGGCAGCAAGTTAAAAGATTCTTCCCTTAAGCTGGGAACAGTATATCTAACAGTTAATATATATGTTCCTGCCTTAAGTGACGTCTGGCAAGGCTATTTAAAACAAATCTTGGATGCCAGAAAGCCTTGCCAGACGTCATAATTATTTGTACCTCATATATGTAATGACAAATGCAGCTCAATCCTCAAGAAACTAAAACAACCCCTTTCGACGGGTTTCAGACTTTCTGATCAACACTTAAACCAAAGTTGACCCGCCGTCAACCTTACTGACAGTCTAAAACAGGGTTTCAAATTAGCGGTTGTTCGACCTTTTAAACCAAACTTCCCAAACCATCTCAAAAATAATTTTCATTTTTATTATTCATGACTGCGATGTTTATTTTGTTCAACCGTTAAGATTTACACCGAAAATCTCCAAGGCAACAATATTAAAATCGTATCTGGTCCACCATTTCAACTTCTGAAGCAAGGTTGTCGGCTCTCCGAACTTTCCCGAAGTCCTGCGTGTAACATTGATTGCCGAGTTGTTGCCTCCATTTTCAACTGGTTCCTTTTCACCGCATTAAATCATGATGAAACGTTCACTGAACAGGGAATCGCCTTTCAACTGGTTCCTTTTCACCACATTAGACCATCATGAAACGTTCACTGAACAGGGAACCGCACGGGATTTCCGAGGGTATTCCGACTGGAAGAAGAAAGACCGATCTTTTTTAATCATGTTTTTATTTTTATTTGTACTCCTTCAAACAGAAAAAGGTCGGCGGAATTAAAAAAAATCTCCAAAATCGTTTTTATTTTTATTTCAATATCGTGAAAAACAGGGTCGGCGGATCCGTAAACCAACTAATAAAAAAAAAGTGGCCTTAAATCTCATTATGGATTAAACAGACAGTCAGGGATATAACTCTATAGGGTTATTACAGAAAATAACCTGCATGTGTTATTACAGATACTTTCATGAGTTGTCTACTCTTTAAATCTCATTATGGATTATGGACAGTACAGTCAGCGATATAACTCTATAGGGTTATTACAGAAAATAACCTGCATGTGTTATTACGGATACTTTCATGAGATGTCTACTCTTTAAATCTCATTATGGATTAAACAGACAGTCAGGGATATAACTCTATAGGGTTATTACAGAAAATAACCTGAATGTGTTATTACAGATACTTTCATGAGATGTCTACTCTTTAAATCTCATTATGGATTAAACAGACAGTCAGGGATATAACTCTATAGGGTTATTACAGAAAATAACCTGCATGTGTTATTACAGATACTTTCATGAGTTGTCTACTCTTTAAATCTCATTATGGATTATGGACAGTACAGTCAGCGATATAACTCTATAGGGTTATTACAGAAAATAACCTGCATGTGTTATTACAGATACTTTCATGAGATGTCTACTCTTTAAATCTCATTATGGATTAAACAGACAGTCAGGGATATAACTCTATAGGGTTATTACAGAAAATAACCTGCATGTGTTATTACGGATACTTTCATGAGATGTCTACTCTTTAAATCTCATTATGGATTAAACAGATGGGAGAACAATACAATATCCTCACACAAAATATAACTATTGACTACATCATGCACATCATATTGGAACATTGTTTGTACTTTACCTGAAAGAATTTAGTTTGATATCTGGTAAAGGCACAACCAATTCTCAAATCTAGTTCCTGTCTGGCATCAACTGATAAAGCTTCATTTTTATTTGGTTCACCAAGTCGATTCATGGCACCTTTTATATCTTTGTCTGTAATAGCACTGAACTTTGCCCTGTAAACTGTCTGAAAATAAACAGATTGGTTTAAAAATTTTAAAATAATTCATTAAAAGTTCTAGTATACTATACTTCTTAAAAGAAAACAGACATTGGAGATATCTTGATATTTTAAACTAAGGATACAATTCCACTATGTAAATTTAAAACAACTAACTGCAGAATCATGAGAATACTATTCAACAAGGGAAAAAAGTTTTTCATTTCGTGCTATATGCATTTTCAGCTGATTCATAAATAGTTGATGCCTTGTTCTTTCCAATGTCAATATTGCAAACATCAATATATTATTGGAAAGTTGCCAATAATTAAGTTTCCTACAATACACTGCTGTTTGATAGTTACAACTGCAAAAGTAACTAAACTATTAACATATATATACAATAAGTACATTAAATAAACAATCACCCAGATATCTATACTGCATTACAAAGTCTCAATTTATTTCATCATGGTCATTGTTTTATGTAAGTACTACTTGAAGGCAAAACAATAACCTAGAAATTCATAAGAAAAGATACAAAGTTAGAACTGCATGTCTTAGAATTAGATACTGACCTTTCCAATTCCCTGGTTCATACTTCCTAGAATTAGATACTGACCTGTCCAATTCCCAAGTTCATACTTTGTAGAATTAGTCCCATTCCCCAGTTCATACTTTGTAGAATTAGATACTGACCTGTCCAATTCCCTGGTTCATACTTTGTAGAATTAGATACTGACCAGTCCAATTCCCCAATTCATACTTTGTAGAATTAGATACTGACCAGTCCAATTCCCTGGTTCATACTTTGTAAAATTAGATACTGACCTGTCCAATTCCCCGGTTCATACTTTGTAGAATTAGATACTGACCAGTCCAATACCCAGGTTCATACTTTGAAGAATTAGATACTGACCTGTCCGATTCCCCGGTTCATACTTGGTAGAATTAGATACTGACCAGTCCAATTTCCCAGTTCATACTTTGTAGAATTAGATACTGACCTGTCCAATTTCCCAGTTCATACTTTGTAGAATTAGATACTGACCAGTCCAATTTCCCAGTTCATACTTTGTAGAATTAGATACTGACCTGTCCAATTTCCCAGTTCATACTTTGTAGAATTAGATACTGACCAGTCCAATTTCCCAGTTCATACTTTGTAGAATTAGATACTGACCTGTCCAATTCCCCGGTTCATACTTTGTAGAATTAGATACTGACCAGTCCAATTCCCCGGTTCATACTTTGTAGAATTAGATACTGATCTGTCCAATTTCCCAGTTCATACTTTGTAGAATTAGATACTGACCAGTCCAATTTCCCAGTTCATACTTTGTAGAATTAGATACTGACCTGTTCAATTCCCCGGTTCATACTTTGTAGAATTAGATACTGACCAGTCCAATTCCCCGGTTCATACTTAGTAGAATTAGATACTGATCTGTCCAATTCCCCGGTTCATACTTTGTAGAATTAGATACTGACCTGTCCAATTCCCTGGTTCATACTTTGTAGAATTAGATACTGACCAGTCCAATTCCCCAATTCATACTTTGTAGAATTAGATACTGACCAGTCCAATTCCCTGGTTCATACTTTGTAAAATTAGATACTGACCTGTCCAATTCCCAGGTTCATACTTTGTAGAATTAGATACTGACCAGTCCAATACCCAGGTTCATACTTTGAAGAATTAGATACTGACCTGTCCGATTCCCCGGTTCATACTTGGTAGAATTAGATACTGACCAGTCCAATTTCCCAGTTCATACTTTGTAGAATTAGATACTGACCTGTCCAATTTCCCAGTTCATACTTTGTAGAATTAGATACTGACCAGTCCAATTTCCCAGTTCATACTTTGTAGAATTAGATACTGACCTGTCCAATTTCCCAGTTCATACTTTGTAGAATTAGATACTGACCAGTCCAATTTCCCAGTTCATACTTTGTAGAATTAGATACTGACCTGTCCAATTCCCCGGTTCATACTTTGTAGAATTAGATACTGACCAGTCCAATTCCCCGGTTCATACTTTGTAGAATTAGATACTGATCTGTCCAATTTCCCAGTTCATACTTTGTAGAATTAGATACTGACCAGTCCAATTTCCCAGTTCATACTTTGTAGAATTAGATACTGACCTGTTCAATTCCCCGGTTCATACTTTGTAGAATTAGATACTGACCAGTCCAATTCCCCGGTTCATACTTAGTAGAATTAGATACTGATCTGTCCAATTCCCCGGTTCATACTTTGTAGAATTAGATACTGACCTGTCCAATTCCCCGGTTCATACTTAGTAGAATTAGATACTGACCAGTCCAATTCCCTGGTTCATACTTTGTAGAATTAGATACTGATCTGTCCAATTCCCCGGTTCAAACTTTGTAGAATTAGATACTGACCAGTCCAATTTCCCAGTTCATACTTTGTAGAATTAGATACTGACCTGTCCAATTCCCCGGTTCATACTTTGTAGAATTAGATACTGACCAGTCCAATTCCCCAGTTCATACTTAGTAGAATTAGATACTGACCAGTCCAATTCCCCGGTTCATACTTTGTAGAATTAGATACTGATCTGTCCAATTTCCCAGTTCATACTTTGTAGAATTAGATACTGACCAGTCCAATTTCCCAGTTCATACTTTGTAGAATTAGATACTGACCTGTCCAATTCCCCGGTTCATACTTTGTAGAATTAGATACTGACCAGTCCAATTCCCCGGTTCATACTTAGTAGAATTAGATACTGATCTGTCCAATTCCCCGGTTCATACTTTGTAGAATTAGATACTGACCTGTCCAATTCCCCGGTTCATACTTAGTAGAATTAGATACTGACCAGTCCAATTCCCTGGTTCATACTTTGTAGAATTAGATACTGATCTGTCCAATTCCCCGGTTCATACTTAGTAGAATTAGATACTGACCAGTCCAATTCCCAAGTTCATATTTTGTAGAATAAGATACTGACCTGTCCAATTCCCCGGTTCAAACTTTGTAGAATTAGATACTGACCAGTCCAATTTCCCAGTTCATACTTAGTAGAATTAGATACTGATCTGTCCAATTCCCAAGTTCATATTTTGTAGAATAAGATACTGACCTGTCCAATTCCCCGGTTCAAACTTTGTAGAATTAGATACTGACCAGTCCAATTTCCCAGTTCATACTTAGTAGAATTGGATACTGATCTGTCCAATTCCCCGGTTCATACTTTGTAGAATTAGATACTGACCAGTCCAATTCCCCGGTTCATACTTAGTAGAATTAGATACTGATCTGTCCAATTCCCCGGTTCATACTTTGTAGAATTAGATACTGACCAGTCCCATTCCCCGGTTCATATTTTGTAGAATTAGATACTGATCTGTCCAATTCCCCGGTTCATACTTTGTAGAATTAGATACTGACCAGTCCAATTCCCTGGTTCATACTTTGTAGAATTAGAAACTGACCTGTCCAATTCCCTGGTTCATACTTTGTAGAATTAGATACTGACCAGTCCAATTCCCTGGTTCATATTTTGTAGAATTAGATACTGACCTGTCCAATTCCCCGGTTCATACTTTGTAGAATTAGATACTGACCAGTCCAATTCCCTGGTTCATATTTTGTAGAATTAGATACTGACCAGTCCAATTCCCCTGTTCATACTTAGTAGAATTAGATACTGATCTGTCCAATTCCCCGGTTCATACTTTGTAGAATTAGATACTGACCAGTCCAATTCCCCAGTTCATACTTTGTAGAATTAGATACTGACCAGTCCCATTCCCCAGTTCATACTTTGTAGAATTAGATACTGACCAGTCCAATTCCCTGGTTCATATTTTGTAGAATTAGATACTGACCAGTCCAATTCCCCTGTTCATACTTAGTAGAATTAGATACTGATCTGTCCAATTCCCCGGTTCATACTTTGTAGAATTAGATACTGACCAGTCCAACCTCAGTTCATACTTTGTAGAATTAGATACTGACCAGTCCAATTCCCCGGTTCATACTTTGTAGAATAAGATACTGACCAGTCCCATTCCCCAGTTCATACTTTGTAGAATTAGATACTGATCTGTCCAATTCCCCGATTCATACTTTGTAGAATTAGATACTGACTAGTCCAATTCCCTGGTTCATACTTTGTAGAATTAGATACTGACCTGTCCAATTCCTCGGTTCATACTTTGTAGAATTAGATACTGACCAGTCCAATTCCCTGGTTCATATTTTGTAGAATAAGATACTTACCTGTCCAATTCCCTGGTTCATATTTTGTAGAATTAGATACTGACCTGTCCAATTCCCTGGTTCATATTTTGTAGAATTAGATACTGACCTGTCCAATTCCCCGGTTCATACTTTGCTCTACACATTCCATAACTTCAAAACAAATGTTTTCTCCTTCCTTGTCACAATCTAACCATAACACTAGGAAATCTACGCCTCTGCCCTGTAAAGAAATAAAGTTCTTCCTTGTCACAATCTAACCATAACACTAGGAAATCTACACCTCTGCCCTGTAAAGAAATAAAGTTCTTCCTTGTCACAATCTAACCCTAACACTAGGAAATCTACACCTCTGCCCTGTAAAGAAATAAAGTTCTTCCTTGTCACAATCTAACCATAACACTAGGAAATCTACACCTCTGCCCTGTAAAGAAATAAAGTTCTTCCTTGTCACAATCTAACCGTAACACTAGGAAATCTACACCTCTGCCCTGTAAAGAAATAAAGTTCTTCCTTGTCACAATCTAACCGTAACACTAGAAAATCTACGCCTCTGCCATGTAAAGAATTTTAATCCTTATGGTGTCATCTTTACCTACATCTTTAGATAAAATGATACAATGTAATTTATTTATACAATGATTGCTTTACTTCTTTTAGATAGAAATGATACAATCACTTGCGCTCAGGATAAAATTTGAATATCACAGCCCGGGCCATGTGTAAATTTCCAACAATCTATGGCTTCCATGAATTATTTCTTAATTCATTTATTTTTGTGGGTACCAATTTTTTTGGATTGATATTTGATTTTGTTGTATCGCCAAATTCTTCATAAATTACAATAGAAAAAATTTCCAGGTAACCACGTAGCCATGAAAATTGGTATCCAATGTAAAATAATCAATACACAATAGTAAAATATCAGAGTGGTTGAACTTGGTTATATAGTCAAAGGGAAGGAGGATAAAAGATTGAATGTAATTTATTTCTACATTCAATTTGATTGCCTTACTGGTTACAAGTTACATTTCTACACTGATTGCCTTACTGGTTACAAGTTACATTTCTACACTGATATCCTTACCTCTTTTGATAGAAAAGTCGGCATTCTTAACTTTTCTGTTGCTTCTTTTTTGTGTGTTGGTCCAGTAAACAACTCACTCTGAAATATACATTAAACATTTAACATATTTAAAAGTTCATTTCCTGATAATGTAAAACCATCTAATGTTTGGGAATGATTATTTTGCCGAATTTCGCGTTGAAAAATTATGGGAATAAGATTCATATTCACGTTTACAGTAAGTCATTAAGTTAACTAGAAACAACCGTCACAATATGATAATATGATTTAAGATCTTTTATGTGTTGCAACATATCACAAATATTTATATTCGCATAATTTTATATTTTACTTCAATTACTTCAGCAATGGTTGCAGATGAAATGTCTGTCATGTGAAAAGGAAAGATTTTGGAATTGTTTTTGTTTTTATGCAAGTTTCTCCTTTAAAGGAGCACTAAATTCAAGTTTCTCCATTTCGGTGGTGGACCTATCATTCATCTATGAATTTTTATATAGGTCAACATTATTTTAGGAGTTCTCTGGACTTTTCAATAAAGTTTGAGAGAAGCTATACTGTGATAGTCAAGTTTGGTATATTTTTACCCTGTTATTGATTTCAAACTCCTGTGATCATGCATGTGAACAGAATCAGTAGATGTTTTTTCTTTCTATATATTATAGGGATGAAGTCCCCTATTACAGTAAAAAATTCAATAATATAAAATCAAGAGTGCACACACTGAAAAGTCTCGCCTTCTTTACTAAGCATTGATATCATGTTGATAGTCCTAAGTATCAAGCTTTATTACAACTGCCACATAAACTTAACATTAATCAAGATAGCTAAACAAAGACCAATGAACCATGAAAATGAGGTCAAGGTCAGATGAAATATGCCAGGCAGACATGTACAGCTAACAATGCTTCCATACAACAATTATAGTTGACCTATTACTTATAGTTTAAGAAAAATAGACCAAAACACAAAAACTTAACACTGATCAATGAGCCGTAAAAATGAGGTCAAGGTCAAATAAAACCTGCACCACTGACATAGAGATCATAAAAGATTTCTTTACACCAAATATAGTTGATCTATGGCTTATAGTATTAGATAAAGAGACCAAAACTCAAAAACTTAACTTTAACCATTGAACAATGAAAATGAGGTCAAGGTCAGATGACATCTGCCCGCTAGACATGTACACCTTACAACCATTCCATACAACAAATATAGTAGACCTATTGCATAAAGTATGAGAAAAACAGACCAAAACACAAAAACTGAACTATAATCACTGAATCATGAAAATGAGGTCACGGTCAGATGACACCTGCCAGTTGGACATGTACACCTTACAGTCCTTCCATACACCGAATATACTAGCCCTATTGCTTATAGTATCTGAGATATGGACTTGACCATCAAAACTTAACCTTGTTCACTGATCCATGAAATGAGGTCGAGGTCAAGTGAAAACTGTCTGACGGGCATGAGGACCTTGCAAAGTATGCACACACCAAATATAATTATCCTATTACTTATAAGAGAATATACAACATTACAAAAAATCTGAACTTTTTTTTCAAGTGGTCACTGAACCATGAAAATGAGGTCAAGGACATTGGACCTGTGACTGACGGAAACTTTGTAACATGAGGCATCTATATACAAAGTATGAAGCATCCAGGTCTTCCACCTTCTAAAATATAAAGCTTTTAAGAAGTTAGCTAACGCCGCTGCTGCTGTAGCTGCCGCCAGATTACTATCCCTATGTCGAGCTTTCTGCAACAAAAGTTGCAGACTTGACAAAAAAAAAACATGAAAATTTCCTGAATTTTTCAGCGTACTATAATGAACTTAAAATCATTCAAAATATTTTTTGGTCGCATTTTTGAATTTCGGGATCTGTGCAGAAATCTACTTCTGTTTAATTTCTGGTCTTGTTTGCCTGAGACTTTGAATAAATTGTAAATTTATCAGTCTAAGAAAGGAACTTAATACTAATTCATTTTTAAAAATTGTTTGTTATAAAAAAAAACCATTACCTGATGACACTCAGCGTTTCTTTGTTTACATTGAATATGACGACAAACTTGAATAACGTCACAACTAAAATCCCTAACAACAGAACCAAAATTGGAAACATTATGGTATTTCCATTTCTCTTTTTAACATTGTCATCAACATTTATCAACATTACAAAGAGCACATGAATTATTTAATCATGAAAATAAGAGAATTTTAATAGAGTTTTTATTATCTGATAATCATAAATAAATATGATTTCAGAAGGCAAACATTTGAAATTGTTTAATATTGTGTCCCGTCTTAATTGCATCCGGTGGGGCTATGGTCTTTTACCTGCATATCACCATGATCACTGCGATATAAAATTAAACTTTGTTATAACATGTACAAGTTTTGGCAATAACTCTTTATTATTGTTTGATTTGTAACTTTGTCAAGCATAATAATAATATTAATAATAAATTCTTTTTTTTACGAAGGTAACTCATTTAACATACAATTCATGCAATTGTTAATCTCACACAAGGCCTTCACACATTTAAATGAATAACTCATATAACAATCAATGCACATAGAACAATAATTTTTAAAATTTTAAACATATTTGTTTATAGTGGATTGGGAAACAAGTTTTTACAACTTATATTAATCCCTTTCCACTTTGCGGGTGCGAGTACTGCCTTGTAGCGGCATTAGCCTACTCTTTTTCGAAATCTACAAGGGTGTCTTTAACGTGCAAGAGATATGGCTCTCTCTTAACACGGGTCAGCCATTTATCGTCCCAATAATCAATGGATATGTACACAATGACAGGTGTAATTTTTTACTTGTCCACATAATTTGAAGCAACCCAGAAAAAAATAATATTTGTCTGAGTGCTAAAATGTATGAGTTGGGCGAGTAGGGCATAGGATTTCTACAACCCTGTTAGCTAAGCCTAAGGCTAAATCATGAAAGTTGGTTTAAAGCTCATTAAGGGTCTCACTAATAAGTGACAACAAGCGCCAAGAAGCGACAACAAGAATTATTTTAGCGACAATAAGCGACAAGAAGACTATTTAGCGACAAGAAAACATTTTTTTTTATTAGATATAAAGAAATTTGTATTTAATGTTTTTTTTTAAATATACGAGCAGATATATATGTCTAATTAAAATGTTTTATTATATAGATAGAAGAAATGAAACATTTGTGAGGAAAAAAGAGATTGTGATGTTTATATTAGTATATACTATTGGTAGATGAAGAAATTAAACATTTGTGAAGAAGAAAGAGATTGAGCTTCTTTTTTTTTATTTTTAAATATGAAGAATATGTATAAGATAATGTATGTATCTGTTTTCATCAAAGTCAAAGTATGAATAAACGAATGGTAAATAGTGAACACCTGTTGAAAACTCAAGATTGTCATCAATTTCCTTTCATCTTCAATCAGTATGCATAAACATGATAAATATCGTTTAATGACAATGAATGAGGCAATAAACAAATAAAAAGATGAAAACATTCACATTTCAATTTTCTTTTCCTCTTGTTTGATTTCAGTTCTTTGTATTTCACAATTTGTGTCAATATTTTCAGGACAATGATAATCAATGATGCACAAATAATTCATTTTGTGAGCTTAATATATATTGCACGAAAAGGGTTTTAAAAAACAAATTATAAGATGAATAATATGTTCTAAAACACAAGGAAAAGTAATCTCATAATACAATAATTAAACGTAATACTGGCTGTTATACATAATAGATGATAAAATATTATGTAAATAATGTTTCATTTTTTTCTATCAATTTTAACTTTCTTGTCGCTAATTTTCTTTTCTTTTGCATATTCTTTTAATATTTATTGCAATAATCAATTTTAATTAAAAAAAATAAGTTTTCTTGTCTCTAAATAGTTTCTTGTCACTTCATGTCGCTAAAATAATTCTTGTTGTCGCTTCTTGTCCCTAATTAGTGAGACCGCTCATTAGAGTGTCTATGTTTATACCTTGCCGACTCTAAATAAAGCTTATTTATAATGCATCTGAAACCTGAATAATTTACCGGGTCAACCTTATCCCAGCTATTGTACTTTCCAACAAAATCAAGACCATATACATGACCACAAACAGACGTCATTTTGAAGAACACATTTTCTCCCGTTGGAGGAAAAACCCCTCTGTATTCGTGGACAGAACACGCTCCATTTGAGCCTTTTCTACTGTTCATCTGCCCATTGGATAAAAGCTTAGCAATCGACTGGGCTAGAGACGGTTTCTCAGCAACCATCAGAACGGTCTTCATGTTGACGTTTTAAATATACTTCACTGGCACTAGAAAAAAACAAATATTCTTCATTTGTCAAGTGTCAAACTGATGGGCGCTGACATATTGAATTACAAAATAACGTGGCGAATCTCGTCTAGGACGACAGACCTAAAATAAAACTGACTTATCCGTGCAAGGATTATTCGCTCCGTGAAGATAAGATAAAGATGCCGTATAGGTTTTTTCCTGTTGGTTATTCTTAGAACATAACATTTTGAGGCATTAAATTTCATCTGCCATTTAGAATAATTAGATACCCTGTCAATCAATTTTTCCAGATATTTCTTTAGTTGGTTACAGCCATCTTTGCAGTCTATTGCTAGGTATACTAGGCTATTATCTGCAAAGAGACGCAACTTTGACTTGATGTCATCCCCAATATCATTGATGTACAAAAGAAACATAAATAGACCTAAAACTGTATCTTGGGGTACTGTACTCCTGATTTTACAAAGGCATTTGTAGATGTTTCGCCTTCAACTGCTACACACTGCTGTCGTTGTGTGAGCCAGGCCTTTATCCAATCTATTATTTTGCCATTTATTCCTTAGTGCTCTAGTTTCCGCAGAAGCCGTATGTGAGGCACTACATCAAATGCTTTGCTGAAATCTAATATAAGCATATCCACTTGCTCTTTTTTATCTAGATGTTTTGCGATATCTTCAATTGTTGTTACTAATTGAGATTCGCATGATCTTTTCTGTGTGAAGCCATGTTAGTAATCGACTAATATTTCATATTTTTCAAGATGTCGCATAATGTGTTTGAAAATGATGTGTTCCATGAGTTTGCATGTTACTGACGTCAATGAAACAGGTCTATAATTTACTGGCAAGCTTTGTCTCCCTTTTTAAAAAGTGCTGTGATGATAGCTGTAATCCATGGCCAATAGTTTGGGACAGCCCCTTCATTATATGTTTTCTTGAATAATATTGTTGTGTATATGGTGAGATACTTGTAGCACCTACCTTTAGGACTTTTTTCTGATTGTCATTACTAAGTAGCTTTCTTACTCCTTCTATCGATGGGTCTATATCAGGCGTTGGGTTGCCATTTAATTTTGGTTGACTTGATGTATTTCATCAGTAAAAACAGATACAAATTGAAGGTTAAGTGCTTCTGCTTTCCCTTTGCTGTCTTCCATTATTTTTCCATTTGAAATAAGTGATGTTACTCCTCAGAGGTAACTTTTATTTGATTTAACATCATTTTATTGCCAAAACTTTTTTCCAACATAAGGTTTTTTCTCTCACCCTCTTCGTCTACTTTCAATAGTTGTGATATGTAGTTTTGATGTGCTTCTTCTAATTTACTTTTTACTGTTTTTCTCAGGAAATTAAATTTTTCCCAGTGTTTTTCATTATTGTTACGTTTTGCCTTGATGTAAAACCTTTGTTTTTTTCTGATCATTGTTTTGATCTCTCGATTGATCCAAGGTACACTGCATCTGGTTGACAGTATTTTAGTTGGGATATTTGATATTATAGCCAGTGAGTGACAATATATCTTTAAAATCATTCCAGCATTCTTGTATGGTACTTGTATTTGCTTTTTTGTATAAAATATTCAGCTCTTTATATAGCTGTTTATTTATTCCGTTCATGTTGCCCTTTTTGTAAATATATACCTTCCGTGGTACTTGCAGTACTTTTCAGTGATGTTAGCTAGGGATCGAAACGGTATTTGGAAGACCATATCATTTACCTCAATTTAGTGCGGACTCTTTGAATTTTAAAGTGTCGAAATAGGATGAACGGATCATATAAACCCGAAGGAAAATATAATACAAGCCCAAACGAAAAATATGTAGTTAGAAACGTCAAGATTGTCAGTATTATAGAACTGGGTCACTGTATCTAATCTATAATACTAAAATTACGAGGTCCAATTTGTCAGCCGTCATCACGTAAAAACGACGAATCAAAGAATTCAACTTTATATATAACTAATATAGTACAAAGGTGTAGATTAAAAATTACACCACTTCAGGCCCTTTTGTTTTCCACGTAATTAATATTGCCAATAATTAAAAAGTTCCGGGTCGAGTCCGATACCGATACCAATAGTATATTCACCTGTTACCTATTACCTTATCTGTACGTTCCGCATCTGACAGGCGCACCAACAAACGGTGTATTCAGGATTAATATGCAATATACACGGGTCATAATCATGATTATAACAGGGTTGACACTACTAAATTGTCAAATTGTTACCTATTGTAGCATTTTAATAAGTAAGACTTTCTAAGATAACAATACGAATACTAAAAATCTGGACTAAAAATAAGGCGCATAGGTACAGTTTTCAATTTGTTAGCGGGCATGACGTAAAACAGCGAATCAAAGAATTCAACTTTATTTATAACTAATATAGGACAATGCTGTTGATTCAAAAATACTCCATTCCAGGACCTTTTGTTTTCCAAATTATTAAAATTACCAATAATTGATAAGTTCCAGTTCGACACGGGACCCGCGATATCACTCAAGTTGCCTTTGATTATTGTCTTTAAAACTGCAGTGAAGGCATCTTTGCTTCTTCAAGTCATTGAACTGTTGAACTCAGCTTGAATTATCTTCATACTCACACCTTGGTACATTTTTTGGACTTTTTCTGTTTTGTATCTTTAAATAGATATGCTAAAGAAAGGACCGAAATACCGTCCTCCATCTACAATTGATTGGAAACAGTGTCGTCAGGTCATTAAAGACGCTCTGTCTGCCTATTGTAAAAATTGGTGCAAACGTGAAAAATCCGATAAAAAATCTTTAGACAGTTATTTGAATAAAATTATGAATACTGTTGATATTCGAATATCTCATTTAGAAAACAATTCTGAAATTAATAATAGGAACCATGATATACCCATTTCTAGAATAAAAAACAAACTCAAGGTACTCGCAGAGCGGTTTGTGTTCGTACCGGCAGACAAGGCAGCAAATAATGTAGTGGTGGTGTGACGCATATACTACACGAAAGTTCTTCAAAACGAAATTATCAATTCCTCTACATTCAGGTCAGTGCGCACCACAGAGAGTCAAATCGTTAACAAGCATACCACTGCCACTGCCCAGCTTAAAGCATCTTCCGAACATTTGAAAGTCCCTACCATGTACTGGTTACCGAAATTACACAAAAAAACATTTAAATTCCGTTTCATCTCCGCTTCGAGTAAGTGTTCTACTACTAATCTATCAGTGCTTCTAACCACCTCCCTTACTACTATCAAAGAACTGGTTATTAACTTTTGTAATAAAGCTTATGAAAATAATGGTATTAATTATTTTTGGAGTGTTAAAAATTCTTTAGAGGTTTTAGATAAAATGCATGCTCTCAATGGTCCTTACAATTCTGTTGACAGTTATGTTTTTTCTACTCTGTACACTACACTTCCACACAATCTTATAAAGAAAAAGTTTTTGTATTTGATAAAATAGTCTTTCGAAAAATCTCATTGTAATTTCATTTGCTGTAACTCGTTTAAGGCCTTTTTCTGTAACGAAAAAGGAAAGTATGCTAGATACACTTACTGGAAATGTGAGGATATGATTGAAGCTTTAAACTTTCTGCTTGATAACATTTATGTACGTTTCGGCGATAAAGTGTATCGTCAGGTAGTAGGTATTCCTATGGGCACCAACTGTGCCCCTTTAATAGCAGATTTATTTCTATATTGCTATGAATCTCAGTTTATGACCAAACTCAGTAAAGACCCATCATTGTTACATTTGGTTGATACATTCAAAAATACCTACCGTTATCTGGATGATATTTTTTCGTTGAATAATCCAGAGTTCTCTAAATATACTTCAGAAATTTACCCAAACGAACTTACTTTAACTAAATCTAACATAAACAGCAGCAGTTGTCCTTTTCTAGATTTAGACATTTCAATTTCAAACGGGAAACTTCACACTAAAATTTACGACAAAAGAGACGATTTTTCATTTCCTATTGTTAATTTTCCTTTTTTAGACGTCGATGTGCCTTTGGCTCCATCATAAGGTGTTTATATATCGAAACTCGTTCGGTTTGCTCGTGTGTGTTCTAATGTCATAGATTTTAACGAACGTAATCAATGCATCACTGGTAAATTGTTGTGTCAGGGATTTCGATACCATAAATTACTTAAAACTTTTACTAAATTCTTTCATAGATACAAAGATTTGATTAGTAAATTTGGCTATACCTGTAGAAAGCTTATTAAAAATGGTATTTCTCATCCTAAATTTTATGGTAATATTGTACTTAAAGCGAGGAAATCACTATGTGATCCTTGTTAACTCATCGAACCTTTAAACAAACTTATAAGTAAGGGTTATCGAACCAATATTGTAATTAGATCTCTGAATATAGTTCACATTGGCACTAATATTGATTTTGTCATTAGCAAATTAAAACATAACTAAATTTCATTATCTTTTGAGGCGAGATGTATAGGGGACACAGCCACGTTTACTTTTATTTCTATAGAAGTCGCTCTTCACTATACTACTACCTGTCGATACATTTATTTTTGGCATTGCACAAGTCATGTCTTCTTTGACTATTAATGACGTTAAAATACTAAATCCCTGTGATGTGTTTTAGTCGATTTTAGTCTCTGATGCATGATTTTTTACTATTAATTGGTTTTGGCTTTTAACTAGCTGTCAGTAACTGCGAGTACTCTCAAATCGTATTTTCTTGTTAATTCGACCTGTTGATACTGTTTATAATGCTTTTTTGTCATTTTTAATTTATATGGATCTTTGCTGTATACCAGCTTTTATTATTTGTAATATCTTCAATTTTTCACTTATTCTTACAACATTTGTATAAACTTCAAGATTATAAAAAAACGTTTTTTTTCTAAAGTGAACATTGATTGGTTAAATATTTCTCAGTGTGTTTGAATTTGTTTGTTAGCCTTTTGGTCATGAATGTTTGTCTCTAATATTTAATTAACTGTGCATTTGTATTCAGATATCGCAGATCAAATTTATTCGTTCATTGTGTAATCATACGTTTTTTGATTGAGTTAAGTCTGCCAATTGATATTTTATCGTATGTTTTTATATGTTGTGATGTTATGCTATTGTTTCAGAAAAAGGGGGAAGGTTTGGGCCCATTAAAACGTTTAATCCCGCTGCAAATGTTTGCACCTGTCCTAAGACAGGAATCTGATGTACAGTAGTTGTCGTTTGTTTATGTAATATATACGTGTTTCTCGTTTCTCGTTTTGTTTATATAGATTAGACCGTTGGTTTTCCCGTTTGAATGGTTTTACACTAGTTATTTTGGGGCCCTTTATTGCTTGTTGTTCGGTGTGAGCCAAGGCTCCGTGTTGAAGGCCGTACTTTAACCTATAATGGTTTAATTTTTGAATTGTTGTTTGGATGGAGAGTTGTCTCATTGGCACTCACACCACATCTTCCTATATCTAGATGTGGTGTGAGTGCCAATGAGACAACTCCCCATCCATTTAAAGTATGGATTTAAAAAGAGGGACAAAAGATACCAAAGGGACAGTCAAACTCATAAATCGAAAATAAACCGACAACGCCATGGCTAAAAATGAAAAAGACAGACAGAAAAACTATAGTACACATGACACAACATAATGATGATCACAGAAGGAAGATGATAAGCCGAATATGGACAATAAAAACTGATTTGACAAATACGATTACAATCTATGCACATTTTTCTAGATGATTTATATTCTGTTTGATGTCACATAAATTATGTGTCGAATGCCGTACCCTGACATATAATGTTTTACTATTATAAATTGTTATTTGGATGGAAAGTTGTCTCATTGGCACTCATACCACATCTTCCTATATCTATTTATCCCTAAGTTTCCCAAAATATTTAAAAAATGACATTTTGAAATGATACAACTCTCCATCCAAATAACAATTTAAAAATTAAACCATTATAGGTTAAAGTACGGCCTTCAACACGGAGCCTTGGCTCACACCGAACAACAAGCTATAAAGGGCCCCAAAATTACTAGTGTAAAACCATTCAAACGGGAAAACCAACGGTCTAATCTATATAAACAAAACGAGAAACGAGAAACACGTAAATATTACATAAACAAACGACAACTACTGTACATCAGATTCCTGACTTAGGACAGGTGCAAACATTTGCAGCGGGATTAAACGTTTTAATGGGCCCAAACCTTCTCCCTTTTTCCGAAACAATAGCATAACATCACAACATATAAAAACATACGATAAAATATCAATTAGCAGACTTAACTCAATCAAAAAACGTATTATTACACAAAGAACGAATAAATTTGATCTGCGATATCTGAATACAAATGCACAGTTAATTAAATATTAGAGACAAACAGTCATGACCAAAAGGCTATCAAACAAATTCAAACACACTGAGAAATATTTAACCAATCAATGTTCACTTTAGAAAAAAACCGGTTTTTTATAATCTTGAAGTTTATACAAATGTTGTAAGAATAAGTGAAAAATTGAAGATATTACAAATAATCAAAGCTGGTATACAGCCAAGATCCATATAAATAAAAAATGACAAAAAAGCATTATAAACAGTATCAACTGGTCGAATTAACAAGAAAATACGATTTGAGAGTACTCGCAGTTACTGACAGCTAGTTAAAAGCCAAAACCAATTAATAGTAAAAAATCATGCATCAGAGACTAAAATCGACTAAAACACATCACAGGGATTTAGTATTTTAACGTCATTAATAGTCAGAGAAGACATGACTTGTGCAATGCCAAAAATAAATGTATCGACAGGTAGTAGTATAGTGAAGAGCGACTTCTATAGAAATAAAAGTTAACGTGGCTGTGTCCCCTATACATCTCGCCTCAAAAGATAATGAAATTTAGTTATGTTTTAATTTGCTAATGACAAAATCAATATTAGTGCCAATGTGAACTATATTCAGAGATCTAATTACAATATTGGTACGATAACCCTTACTTATAAGTTTGTTTAAAGGTTCGATGAGTTTACAAGGATCACATAGTGATTTCCTCGCTTTAAGTACAATATTACCATAAAATTTAGGATGAGAAATACCATTTTTAATAAGCTTTCTACAGGTATAGCCAAATTTACTAATCAAATCTTTGTATCTATGAAAGAATTTAGTAAAAGTTTTAAGTAATTTATGGTATCGAAATCCCTGACACAACAATTTACCAGTGATGCATTGATTACGTTCGTGTAGTTTTTCCAGTAAAAGTCAAATAACTGAATGTCGGATGTCCTTCTTATAAATGAAAAAAAAAAAATCCAACGCATTAGTCTTCTGTTGGCATTAAGCCATATCCCATTGTGTTCTATAAAAATAAGGAGATGTAGCATGACTGCCCGAACAAACATCTTTTCATTAATTCAACATGACGAAGATTTACACAATTGTATATAGGTCACAGTTGGGCCATCAGCATTGAGCAATCTAATTCCGTATAGCAAAATGAGTCCAAGAAGGAAAAACACCAACGGTTTGAATTATTTTGTAAAATAATTGTAGATACTAACCAACAACAGCTACTGGATTACAGGTGACTTGCTGGAGTGGACAAGAACGTGATTGCTTTAAATATTACTGTTTGCGCAAATCAAATAGACGTTAAAGAAATGTAAATGAATTCATATTTCTAAATGTAACTTAACACGTGATATAATTCTAAAATTCAAACAATATTTTAGTCGCAGCGTCAGTCAATCTTATGAAGTTTTCGAAAAACTAAGGATTTTCTTGTCCCAGGAATAGATTACCTTAGCCGTATTTGGCACAACTTTTTGGAATTTTTTATCCTCAATGCTCTTCAACTTTGTACTTGTTTGGCTTTATAACGTTTTTGATATGAGCGGCAGTGACGAAACGCGCGTCTGGCGTACTAAATTAGAATCCTGGTACTTTTGATAACTGTTATGTATGCCAATTATTCGAAAACATTTATATAGTCGTTGCCCGTCACAATCTCTTTCAATTGGTCTAAAATAATCTTAAATTGGTTAACCCCCCTAATTTCTTTTTGTCATTTTCACAATTTCATTTTTTAACCGTAACTTTAGATTTTCTAACATAAACCACTCTGGAGATTTTCTTAAACGATGCGCCAATATCTCCTCAACAACATCTGTAGTCGGTGCCCGTCAAAATCTCTATAAATTGGTCCAAAATTAACTGAAATTGGCCTACCCCTTAATCTCATTTTGTCAATTTCAGTTTTTTAATTGAAGAACCCGGGGTCAAAAGTCGGTAATAGGTAAAACTGTTTATTGTTCGTTAGGCCTCTGTAACTGTTCGCTAGATTAAAAAAAACGTGATTGTCTAAACTGGAATTTTTGTTTTTAGTTATACGTCCTAATTGTTCGCTGAATAGTTGTTCGCTAGCTTGAGTCAAGTTAACACAACAACACGTCCCGCTTACGTCAGAGAGTTTGACACAAATTCTTAGACTTTGCTAAATGTCGAACATTTTTACAACAAAGCACAACTTTTGTGTTATTAATTTGTTGATAATGTGGTCAGCTAGCGTCCCACAAAGCTTAACATTGTTTTAGGGGTCGCTTAAATACATGTCTTTATACTTTCGAATTTAACAGAAGAGATCGACAATTTTTGTCAAACGTTATCCGAATGGTACAAAATTCGGAAAGTTGTTACTGCAGAGCAGTCTTCCACTGTTAAAAATGTTTAACCACATGGTATTTTTAATAATGTGTTAGAGGAGATTATTAAGTCTTTAAGGGTCGTTAAAATATAAAGTTTGCAACGTTTTCAATTTGAGGTATGCAATTTATACGCTTTAATCGTTCTCGTTACCGGTATACAAAAATAGAAGTAAAGAAACATGTAAATGATTAAATATTTCAAAAAACGTACATGATATCACATCTCGAAACTTATTGCATAATATTATACAATTTTCTACAGAAAAGTAATATGATTAAAATCATTGTCATTACCTTTTATATCTTAATAAATTTTAAATAAAGTAAATCTAGTTTACACGAAAAATCTTTGAATAAAACTTGTAGCATTATCAAAATCTACTACAACTTTACATTTGTTGTGTTGATTAAAGATAATCGCAAAAAAAGGAAGTCAAGCTGAGTATGAAGACACTTGACGATAAAACTGTTTTAACATATGTACGATGTTTTATGCACAATTTTCAAGAGTAATTACATGCATATCAATTTATGCTAAATGTCCCATAAATGATGTTTATCCTTAATTTAATTTCCCTAAACATTTGTAAGAGACGTGTTGAACTTATGCAAACAACAAATAAATAGCATTTTGGCAGATATTCCCTCGTTGGAAGATTTATACAAAGAGAATTAATTATTTATCAGATAAGTTCTCAAAAATAGATAAAGGAAATGTTTGTTATAAATCAATATTTTTTTAAATTATCTCTTCGCATTGTTAGCCACAACAAAACACACCTTTTCCACTTTATTCATACGCTTCAATTCAAATTTAAACGAAGTAAATTGCCGCTAAAATAAGTTTAAATAAGGGGAGGGTTGAGATTTCATAAATATGTTTAACGCCGCGGCATTTTTGCGCCTGTCTGGCCTTTGTTAGTCTTGTATTATTTTTAATTTTAGTTTCTTGTGTACAATTTGGAGTTTAGTATGCATAGGGTTAGGGTTATTATGTATATATAAAAATATAGAATTTAGCGTTTTCTATGTTAACGTTTTTGTAGACGATGCCCTGCTGTACATTTTTGTTTTGTGTTTTGTCTAAGAGAACTTGGTTTGTTTATTGATATTGGACTTACATTTAGCTTACAGCAAAGGCGGTTACTCTTTTGTCAGTACATTGTGGCTAATATTGTTGCGCTATGTGTTAAGTGCAAAGTTTCAACTTCATGCATCCAGGCTTTCATATGTGTTTGAACAGTTAGTTTTTTTGTAGAGTTGTTACCTCCGTCACTGTTTTTGTAGGAATGGGTTTATGATTCGCAAACATGTCAAGGGAGTGATCACTAACAGTAATATTTAACGCAGTCATGTTCTTGTGCGCGCCAGCAACTAACCTGTAATCCAGCAGCTGTTGTTGGTTAGTATCTGTCATGTTTTGTTTGTCGTTCATTGTTTTAAAAGAAACCAATCCGTTGAGGTTTCTTTTCCTTCATTGACTCATCTTGCCATACGGAATTAGATTTACTCAATGCTGACGCCTAACACTGACCTACAATTGTGCAAGTCTTTGTCATTTGATCTTAATGAAAAGATGTCTCACGGGCAATCATGCTAAATCTACTTGTGTTTATAGAATAAATAATTATTTGTCGTCTAATGATTGGGGTTTTTGCTTTTTAGAATAAATGTCTACCATTGCTTGATTATTTTAACGTAAGAAAAAAATGTATGTAACAAATATGATCTTAAAAGTAAGATATCTTAGAAAGTCGATGCAACCTTTATCCCAAGTTGACCTCCTATAAAAGCTATTGCCTCTCAAAGATTATATTTTACCCATGTTTGCGTTTGTGTCCAAATGGATTTGCAAAATTCTTGTTTAGTTGTATCAGTGTTGTGCAAAAATGCCAGGTGAACTGTTGTGGCTTACTTGCGCCTCTAGTAAGCCCTCTTTAAGATTACATATACATTTTTGTTATATACTTTTTATACATTTACCCCCTAAATTTGTCAAGACATATGTTGAGATTGCATATGCTAATAATTCAATAATGTCTCAATGGCATAAATTCAACTGTTAGATTTCTAATAAAACGGAATACTGATTATGTATATGTAAATGAGAAATCAATATTTATCTCCATTCTGGATTTGCCACCATGAAGTACAACATTTTCACTTCATTGATGCCCTTTAATTTGATGTAAGATAAGTAAATTTCTACTTCCATAAGTTAAGATAAATTTTGCTAGTGCCCAAACAAGATCTTCGGCTCTCCAATTTTTCACAAAGTCCTGCATTTAACGATCTATTGCCGAGCTGACGAGCTTCGGTTCTTGCTTAGAAGGTGACAAATTTGAAGAAATCTGAAAATACATGACTTTAATTAATATCCTAAGTTAAGCTTATGTATCCATAATATAAAAAAGAAGATGTGGTATGATTGCCAATGAGACCACTGTCCACAAAAGACCAAATATACAGACATTAACAACTATAGGTCACCGTACGGCCTTTAACAATGAGCAAAGCCCACACCGCATAGTCAGTTATTAAAGGCCCTGATAAGACAATGTAAAACAATTCAAACTAGAAAACTAACTACCATGCATAGTTTTCCATTTAAATTGTAGGAAAAATTTTATAACTAATTATCGGATGTCATTCTTACACATTTCAGAACAACAACGTATTGGCTTTATGTGATCATTTAGCCATATGACACATTTGTTTCTATAAACAATAAGGAGATATAGCATGATTGTCCCGTGAAGCAACTTTGCAAAATTTCAAAATTACTTGTGCATAATTATAGATCACTGTTATGCCGTCAGAATATTGGACGAATATAATGATGTATGGCAATATGAGACAAGGTAGACACGGATCAAAACGGTTTGGTTTCTTTTAGAATAATGAACGAAACACACATATGATTGATACTAAACAACAACAGCTGCTAGATCATAAGTTTGTTCCTGGTGCAGACACGAATGTGACGGCGTTAAATATTACGGTAGGCGCAGAACCCCATTATTATGACTTGCAGCACTAATCCCATCCCTGAATAAGACAGTTGTGTAACAACTCTATTAAATAACATACTGTTCAAATTAAATGGAAAGACTGAACTCATGAAAATGCACTTAAATATAACAAACAGACACGAGCCACAATTACTGATTAAAGAGTAATCGCCCGGTTTACTGAAAATTATTTGAAGTCCAAAATCAGTAAACAAACCGTGTTCTCGTAGACAAAAAAAAACACAAAACGATTACAACGCAAATATACAGCAGTGCATGATCTACAAATAAGTTAACATAGCTTTAAATAATTACGATACCATTGTTTGTGACTTATTCCTTTTGTAACAAAATCATAAGAAGGAAGTGAGAACTTATCTAAATAAATTGAAATCACCTTTATCGCCTGTTGACCTCTTATTATTTTTTTTTGCTCTCTAATGTCTATTTGTTCCCATTTTGCGTCAATATATATGGAAAGTTATTGTTTAATAGTATCAGTGTATTACAAAAATACAAAAATGTCAGGTTAACTTTACTGGCACTTTGAAACCATCAGGTTATCTTCTGTAAATTACACCAAAAAACGACAAATAAGATCGTACTGATAAGCATAGACAACCAACTTAAACGACAAATAAGATCGTACTGATAAGCATAGACAACCAACTTAAACGACAAATAAGATCGTACTGATAAGCATAGACAACCAACTTAAACGACAAATAAGATCGTACTGATAAGCATAGACAACCAACTTAAACGACAAATAAGATCGTACTGATAAGCATAGACAACCAACTTAAACGACAAATAAGATCGTACTGATAAGCATAGACAACCAACTTAAACGACAAATAAGATCGTACTGATAAGCATAGACAACCAACTTAAACGACAAATAAGATCGTACTGATAAGCATAGACAACCAACTTAAACGACAAATAAGATCGTACTGATAAGCATAGACAACCAACGTAAACGACAAATAAGATCGTACTGATAAGCATAGACAACCAACTTAAACGACAAATAAGATCGTACTGATAAGCATAGACAACCAACTTAAACGACAAATAAGATCGTACTGATAAGCATAGACAACCAACTTAAACGACAAATAAGATCGTACTGATAAGCATAGACAACCAACTTAAACGACAAATAAGATCGTACTGATAAGCATAGAAAACCAACTTAAACGACAAATAAGATCGTACTGATAAGCATAGACAACCAACTTAAACGACAAATAAGATCGTACCGATAAGCATAGACAACCAACTTTTTCAGTCTCATGTATTATTTTAGTTTTGAAAAAATAACCATTTTGTCGTCAAGCGATAAATGTAATGGCTATTTTTAGTTGTAATTGCATCGAAAAAGTGAGTGGAATGAGGTATTAAAAGTGAAGTTTGTTTTTTTGAAAATTCGCTGATAGTCTGTGCTAATCTTAAGTGTTTCGCGAATTGTTTATTGTCTATCGTTGGTGACTGCATGTCGCCCAAAATAAGATATATTTTTATAGTTACCTGTGTTGTGTTGTTGCATTGTTTTAGTTTTTAAATGTATAAAACTCTTTTATTCAATTTCTTTCTAGTCTTTCTTCTAAATGTTGTGTTTCTACGTCTGTTTCTAATTCTTTCTTTTCCCAACAATTGACGCTATGCAATATATATTCCAAGAGAAACTGAACGTTGTATTTAGTACATCTGTCTGGTTATTCTTAAAAGCGAACAATTCACAATTTATTGATTTCTATTCGCGGCTATGTGTTTCTTTAATTAAATTCATCAGCTAGACAAGAAATCAAAAGTGATAACAAATCCGGGTAACGCATTAATACAGTTTCTGCATTAAGATCTAAACAGCAAAAATCACTACGGTTAACATTTTCTATGGGTGTTGCATTTTCATCTACTGAGAAATCACAACATAAAATAATCAAATTAAGTAATTTCAGTATTCAGTTTATCTTGATACTCCTGGTTTAACAATGTTTAAGGTATGATGACTACGATTGTATTTACTAGCTTGAACTTCAACGCGTTTATTTCAAAGCAATTCATAGGCTTGTTCAAGTGTTATACATTGTTATGAGATCACATTTAGTATATAATACAACACTTGCATTGTGCTTATCTTTTTTATTAAAATCATACATAGAAAAGCAAATTTAAAATGACAACATTGCTTGATTACATGAATAACTGTAAACCGAATTTCAAAATGCACAAAAACAAAAATGTATTTACTACTCATACAAATCGTTCATTTGCTCTACAGATTTTCACTCATAAAGCTATTAATGTGCAGATGAAAGAACCAAATCACTAATAAATAAGTTAATGAAAAAAATTACAATGAGTTTGATCAAAGTATTAGTTGATAAGAGTTGTAGCGCTTCAATAAGTGGCATGCTCAATTTGTAAGTCACCTTTCTTGGAAGAAAAATAATACTCAGGTCAAGGTCACATAAAGACTGTTTGACAATGTTTGTATTGTATTTTCATGTTCAAACAGTATTTCAATTTGTCGTATATATTTTTAAAATTCAGATCAAAACTCAAAGCTTCAATCCAAACACTGTAATGAAAAAATGAGACCGAGACGAAGTGAATACCTCATTATAAACCTCGAACATTTGTTTTAATTTTGGGTTGTGTCATATGATATGCACCAGATGCGCAATTATTCAATTAAAATAATATGCATACCCATATTGTTTACTTGTTATCTGTAAGTTTCAAAAGTTTGGCCAAAACCAAGCGAAAGTCTCATTTTTCTGACTTAAAAGTATGAATACTTACTAAGGTTATATGACAATCTTTGAACTAATATAGACGTCAAACAAGCAGTGGTACCTGATAGTGACTAACAAAGGTCTTTTATAAACTCTGTATAAATGAAAAGCAGCTGAGTTTACGATATTTGTTAAAAACTTTGAAATAAATATACATTTTTTGCTTTTACAGAATTGATTCATTATTCTTAATATCATCTACAATATAACGCTCTTTCTTCCTAAAAAAATCATACTTCAGTTTTGAGGTAGATTGTTTTTATGCATCTTCCCAGGATAAATTGTTTTTCATTGATGTATTTGTACGAAATCATTAATTTTTACGACAGCTTTTGTTTTACAAATACAGCTTTGTTAATTCATTTATTTGAACTTAGCTATTTAAAAGAAGCTATATAGTACTCTTTAATTTAATATGAAATTAACTAAGTAAATGTACAAATTTTCTTTTGTATTGAAAAGTAAATTAACAAAAATACCGAACTCCGAGGAAGTGTCAAAACGGAAAGTCCCCAATCAAATGGCAAAATCAAAAGCTTAAACGCATCAAACGAAATGATAAAAACTGTCATATAACTGACTTCAATTTGAAACAGGCATTTTCATATATTGAAAATGGTGGATTAAACCTGGATTTATAGCTAGCTGAACCTTTTACTTGTATGACAGTCTTATAAAACTCTATTATATTGACAACGATGTATGAACAAAACATACAGACATGATAGGTAAAAATGTCAAAAAAGGGGTTCAGCAGTCAACATCGTGTTATAATCTAAATCATTATAAAAACAAACAAATATGTCACAAAAAGGCATATAGACAAAGTACATCAGCAAAAATGAAAAACAAGAATACAAAAATTTGCCGTAGCACAATAATACAATGACGGGATGTATAATTAACGACCCACGTCCAATGGATAGTACCAAAAACAAAAGAAGACTAAATAGTAAAGTAATATTCACACAGGCAATATAAAAGAATACTATAACACGTTATTAAGACGATACACAGGACAAGTACCTAAAGTCTATACTTTAAGACCATCTTGTATTAGTTGTGAAGTTGATACGGAATATTTATCAACAAGGTCATGGAACTGATAAAAAAAAGTAAAAAAAATACCGAATTCCGTAGTAGTTGTTTAACGTATGTGCAATAGACAATACGTAACATTGTTCTGTTAATAAAGTAATTTTAATTCAAAAATAAACCGAAGATCAATGCAAAATATTAGAAAGACTCTCATAATTTAATTATTCATAGTGATCCAAACGGTTATGTAAAAAACAGATATATTGGATTTAACATAAGACAAATCCAAGATATTATATATTATTCGGAAAAAATCAATGTAGATGGAGCAATCCTTTTTCAGACTTCACAAAAGCATTTGACTCGCTAGAATGGGAACTTATGTATTGTTCTTTAAAGAAATTTGGCTTTCAGAAATCTCTTTTGAGGTGGATAAATACTTTATGTACAAATATAAAGGGTTGCATATTAAATAATGGCTGGATTTCAACACCCTTCAGCATTGAGCGCGGGATCCGTCAAGGGTATCCCGCGAGTTCTATAATTTTCGATATTGCTGTTGAAATTTTAAAGTAGATTAAGACAAAATAAAAAAAAATTAAGGTTTTCAAACTAAACTAGACAAAAAAACCCATACTTTAAAATTAAGCCAGCTTGCAGATGGCATCACTTTATTTTTTAATTCAAAACAGGGCGTTTCATTAACTTTGAATATTATAGAAATTTTTTGGATCACTTTCAGGCCTAAAGCTTAACCGAAATAAAACAGAGGGAATTTGGCTCGGCAATTTAAAGTCCTGCAAAAAATAAAGTTGAAAACATTAAGTTTATAATCCTTGTACCTTTGATAACTATTTACACAAGAACCGATAAAAGTTTTGGGAATATACTTTGGACTTAATAAAAATGATTGTAAAACATTAAACTTCCAACGAAAATATGAAAAATCTGAAAAAATAATTAAAGACTGGAATAAAAGAAATATAACTATGTTAGGTCAGATAACTCTTGTTAAATCATTAATCTTACCGAATATCACTTATTTCACCGAAATTGATAAAGAATACCTAGCACACTTGACCAAATATAAAAAAAGAAGATGTGGTATGATTTCCAATGAGACAACCGTCCACGTGAGACCAAAATTAAACAGAAATTTACAACTATAGGTCACCATACGGCCTTCAACAATGAGCAAAGCCCATACCGCATAGTCAGCTATAAAAGGCTCCGAAATGACAATGTAAAACAATTCAAACGAGAAAACTAACGGCCTTATTTATATAAAAAAATAAACGAAAATCAAATATGTAACACATACACAAATATTTTAGAAACAACACAACTAAAAGACAACAAATGCTTAACTATATATTTTACTTTATATGCAAGATAATAAATTCAAAATGTTAAGATGGAAATTTCTGCATTACATTTTACCAACCAAACAATTAATTTTCTCTTAGAAAATAACTAAAACTCCGCTATAAAGTTTGTAATGTCATTGAAGATTATGAACATTATTGTTTGAAATACAAATTTCTGAAATCATTTTGGGATCAAATAAAGTTATTACTTGATAAACAAAAATTAGGACATCACGTAATATCTATTAGATCACTTTTGTATGGATACAAAATATACGATACAAGTTATTACAGTATTAATGATTTATTAACAATTATACTTTTTACTGTATAGAAAGGATATTATGTATCCGAGCAAAAAACAAAACAAACTAGATTTGTAATTGCTAGCAATAACGGATGGCACCCTTCCCCCATTGCCAGGCGAGCGGCAGCCATTTTGAAAATTCCAAAGTCAAATAGTGCATCTACAGATGTGTAATAACATTTTTGCAAAGTTTCATTAAGTTTGAAGCATTTTGAAATTTTTGATAATTTTGCTGTTTCCATGGTAACGGCGGCCATTTTGAAAATTCCAAACTCTAAAGTCAAGTCTACATAAGCTGAGCAACATTTGTTATAAGTTTCATTAAATTTAAAGCATTTTGAAGTTTTTCATATTTTTGCTGTTTCCATGGTAACGGCGGCCATTTTGAATATTCCAAAGTCAAATCCAAAGTCAAACCCCCGCTGCATTTGTTCCCTCCATAATCATATACCATTTAATGTCTCTAGAATAAATTTAACATTGATGTTCTGGAATGTTCTGTGAAAAATTCAAAGTTTTGACCTTTTTGCATTGTTTCCATGGTAACAACAGCGATTTTGGAAATTCCAACGCCAAATTCCACATCTTCCAATGTTGCTCATCATTACTGTGAAGTTTCCTGAAGTTTGGAGCATTTTGAGAATTTTAAAATTTTTGGTGTAGTTCCCATGGCAACATAGTAGTTCCAATGAGTGCGAAAATCATCCAACACCTGTATATAGTGGGCACCTACATTGTATTAAAATATTATGATTCTGAGATAAATAGTATCCAAACAGTTCACCAAAACAAAACACAGGATTTTTTCACATTTGTTCTGTTTCCATGGAAACGGTAGCCATCTTGAACCATTCCATGCTTACTGCAACTCTGAACATGGGGGTCCTTACTATAGTAGAGTTCCATCAACATTGGTCCATTGGATTCCGAGAAATCACCTGGACAAAATTTGTTGCAAGAAGAAAAATAACTAGATTTGTAATTGCTAGCAATAACGGATGGCACCCTTCCCCGATTGCCAGGTGAGCGGCAGCCAGTTTGAAAATTCCAAAGTCAAATACTGCATCTACAGATGTCTAGTGACATTTTTGCAAAGTTTCATTAAGTTTGAAGCATTTTGAAATTTTTGATAATTTTGCTGTTTCCATGGTAACGGCGGCCATTTTGAAAATTCCAAACTCTAAAGTCAAGTCTACATAAGCTGAGCAACATTTGTTATAAGTTTCATTAAATTTAAAGCATTTTGAAGTTTTTCATATTTTTGCTGTTTCCATGGTAACGGCGGCCATTTTGAATATTCCAAAGTCAAATCCAAAGTCAAACCCCCGCTGCATTTGTTCCCTCCATAATCATATACCATTTAATGTCTCTAGAATAAATTTAACATTGATGTTCTGGAATGTTCTGTGAAAAATTCAAAGTTTTGACCTTTTTGCATTGTTTCCATGGTAACAACAGCGATTTTGGAAATTCCAACGCCAAATTCCACATCTTCCAATGTTGCTCATCATTACTGTGAAGTTTCCTGAAGTTTGGAGCATTTTGAGAATTTTAAAATTTTTGGTGTAGTTCCCATGGCAACATAGTAGTTCCAATGAGTGCGAAAATCATCCAACACCTGTATATAGTGGGCACCTACATTGTATTAAAATATTATGATTCTGAGATAAATAGTATCCAAACAGTTCACCAAAACAAAACACAGGATTTTTTCACATTTGTTCTGTTTCCATGGAAACGGTAGCCATCTTGAACCATTCCATGCTTACTGCAACTCTGAACATGGGGGTCCTTACTATAGTAGAGTTCCATCAACATTGGTCCATTGGATTCCGAGAAATCACCTGGACAAAATTTGTTGCAAGAAGAAAAATAACTAGATTTGTAATTGCTAGCAATAACGGATGGCACCCTTCCCCGATTGCCAGGTGAGCGGCAGCCAGTTTGAAAATTCCAAAGTCAAATACTGCATCTACAGATGTCTAGTGACATTTTTGCAAAGTTTCATTAAGTTTGAAGCATTTTGAAATTTGTGATATTTTTGCTGTTTCCATGGTAACGGCGGCCATTTTGAAAATTCCAAACTCAAAAGTCAATTCTACATAAGCTAGGCAACATTTGTTATAAGTTTTATTAAATTTAAAGCATTTTGAAGTTTTTCATATTTTTGCTGTTTCCATGGTAACGGCGGCCATTTTGAATATTCCAAAGTCAAACCCCCGCTGCAATTGTTTCCCTCCACAATCATATACCATTTTATGTCTCTAGAATAAATTTAACATTGATGTTCTGGAATGTTCTGTGAAAATTCAAAGTTTTGACCTTTTTGCATTGTTTCCATGGTAACAAGAGATATTTTGGAAATTCCAACGCCAAATTCCACATCTTCCAATGTTGCTCATCATTACTGTGAAGTTTCCTGAAGTTTGGAGCATTTTGAGAATTTTGAAATTTTTGGTGTTGTTCCCATGGCAACATAGTAGTTCCAATGAGTGCCAAAATCATCCAACACCTGTGTATAGTGGGCACCTACATTGTATTAAAATATAATGATTCCGAGTTCAAGCATATCCAAACAGTTCACCAAAACAAAAAACTGGATTTTTTTACATTTGTTCTGTTTCCATGGAAACGGTAGCCATCTTGAACCATTCCATGCTTCGTGCACAACTTGATCTGGGGGTCCTCACTATAGTAGAGTTCCATCAACATTGGTCCATTGGATTTCGAGAAATCGCCTGGACAAAAATGTGTGGAAGAAAAATAAGAAAAACTAGAATTGCCATTGCAAGCAATAGCGGATGTCACCCTTCCCCTATTGCCACTAAGCGGTAGCCATTTCAAAATAATAAAACAGTGAATGCAGATCAACGCATTACAATATATCTTTCTGTAACTGTTCAGTTCATTTTGAGCAATGTCAAAAGTTTCACATTTCTTCTGTTTCCATGGCAACAGCAGCCATTTTGAAATTTTAAAAAAAATCATTTTTCTGCTGTTTCCATGGCAACGGCAGCCATTTTGAAAATTCCAAAGTCAAAAGTCTCATCTTTACTTGCCAGTCAACAATAATATCAAGTTTCATCAAGTTCAATGCATTTTGAGAATTTTTAACATTTTTGCAGTTTCCATGGCAACCGTGGCCATTTTGGAAATTTCAACTTCAAAAGTATCATTCAGACTTGCCAGTCACCAATCATATCAAGTTTCATCAATTTTGAAGCATTTTGAAATTTTTGAAATATTTGATCCTGTATCCATGGTAACATAGTAGTTCCAATGATTGTCCAAATCATACAAAACCTGTATATAGTGGACAACTATATTGCATGGAAATTTGATGATTTTAAGTTCAAGCATACGAAAGTTATTTACCAAACCGGAGTGTTTTTGGAGCATTTTGACGTTTTTGCATTGTTTCCATGGAAACAGCAGACATTTTGGAAATTCCAACGCCAAATTCCACATCTACCAAAGTTGCTCATCGTTATGTTAAAGTTTCCAAAAAATTGGAGCATTTTCATATTTTTGAAATTTTTGGTGTAGTTTCCATGGCAACATAGTAGTTCCAATGATTGCCAAAATCATCCAAAACCAGTGTATGGCTGGCACCTACATTGTATTAAAATATGATGATTCTGAGTTCAAGCATCTTCAAATTATTCACAAAAACCAAAAACTGGAATTTTTCACAATTGTTCTGTTTCCATGGAAACGGCAGCCATTTTTTACGGTCTTAGACCCACCTGCAACCCGAAATTTTTAGTTCCTCCCTATGGTGAACTATCATTAAGATTGGTTCCATTTTACTCCAAAAAAGCTGACGGACAAAAAAAGGTGGAAGAATAATAATAATAACAAAGAAACATAAGAAAAGCAATATGTCACCCGACATTGTCGATCGGGTGACATAATAACAAAGAAACATAAGAAAAGCAATATGTCACCCGACATTGTCGATCGGGTGACATAACTAGATTTGTAATTGCTAGCAATAACGGATGGCACCCTTCCCCCATTGCCAGGCGAGCGAGTTCACCAAAACAAAACACAGGATTTTTTCACATTTGTTCTGTTTCCATGGAAACGGTAGCCATCTTGAACCATTCCATGCTTACTGCAACTCTGCACATGGAGGTCCTTACTATAGTAGAGTTCCATCAACATTGGTCCATTGGATTCCGAGAAATCACCTGGACAAAATTTGTTGCAAGAAGAAAAATAATAAGAACTAGATTTGTAATTGCTAGCAATAACGGATGGCACCCTCGGCTTCCAATTGCCAGGCGACCGGCAGCCATTTTGAAAATTCCAAAGTCAAAGAATATATCTACACATGTAAATTGTCATTTTTGTAAAGTTTTATTAACTTTGGAGTATTTTGAGATTTTTGAGATTTTTGGTGTTTCCATGGTAACAGCGGCCATTTTGGAAATTCCAACTTCAAAATACAACTCTGCACATGTCGATTACCATTCCTGTAAAGTTTCATCCAGTTTGCAGCATTTTCATTTTTTTTGGAAATTTTGAACATTTGTGCTGCAACCATGGTTACAGTAGATAATTCCAAAATTCTAAAAGCGTACATCTCATTGCCACATGTCATGTTATATATCAATACAGTTTCATTTACTTTGGTGCAATACTCTCTGAGAAAATGCTGATTTTATGCCTTTTTCCGTAGGGTCAATGCAAAACTTGGCCCCAGTTTCCATGACAACGGCGGCCATTTTGAACTATCCAAATATTGTCTTGACATCTTGGCATACTGGAGAACATTTTCATAAAGTTTCATCCAGTTGGATCTTGTAACGAAAGAGTTAGAATTTTTGATATTTAAGCTGTTTCCATGGTAACGGCAGCCATTTTGAAAATTCCAAAGTCAAACTGGAAATCAGCACATGCCAGTCAACATTCCTGTGGAGTTTCTTCCAGTTTGGAACACTTTGATTTTTTTTGCATTTATGATGTTTCCATGGAAACGGCGGCCATCTTTTACCATTCCATACCAAGGTGCACAACTTTACATGGGGGTCCTCCTTATAGTAAAGTTCCATCAACATTGGTCCATTGGATTCCGAGAAACACGACGGACAAAATGTGTGGAAGAAGAAAAAGAAAAAAAAGAAAAAAAAGAAACGTAGAATAACAATATGTCACCCCAACTCCGTTGAGGGTGCCATAAAAAAAAGAAACGTAGAATAACAATATGTCACCCCAACTCCGTTGAGGGTGCCATAATAAGAAAAAAAAGAAACGTAGAATAACAATATGTCACCCAACTCCGTTGAGGGTGCCATAATTAATGTGTTCAAAATTTGACAAAACAGGAATTTCCTAAATATCATGAAATATTGAAAAATATAGAAGGCAATTATAGAAACTTCAATAATCTGGTTGCAGCAAAAATTAAATTATCTTCTTGAACTAGAATTTATAATATATTATGTTATATTATTTTTATTCAATTGCATATATATCATAAACCCAAATATTATTATATATACTGTTCACTTGCAAGTACTAACCTCACCACTGATATGATAAATACTAATGTTAACGAGGCCGGGATAAGGTACCGGTACTTTTTGTATCTGTAACAAATGTAAAATTCAAATAAAATACTATTACTGAAAAAAGAAAAACAAACTTGCTTTGTTACGTTCATAATAATACTTCCAACAAAACCAAATGAACAAATTTAAATATTTGTAGGAAGTTAAATACGTTTTCACTTAAAAACTATTTCACATGACAACTCCGAAATAAATGTTCAATTGTCTCTGGTTTACCTTTGAAAATTGCATATTTTTATCTAATTAAGACATTATTAGTCTGCGAACAGTTCAATACTGAAAGCAAAACATTTCTCTGTTATGTGTACATTTTATGCAAGATGATTGTATTTTTCAGTTAAAGCCCGTCGTATAATTAAATTATTTACTCTTTCCTATGCAGCAAAGTTAACGGATATTCAACCAATACATAATATGTGTCCTTTGAATTGTTCTTGCATTCATTGAACTTGCTAAAAATGACACACATCAATTCAAATAACTTTGAGGAATCTTTCAAATGATTACACTTTCCGTAAATATGTAAAACAGAAGGTCTCAATTTATATATCGAAATTATAACCTAAACTTATTCTCGTATTGCTTACTAACTGTTTAAAACAATGTATTTCTATAACTAAGTAACAACCGCCTAGAAGCCCATAATTCAGCTTGACATGATTTATTATTGGCACTGCTTAAAATTGAATCTTCAAGCAAGCAAACAAATCAAAATGAGTTCAAGTTAACTTTTGCAGTAGAATTGATATCATTGATGGAATATGTGAATATTGATAACATCTGAACCACTACAAAAATTAAACGTTATTCAAAAAACAGAACGACTAAATAATGTCATTAGATATAGGAAGATGTGGTGTGAGTGCCAATGAGACAACTCTCCATCCAAATAACAATTTAAAAATTAAACCATTATAGGTTAAAGTACGGCCTTCAACACGGAGCCTTGGCTCACACCGAACAACAAGCTATAAAGGGCCCCAAAATTACTAGTGTAAAACCATTCAAACGGGAAAACCAACGGTCTAATCTATATAAACAAAACGAGAAACGAGAAACACGTATATATTACATAAACAAACGACAACTACTGTACATCAGATTCCTGACTTAGGACAGGTGCAAACATTTGCAGCGGGATTAAACGTTTTAATGGGCCCAAACCTTCTCCCTTTTTCTGAAACAATAGCATAACATCACAACATATAAAAACATACGATAAAATATCAATTAGCAGACTTAACTCAATCAAAAAACGTATGATTACACAAAGAACGAATAAATTTGATCTGCGATATCTGAATACAAATGCACAGTTAATTAAATATTAGAGACAAACAGTCATGACCAAAAGGCTATCAAATAAATTCAAACACACTGAGAAATATTTAACCAATCAATGTTCACTTTAGAAAAAAACCGGTTTTTTATAATCTTGAAGTTTATACAAATGTTGTAAGAATAAGTGAAAAATTGAAGATATTACAAATAATCAAAGCTGGTATACAGCCAAGATCCGTATAAATAAAAAATGACAAAAAAGCATTATAAACAGTATCAACAGGTCGAATTAACTAGATTTAAATTCATTAGGTAGCTAATACGCTACCACAAATCAGTTACCACCATTGGCAAGAATAAATATTACTAAAAAGTGTTATGCCATAAAAACAGGAGTTTAAATTAATTTTTGAATTTTATTTAAACGGTATTTAATCTGAGCATTCATTTTTTTTTGTAAATTACTTCATATAATGAAGCAGTATTTGATGTAATGAGGCGCATTAGCTAAGGAATGGCATAGTGTTGTAACTTTCAAATTTTTAAAATGTTTCATTTAATCTGTTAATATACAAAAATCATAATACATCAGTTAGTTATGACAATATTTATATTCATATATTGGAATACACATATTTATACTATTTGTCTTATTGGTTTGCTTTCCTTCATAAAAGATTCATAGATGTTTCAAATGTAATTTATATGTTTAACAGTTAAAAAAAAGACCTATATTATTTTACTGAAAATTCACAATATTTACATAACGAAATAATTACATTAGATGTATATTTCATCATAATACTTTATTTTGATTGGCTAACTGCACATCACGTGTTATTCCGTAAGCAATTGCATCACTCAATAAAACTTTTCTTTCATGATAGCACGTGGTCCCACAATAAAGTGCACAGGTGAATAACATACAAAATTTATAAAATTCGTGTTTTCATGATCATAGCTAAAAAAATGTAATTATAAGTATTGAATGCTTCTTTTTGTAACTTTAAAGGGTTGTAAAAGCGTTGACCGTGCGCACATTTTGAGTATGAAGCGCTTCCGCGCTTCATACAAAATGTACTTCGGTCAACGCTTTTACACCCCAATAAATTTACAAAAAGAAGCATTCAATTCTTAAATAAATATAACTGTATTTGACTGTTTGTCAATTGCGCTATATTTTTTCCAAAGTTCTTGTTAGAAAATGTCCATGCATAAAAAAAGTCTTTGAAGACCCAGATTTGAACATAACGATTTCCAATCGGTTAACGCATGTTTAAGATTAAATTTACAATGAAAGTGATAACAGTTCCTGTTTCAGTCATGCGATATAGTTTGAGATATTCTTTGTTTGCTCCGTATTATTTTGTGTATATTGTTAATCATTAACTTCCTCTATTCGGCTATTTCCATGTATCACATTCCTTTCGATTTCGTTCGTACAGTGATCTCCAGCTCCTTCACTCGCAGTCATTTCTATTTCATTTCTACGGTGGCATACTGTTTCATTTATCGGATTCATTTCTATCTCAACTTCATAATGATGGCCCATTTCATTAATCGAACTTATTTTTATCTCATTTGCAAAGGGGTTTTCTGTTTCCTCGATTGGATCAAATTCTATATCCCTTTTACCATCGTCTCCTATTCCTTCTTTCTGAATAATTTGCATCTTATTTTTATTGTTGCGTCCTGTTATTTCTATTGGATTCATTTCTACTTGAGTTATATGGATTTCTCCTGTTACTTCTATCGGATTTATTTCTCTATCTTTGCAATGGCGGTATTTTTCTAGTTGTTGCATCATTGCAATCTCATGTTTATGACGTTTTCTGGTTCCTTGTATCTTATTTCCTTCTTTTTTATATGTTAAGTTATTTACGGTTCCTGTGACCGGATGTATGTCCATCTTTTTGTTATTGCTGTATCCGTATTTTTGTGTGTGATTCGTATCTTTCTCATATTTCCTTTGGGATTCCGTAGTTTTTGTCTGGCATCTTTCTTTTTCTGTTATATGAACGTATTCGGTAATGTCATTCTTGTTCGTTTCCCCTTTATGTACACAGCAGTTACACATTTTCTTGACGATCAAAATGGCTTCATTCCTCAATCTGGTTGACATTACGATATATATGATGAAGTTTGACATACATCCTACAATTGCAAATAGTTGAATACCTTCCAGCAGGAAAATAAAGAAGATGTATCTGTTGTCAAAATGATCAACAATCCTATTTGAAGGAAATGTCAGTAGCCATGCCATTGCATCTCCATACCTTTGTAACAGCCACGACGAAAACTCATTTTTTCGCAAACCAATATATATCATTTTATTACCGATGGTACTGTAACACCAGTACTGATACAGAATGACTTTAGGAATTTCTGTGATGAGGAATAACACAAGAACTAACACTACCATAATAACCGATCTTCTTTCCTTGAGCCTTTGCTTAGTCATCCGATATCTTAAATTGTTATTGATCAATTTGTAGATGATGAAAACGGTGGAAATCAACATTATTAGACAACTAAATGTTACGAGAACAGTTTGAATCATCAGGTAATATACAGATGAGTATTCGGATAACGCCCCACCTTTGGCATAGAAATAACACAGTCCAGGGTAATCGTCATGCTCTGACCAAATGGAAAAGTGTCGTGGAATGCTGATCGCAATGGAGAAAAGGAAGATAATTATGCAACAAACTACGACTTTCTTCTTCGTAAGTTGATATTTTGTCCAAATAGGAAAGACAAAGGCTATGACTTTCTGTAATCCGAGACACGCTGTGATTATGCATGACACGCTGTGGTACGTAAATGCTAATATCATTAGATGATGGGCCATTGAGCAATATGGGTATGGTAGGTAGCACAGTTCCAAAAAAGTATTGTTAAACGCTAACTCGCAATGATATTGCGACTGAAAAATTGGTTCAAGCCCATAGCATGAAAACGCCGTTAAAAAGTCAGCTGCAGCTAAACTCTGCATAAGTATTGTGGCAGGCGATAACAAACGTTTGCGGAAAAGTATAAGAAATACGACAATGTTAAATAGCATTGACACATACGATAACACAGAACCTGCTTGGAAAACTTCCAGTAAATACTTATCTTTGTCAACAACAAAATCATCAACATATTTGTGAGGTATCCCCATATTGGACGTCATGTCGATTGGTCTAAAACTCTTTCAGACACTTGCATGTAAATAGAACACTGCAAATGGTACTGCAATGGATGCTGCTATATAGATTTTTCACAGTGATATTTTTAAAGAATTAAAAAAATAAGATGGGATATGATATAGCATATAATTCATTATCGCAATTAATCCCTTTTGCCCGGATTGGCGAAGTGTTTGCTGGTCTTTGTAACATTTTATACTATCAAAACATAATATTGAATATTGTTTTATAATGTCAAGTTTATTAATTTACAAATTGATTCGTTCTCTTATAAAAATGTAGTAAGTTTGTGTTTTTGTTCGCAAATGATGATGAGTGTAGGTTCTTTTATACTGATGTTTGAAGTTTGTATATCATTGTATATCATGCTGAACTATTACAGTTGATAATTTTTGGTCTTCGATGCTCGTCACATTTACTAAAAAATATCAATATATTCATAGTTGATAAACAAATGGTGCTTATGCATTAATTCATTTTTGTAATTGCATCCGGTAAACTAATTTGAAAAGTTTTCCATGTTACGAAATGTAATTAAGTCATAAAGTAGAGTACTTGATAAAGTTATAAGACACCATAGATTGAAGTTAAAAGTATAGTTATAACGACTTCTAATAAACACAAATATTATTATGGGAAATTTTATAAAGCTATCCTGTTTGGTGTATTTTGTAACCATATATTACTGTGTGGCGTATTGTTTTTTTTCCACAACTTGTAAGTATGTGTTTATCTTATTCAACGTATGTATTTTTAAACAGTAGTATTCGACTAACTCCTTTGAATTATAATCACATTTTATATAGGTTTTCATTTGCAAATTTGCATAAGAGTGGAGAGTGAATTCGAAATTTATATTTAAGTAAAATTTATTCTGTACTTCTTGTTAAAAGTTAAGTTAACACTTTTTGTATCTATGAAGAGTCCATATTTTTTTCTTCAGGATTATAATAATCATTTTGGGACTTAACAGAGTGGGTTTAATAAGATAAAAAAACAATTGATGTATAATATTTGATTGATAGTAGTCTCTCATCATATATGACCATACAAAAAATATCTATACTATTAAACGAGAAGACCTCATTTTGTGTGTCGCCTCTCTTCCTTCTACAATAAATTAATCATCATGCCTCTGTGTTCTATAGGTAACATGCATAGACGCATTTGTCATCCATTCTTATGATTATTCAGATTGAGTTATTTTGGGAGAAAAACGAAAAAATAGGTGTCCGGATAATGTTTCCGTCATCCGACTGACTTTTAGTCATTGAAAAGACTTCCGGTTTTAAATATGCACAAGAAAAACCAATCGTATGATAGATTACAAAAATGAAAAAGAAATAAGACAATCAGAGCGTTCTCCATATCATGGAGTTTAGATCGCAAGAACCACAACTATTATACCTCCTTAGAGACAATTATTTTTCGCGTTTATCCACATGTAAACTACTATCATACTACTATAATATATAGAGACTCTGTATTCTGTCTACTTTTTTCTTTGAAATATTTACCATCTAAGGGGTCATACCAGTTGCATATATATTGAAATAATTAAGTAAAACATGTGGACACAAGAATGTGTCCATAGTTTACGGATGCCACATCGGCACTATCATTTTCTATGTTCAGTGGACCGTGAAATGGGGGTAAATCTCTAATTTGGCATTAAAATTAGAAAAATCATATCATAGGAAACATATTTACTAAGTTTCGAGTTGATTGGACTTCTACTTCATCAAAAACTACCTCGACAAAACCTTTATCCTAAAGCGGGACAGACGGATGAACGAGCGAACGAACGGACGCACAGAATAGAAAACATAATGCCCATTAATGTTAAAAAAGTTAAAGCAGTGATTTGGCCAAAATGAAGTAGGGTAGAGATTAGAGGGAGGTAGGACTTTTTCGGGACTTTGGGATCGGGTGTTTTTTAGCTGGGTATTTCGGAATTGATCTTTACGGGATGTGGGAATATTTGTTTTCGAATTTCTGGATGTCGGGATATGAATTTCGTTAAAATACGCACCTAAAGATTACATGTTTTTAAGCCCGGGATTTCGGGATCAGGGCCCCCTCCGACCATCCCTCAAATTAGCCTTATACAAGATAAAATCCTACCATTGGCACTGGTGGATTGTCCTAAAAGCATATTTTATTAGCATAATTATGGTCTATAAAGTTCAATTTCTTTATTTTCCAATTAAGGGCCCCTGTCGGGACATAATGACAACAATACATTCTGATTCTTAACACATAAACATATAATGAAGATAAAATTAAAATTTCAATAAGCAGTTTCATCTATTTCATGTTTGAAGCGGTGTGATTTTAATTTAATTTGACTTAAAATTACCAAAAAATGCATTGTTGCAATGGGGAAGAATAATTGTGGCCAGAAACACGAAAATAATTGAATTTAACAGAAAGGAAACAAATAACGGACTTTAGAAAAAAGGGAGAGGGCTTTTGATACGCTTATATGAAATTCTCCAGACATAATATCTTCTACAAAAATTCATCCTACAACAGTTTACAAGCTGTATATGCCCGCGATTTCGCGGGTGTGTTCTAGTATAGTTATAATCAAGTACAATTTAACAATGAATTTTACATACTTGACAGTTAGGCTAAAATCCTTCTACACAAAATAGATACGTAAATTGCATACCTTTTAGTAGCGTACATGTACTTTTCTGCAGAGCAATCGTGCATTCAAATTTAACTAAGTAGCGTCTTCCCATATTCAGCTGGAATATTAACTTTTGGTAAATATGCAAATATATTTCTATTTGTTTAGCCGACCGGAGAATGTTTGGCTGCTATATTGGTGGACGTTACCTTTTTGCTGGACAAACAGGGACATTTGGATGTCACATTTGTCAATGTGGAAGACTCAATGGAAGTTGTTGTTCGTAAGTGTTTTGGATTCTCATAAAAATATTCAGACACAAATGAACTTCAAATTCGCCTGATATATTCCATGCATGACAATCCTTATGGACAGAACATTAAGTGTAAGATCCGATAGCATAAATGCGCACTTAAACACAACAAATACCCCTCCCTAAAATGTATTTGCAATTAATCGGCATTTCGAATTTTATTGACCTTTTGTATGCAATCAAAAAAAAACATGTTAAATTGTGCCACATCTTTTATGACAAGAAATGTTCTAAGTAATTCAAACGCATTTTTAGTAAAAGGAGAATATATGCATTCAACCTCTCGACGTTTTTTTCAATAAGCAGAAAAGTGGATAATAGTTTTCTTATATCTATCATTGTGCTGCCATGAAAGAGGACATTTTAAAATAAGACGATGAAGCTGATGTTGTTAATTAGTACAATTTAACGAGGAAATCATTATTCGCTGCATCTAGTTGTTCACTCTTTAAAAACATAATGTGCATCTAAGTCATGTACGTACAAATACCAGTATTGCATTAGTCAATCACTGGTATGAAGAGGTTGGGCTTTGATATTTGCGAGTCTAAAGTAAATTGAATCTAGTATGCATTATATAAACAGTTAATGATAGTCATTATGTTTTATTTTTCCAGTTTGCGTGTTCTGTTAATTGTTTTTGAATTGTCATTTGACTGTATGCATTATATGGTACCTGATCATTCAAACATGGCTTTTTACCTTTTGTACAATAACCTGTACATCAAATGTTTTCAAGGTCTACTGATTTCTTGTTGACGAATAAGTGATAGAAAGGTATGTCCTATTTTAGAATTGGAGGGTATATCACAAGTCACCCAGCTGATTGCAAAATTATAAAAGAAGGATGTTATGAGAGAGTTGTCAAAATCAGCGACGAGTCAGTAGAGTGTGGAAATGTGACAGCAGTTGGAAGGTGATTTATCAAGTGCAGAGTATTTGTTTGGGAAAAGAACAGACACGATTTCAGATTATAAAATTGATGTAATAATTTAAATAAATTCTGACTGCAACTGTTTGTTTTTTCATTAAGAGGCTGAATTTCGCAGGACCCTCATGATGCTTTCAACTGGTGCCAAATCCTAAAGGCCAATTATTACAAAGATGTAAAAAAAAAAATTTAACAAGTTATATTCTTTTCATGATTTTTAAATAACCTTTTATCACCATACACCTCTCAAACTAAATAGATTCTTGATTTATGTAATGAAATGATATTGAAAAACCCTGCATGGTTCAATTAAGGTTCAACTATTAAAAGAACAGACCACGGTTTGAAGTCTACGGTACTGATGAGTCATTTGTAGACGAAACGCGCGTCTGGCGTATATATTAAATTTAGTCCTGGTATCTATGACGAGTTTATTTACTTAAACCTTTGTCGACAACTATAAGAATGCATAATTTAAGGTTTATAAGTCTACGGTTACTTATATTTATATGGCAAGCCAAAGTTGACAAAAAGAGCTATTTTCTAATATTCGAAAATCATTTTTTATTATTAAAAAATCATTTTCTAATATTAGACTTTTTGTGCTGTATTTTATCTGGGATATAAATTCGACTAGAACGGACTTTTAACATTTGATTTAATCTTTTAGTGCTGTATTTTTTAATAAACATGATATGTTTTATATTGTGCTGTCTTGAGTTTATTAAACCTTTTTTTTATTTTATGCCCCATTTATGGGCATTATATTTTCTGGTCTGTGTGTCCGTTAGTCCCGCTTCAGGTTAAAGTTTTTGGTCGAGGTAGTTTTTGATTAAGTTGAAGTCCAATCCACTTGAAACTTAGGAAACATGTTCCCTATGATATTATCCTTCTACTTTTAATGCCAAATTTGAGATTTTATCCCATTTTCACGGTCCACTGAAGTCTACTGAACATAGAAAATGAGAGTGCGGATGTGGCATCCATGTACTGGGGACACATTCTTGTTTAAATATTATTTGTAAGAATGGGTTCCAAATGTTTCTTTAAAATGGGCATTGACAATTTTAATTTCCTCTTGAATGGATTTAAAATCTGGCCCAAATTGTGTTTTACTTTGGCGCTAAAATGTCAATTTTTTCTCTCGCTAAAATGTCCTCTGCCGAATGGTTCCCCCTTAACTGAACTAATCACAAGCTTAAACATGTAAAATAAGCAAAAGTTTCAAAGTCAGTAGACATGATTAAGGGGATAGGGCCAAATAATCTTCATTTTTGAAGGACATTTTAAACCTTAAAAATTGTATGCAATGGATGTATTAAAGTCTTCGAACTATTGGCTGACAGGAAAGGAAACAACAAATTCGTTTTAGTGGAAAATTATACAGTTCCGCTAGTAGTAATCTGACCTAACTAGTATTGTAGGCAGGTTCAGTTTACCGTAGGTAACCTTAAGTGACACTGAGGGCTTTGAGAGGCCAGAGAGCAACTTTTTATCCAGTTGCTTAACAGAAAGGGGTCACCCCGATTGGTCCGACACCCCATTACCCTTTGGTCTGACAATCCAGTAGTCCGACTTCAGCAGGGTGTGAATGGAGGTTTACAGAACAAGAGAATACTGGCAAAAATATAAAGAATAGAAAAAAGGGCCAAAAAATGAGGTGCTAAAATAGAAATATTATGGAGGGAGTAATGGACAAAAAGTACTAAGAGTAGGGAAAATGGATGCAAATATACCTCCTTCCCTCCTGCCCTAATTCAGACACTCATTTGTAGTATCGTTGACGAGTTACTTGAACTACTCTTTCTGTTGAGTATATTTACAGAATCATTTTATACTAAAGAGAAAATGTCAACAGCAGGGCAGTCTCTCATCATAAAGAATAATGTTCAAGTATTGAGGTTTCGGATACAATCAAAACTGTACACACAATGAAGTTACAAAAAAGAAGCATTCAATTCTTAAAATAAACTCGAAAATTGTCGAGTTAAGTTTATATTATCGATATATAAAGTAAAATTGTTCAATCGGTGATAATTTTTCTATGTAAAAAAGACTTTTGTAAGTTTAAAACTTCGATAATGATGGACAAATTGTGATGTTAGAATGAATTCGAAAATTCTAAGTTCGATATCATTCTGGTGGTACATCCATTTTCATCGAAGTTTCCGCCTTAATAAAGTCATGAAACATTTGCCACTGGACATAATACAAACAAATAACTACCAATCATTTAAAAATAGCCATGTATTTGTTCTATTTAAATCAGCGATTATATTTGTAATTTCACATTCATGATACAACAATCTTTGTTTCTGTATTAAAGTATTTTCATTTGTGTTTTTCATCTCTTTAACACAACTTTTGGGTAGGATTCAAGCAATCAGGCGCCATGAAAATAACTCTAGCAACCAGTCCGACTTCTCTTGACATTGACACTGTCACAAGAATGTACCTGTATTCATTGTTTCTATTTACAAGCACATTTGCTGTTGTTGTGAACTCGTACACTCAAACAGATTCCTTACGGAGAACGCGCCAAACTTTACAAAGTTCTATTTGGTTTACCAGTTTTCCCACTATCTTAAGAGTTGAATGTGTTAACTTGAAATAATTCACTATTCAATTAAGTACAAACACAGTTGCTAATGCCCGCGTCACACTGTCCCGATTTTTATATACGATGGACACCCGAATGCGAAAATTGTAAGTTTGTACGAAGTTGGTCCCGATCTCGTTAAAATACAAAAAAGTGACCGAAGCAAGTACGATGAATAACGAAGTTTATACGATGGTGCCGAAATTATATACGATAGCAAAAGATGGACATACGAAGGTTAACCGAAGACGGGTATTTAAGCTTCATATATCAGCCGAAGCCTACAAGTTGGATCACGAAGGCTACACGATGGATTACGATGATAGCGCGATGGCAATACGATGTCTAAAATGCGTTCTTCCTGTTTTGAACTTTTTTATGATACGAACAGAATTTCGACAACATATCGTTTCTGTATAAGTCTGCCATGTATGGCGGGAAATCGATCTTTTTGTCTAATTCTTATAAAACTTAGTTTATTATCCCCTCTCCTACTACATGTAAGTTGTGTGTAATTTGTTATGGACACTCTAGAACCACAATGCTCAAAACTTTGTATGGTGTTACTCGTTAAGAATATCTTACGCGCTATTGATTTTAAAGTTCAAAGGTCAAAGTCACAGTGGCAGTTGCAATACAAGGCAATATCACCCTTGTGGACACTCTAAAACCAATATGCTTCAAAAAAATTTAACCACATTTGGTATATTGTTCCTCCTTGTAATGATCTGACATTTTTTACGTTCAAGACCAAAGGTCAAGGTCATGCAGATGGACTTGTTTTTCTCCTTGTAATAGCATAATACACAGGAAATAAGTTGCTCAATTTTTTACCTGCTGGTTCGAAAGACAATATTAAATGTTTTTCCAGTTACTGAATGTTTTGGTTGATTTCTAAAAAAAATAATTTATGTATTAAATATGCATATTCAATTTACCATTTTCTGCATGTCTCATATACACATATAGTGTCCATATTTGTCCCCAATCTATGTTACATACGAGGAGATGCCATGCTCAGCATTGCCTTGTTTGAACTGTAAAATGTGTGGACTAGTCTGAATAATCACCCATAATTATGCCCATGTTTACTGATCTATCTTAAAGATAAGTTAATGGGTTCGTTGATCCCTTTTATTAAAAAAGAGCTCTTTCCAGGAGAATATCATAATAATATAGACAAAAGAAAGGATGTGGAGAAAGCAATAAATGCGGCAAAATATGACGTATGGAAAACAAAATGGTTATGGTGTGACAACTCAGACGATACATACAAAATTCAGAATAATGAAGAAAAAGTTGATTTCCCTATACCTGCATTGTTGGTGTACGAGGCGCGTTTATGATTTTCATTATGTTACTTGATATGAAAAATTGACAAAAAATAATATTTGACTTGTTAAAGAAATCCTGAGCCTGTAATAGCTGCTCTTCTTGTTCCATTTGAATTAATAGAAACAACGCTGTCGCCTTTCTTGATCTCATAGAATTATATGATATGAGGTCCATGTTTTGTGAACGTCTTTCTTAACTGACGTATTAGATTGTATTTTAGCGCGAAAATTAACTTACATATAGCTGGATTTATTGCCGTCGTAATTCCATCTTGTCGCCTTCGTACTTTTATTCGATGGCAACACGACGGGATTACGAGGTCTTCACGTAGTCGTGTTGCCATCGTAAGACCTTCGGGTAGCGTCGTGATTCATTCGTGTAGACATCGTAATGTCAAAATAAGCCCGATGGAAACGATGGAAACACGAATGCAATACGATGTTGAAAGATGCATTCCCGGTGACATTACGATCGTGAGGATGGTGATACGAACTCAATACGAACCCTCAACATCGGACGCACCTTCGGGGATTTTTTAACATGTTAAAAATTTTAGAACCCTTCCCGAAGTTGTCCCCAAGGGTTGAAAAAGTGGCCGATGATTAAAGATAGCACTACGAATAGCCCGATATGGATACGATCAGTCCCGATTTTGAAAATTTCCATAATCGTGTTGCAATCGGCGTAAAAATCGGGACAGTGTGACGCGGACATTAAGGACAAACAAAACGTATGTTCTTCTCACAACAATTCTGTACACTCTCTGAACCAAGCATACCAATCGAGTTAAAAGCATGCATATTTGGAGCCTGAACTTTCTTAATTCTCTACTTTGGGTGAGATACAAAGCTGCGTATAATCATTTTAGTTATTTGACAAAACTTCACAAATGTAATTGACAATGGAAATGGGGAATGTGTCAAAGAGACAACAACCCAACAAAATGCAGAAAAGAGCCAAACACCACCAATGGGTCGTCATAAAACCATGCACCTGGAGGAGGTCTTCAAAACAACTCCTGGAGCAGGATCTGCTTACCCTTCCGGAGTACCTGAGATATCCCTTGTTTTGGTGGGGTTCGTGTTGTTAATTCTTTAGTTTTCTACGTTGTGTCATGTGTACTATTGTTGGTTTGTACGTCTTTTCATTTTAAGCCTTGGCGTTGTTAGTTTATTTTAGTTTATTTTAGATTTATGAGTTTGACTGTCCTTTGGTATCTTTTGTCCCTCTTTTATACGACCGCAAAAAAATTTGCGTTTGCGGTCCTATATTGGTATGACGTTGGCGTCGTCGTCTTGTGAAATCTAAAGGGTCAAAAATTGAACTTTATTTGATTTCATCAAAAATTGAATTCTTGGGGTTCTTTAATATGCTGAGTCTAACCATGTATTTAGATTTTGGATATTGGAATACTTCAAAGGGATGGAAAGAATCGTCTTTGGGAGTTATGGCTCAAACCGTTAAGGAAAAAGGTGTTTCTAGTTGCAAACTTCATTACAAATTTGATTTGAGATCTTTTTTGGAATAAGGGAAAGGGGAGATGAAAAAAAATAATGGAGGGGGATGTTCAATTTTTCAGATTTCAGAAGTAAAAAGAAAATTTCAAACATTTTTTTTTTATGAGAGGATTAATATTCAATAGGAAAGTTAATTGCTCAAAAGCAAACAAATAACTTTAAGTTCATCAGACCACAGTCATACTGTTAGTCCAGCGGCTACAAGCATATTTCAGACGAATTGTGCACATCCTCTTCGATGTAGAGTTTTGGATAGATTGATTTAAACAAAATAAAATCACTATAGTACTAAAAAATATTTAAAATTACTACTATTTGGCAAAGAATACATGTTTATTCACAGTCTCCATGAAATGCACACATCGCAGTGCACGGGATACCCGATTTTCTTTCTTACATGCGTAATGTACAAGCTTTTGACAAAATGATGAGGCCTCAAAAAGAGTTTTTAAAAGGTTATCCTCTTTGTCCCCGCCTGGAGTGGGTAGCATAAGAGTCAATCCCAAGCTCGTCTCCCTAAACACCTACCTAAGTATATTGCATGATTTACATGCTGGAAAAGACTAGACCAAGTTGAGGGAATAGCCTCAAAAAGCCTTCCCTTTTGCGCAAATAGTTATTTTCTTGCTTCGTTAACCATATCTGTTTCTTTTTTTCGATCTTACAAACAACAAAACCACGTATCGTTTTCAATGACGTTAAACTTATCAAATCCATATGGTGATGTTGGCTGGTCATGCAATCATCATTCTAAATGCTATAGTCACATCTTCAAACTCCATTAATGTCACCAACGCAGTTCCTTTTCCAGCAAACGTGTTATCTTTTAATGCCTAGTGCATTTGAAAGGTCATTGATTGATATATATCTTATACTTTTTTCCCTTTCAAATGCAAACCAAAGTTTGTCTGCCCCTATGTCACGGAATAGCGAAACAGCAATGACATCAGTATCGACTGTTTGAGTCATGACTCAGTTAAGTCTGTGTTTCACTGCACCAGACACATCGAACTTGATTCTAGTGTCAGTCTCTAAGTGTTTACATGGTGCTAAACTTGAAACATCATCCAATGGTGGATAACACGGAACATCCTGATCATTTGTTGCTTCAACTACCTTGTACTCAAAATTGTATTGATAGTTATCAAAGGTACCATGATTATAATTTAGTACGCCAGACGCGCGTTTCGTCTACATAAGACTCATCAGTGACGCTCATATCAAAATATTTATAAAGCCAAACAAGTAAAAAGTTGAATAGCATTGAGGATCCAAAAGTCCAAAAAGTTGTGCCAAATACGGCTAAGGTAATCTATACCTTGGATAAGAAAATCCTTAGGTTTTCGGTAAATTCATAGTTTTGTAAACAGGAAATTTATAAAATGACCACATTAATGTGGAATTACTATAGTGATTTTATTTTGTTTAAATCAATCTATCCAAAACTCTACATCGAAGAAATAAATTGAGGACTCATCTTTGAAATTTACGTCATATTTTTACCGGAAGTGTCAAATTTATATCTTAACATTTACAACATGCTAGAATAAGTGGTTTTGTGGATAACTTAAAGCCAAAAGTTTAATGACCAGCACAAAATAAAAAAAAATTCTTTACATTTTGAAAAAAGTTGAAAATTTGAATAAAAAATTGATATTTCTATTCCGCCATTTTGGATACTACCGGAATAAAGGATTTTTAAGACATATGTCTTATACATTGTATCCATCAGAAGCACCAAAGAAAGGTTCCTTTACAATGTAATGATAGTAGCAATACGTTAAAACACATTTCAATTACCCTCCCTAAAAATAAACTTATTTAAGTACAATGTCAGCCATGTTGGATTTTAACCAGAAGTTGGGTTTCTGAAGACATCTAATCTATTTAATTTATCCAAAAGTAGTAAAAAACAAAGGTCTGTACCAAATATTATGATAGTAGCATGATAATAACACATTTTTACACGCTAGCCTTCGATATTGGGCTGATTTAAGTATGAAGTCCGCCATTTTGGATTTTAACGGAAGTGAGACATTTTTTTCAAGGCACTGGCTACGGTTACATGGAAATGTAACAATAATAAAAATATTATTGTTACATAGGAGACTAAATGCCGGAATGCAAAGGCGGATAAGGAACTGATTAATTACGAATGTAACAATAATTACTGAGGCTACGGTTACATTGCGTTATTGTTACATGAAAAACAGCAATCATTAAACTTAAATCTTGTATAGTTACAACTTTTGTTGCCTTAATCTTGCATATGTACGAAATAATACTTGTAATAACGATAAATAATAAATATCATCGTTAACAAATGGTGTTTAAATTGTTTTTTCTAACGTATAAATGGTTTTGGTGTTTTAAAGCTACTACTTTTTAAATTGTTATTTGGATGGAGAGTTGTCTCATTGGCACTCACACCACATCTTCCTATATCTAACTACTTTAGATAAGTAGTGCCAAAGGCGAAAATATATAGACCAATGGTTTGTTGTTGAGAACTCGGGCTGAGAAAAGTGTTCACTTTAAGTATTTAACTGCACACCTACTCGTATTACTGTCATTATACAATGCACAATGGATGAAGAGATTCTTGTGACCAATTTTGTTGTGGGTGAAAAATTTAATACTTAGGATTCGTTTGAAACAAAACTGAAACAATATCAAGACACAAATTTCATTCAGCTATACAAACTTCTTGTCAAAGTACCTAATAACTGACTCAAGATTAGTGTCTTTAAGTTCACGATAAAATTCTGAGTAGCTGTCTTCGGTCCTAGCATATGCCATCTTTTGAAGCAATTCAAGAGCCAAAATACGTTCGTCTTTTGAAATTCCAAGCTTCTCAGTAGTCACTTCTCTCTTGAAAGTTCTTAGTACATGGAAAAGACATATTAGTAAGGGTACATTTGGTATTTCTTCCCTAATGACGTCTCTCTCGATCATGTCTTTGTCACTCATTACACATCGTATTTTGGACCAGTTTTCTTTGTACTTTTTGAAGAGTTGCGTTATTTCTTTTATAGTTTCTCGAGATTCGTCAGAAACTATCCAGAATGCTATAACCTCGCTCTCGCCGTTTCCATCAACAGACATAAGTACAAAAAGAGGAAGAGTATCTTTAAAACACCAAAACCATTTATACGTTAGAAAAAACAATTTAAACACCATTTGTTAACGATAATATTTATTATTTATCATTATTTCAAGTATTATTTCGTACATATGCAAGATTAAGGCAACAAAAGTTATAACTATACAAGATTTAAGTTTAATGATTGATGTTTTTCATGTAACAATAACGCCATGTAACCGTAGCCTCAGTAATTATTGTTACATTCGTAATTAATCGGTTCCTTACCCGACTTTGCATTCCGGCATTTAGTCTCCTATGTAACAATAATATTTTTATTATTGTTACATTTCCATGTAACCGTAGCCAGTGCCTTTTTTCAAATGCCTCCCTATCTGAAATAAAAGAGTAATAGTTGAGGAAGGTCTATGTCAAATTTCATGCTTGTAGCAGGATGTGCACAATAATTTTTCACAAAGCCGCCGGACTATGTGTCAGAAACCTATGCTGTGTCAACTATTTAATCACAATCCAAATTCAGAGCTATATCCAGCTTGAATGTTGTGTCCATACTTGCCCCAAGCGTTCAGGGTTCGACTTCTGCGGTCGTATAAAGCTGAGCCCTGCGGAGCATCCGGTTTAAATTGGACTTTAATTAACAATAATATATATATATTAAAATAACAAAGGCCAGAGGCTCCCGACTTGGGACAGGCCATAAATGCAGTTGATAAACGTATTCAGTAAATATGCCTTTGTTGATCTTGCATGTTTTTTTTAATATCAGTTCATCTGTGAGTTTTAAAGTTTAGTATGACATCCATTTTCACTGAACTAGTACACTTTTTTTTATTTTGAGGGGCCAACCGAGGCCCACCTCTGGGTGCAGTAATTTCTCGATGCGTTGAAGACACATTGATAGACTTCTCCTGCTGTCTGCTCTTTGGTCGGGTTGTCACAGTGTTTCTTTGACATATTCCTATTTTCCATTCTCAATTTAATAGTATATTTATTTTGATAAATGCATCTCAATCATTCTATATGCTTTTTGGATAAATATTGTATACTTAATGCCTGGGTATGAGTGGAATCGGCGTTTTGCATTTGCGCCGATCTGCATTTCATTTGCGCCAATTTTTTCTTTCATTTGCGCCCATTTTCTTTTTCATTTGCGCCCATTTTTTTACAGGTAAATTAGAGGTTAATAACAGGTGAATATTTATAAGAAGAGGTGGTATTAGTGCCAACTCTTATTTTTCATATAACATTTAACAAGGACCTCTCTCGTTAGACAGTTGTACAAATGTTATGAATTATCAATCATAACATCTTATTCTATATAACTGTTTTGAACTCTGAAAAGTATTGCGAAAAGTTAATGCTGAATATTTATATAGCTCTGAGTTAACCTCGGTTGATATAATTTATCACACAAATTTCCAGAAATTGATTCAACCGCATTTAAGAAATTACTGCCGTTTGAAAGTGTAGAACCTACGTCTAGTTTTCTGCAGTAAACAATCGGCCTAATGTAACCGTCTATTTTTGAAAATTTTAATGGGACCCCTTCCAGAGATGGACATCTAGTTTGAAAGTGTTGAAGGTTTTCTTCCTCAAGTTTGCATAGCAGACAAATTGGGTTGTACTTCCTATATTAAGTGTATCTTTAGTTGCTTGTTAAAGGTAGGTCTAAAATATAGTATTCTAGCTTTTTTTTTTTATATAAATTGGCTTTCTTTACAATCCCTGGAATTTACATGTAAATGTATGAACAGGATTGGGGAAATGTTCGTAAATGTCGCCAACGTCGCCAACATTCTGAACAGTACCCTGTTCGCCAACGTCGCCAACGTCGCCAACGTCGCCAACATTTTGAACAGTACCCCTGTTCGCCAACTTCGCCAACGTCGCCAACATTCTAACCAGTACCCCTGTTCGCCAATGTCGCAAACGTCGCCAACATTCTAACCAGTACCCCTGTTCGCCAACGTCGCCAACATTCTAACCAGTACCCCTGTTTGCCAACGTCGCCAACATTCTAACCAGTACCCCTGTTCGCCAACATCGCCAACGTCGCCAACATTCTAACCAGTACCCCTGTTCGCCAACGTCGCCAACGTCGCCAACATTCTAACCAGTACCCCTGTTCGCCAACGTCGCCAACGTCGCCAACATTCTAACCAGTACCCCTGTTCGCCAACGTCGCCAACGTCGCCAACATTCTAACCAGTACCCCTGTTCGCCAACGTCGCCAACATTCTAACCAGTACCCCTGTTCGCCAACGTCGCCAACATTCTAACCAGTACCCCTGTTCGCCATCGTCGCCAACGTCGCCAACATTCTTACCAGTATCCCTGTTCGCCAATGTCGCCAACATTCTGAATGGTAACCTTGTTCGCCAACGTCGCCAACGTCGCCAACATTCTGAACAGTACCCCTGTTTGCCAACATTCTTACCAGTACCCTTGTTCGCCAACGTTGCCAATATTCTGACCAGTACCCCTGTTCGCTAACGTCGCCAACATTCTAAACAGTACCCCTGTTTTAGTACCACTGTTTGCATACTATCTAAACATAATGAAGGTGCCAACTAAAAATATATTTAATGTTATTTAAATATAACATCTTCTTATTTTCGCTTGTGTTTGTAACACTGCATTTAGTTCAAATAAAAAAAATCTCTATTACTAAAAAATTATTACACCAGGGTTTTCATTATCACAAACCAGTCATTACATTAACTAAATTTCATCATTGATACAAAGACATAATTCAAAAATAAATCAACATGCAAACTTTTTATATGTAATGTTCAGGACAATAAGGTATTTGATAACAAACCTTTTATGGTAATATACTATACAAAACACAAAAATGTTGTCATTCCTAATTAAAGCTAACAAAACCTAGTTATTCAGAAGGAATATCGGTATATAGATATATTTTCTTTTATTTTTTAAAATAAATAAGGACTTTAGTTTTCTCGTTTCAATTGTTTTACATTGTCTCATCAGGGCCTTTTAAAGCTGAGTATGCGTTATGGGCTTTGCTCATTGTTAAGGCTGTACGGTGACCTTAAGTTGTTAATGTCTGTGGCATTTTGGTCTCTTGTGGAAAGATGTCTCATTGGCAATCATTATACCACATCTTCTTTTTTTTTCTTAAATAATCCCATAATCCTGTTAGCCAAATTCCACAACTTCCAAATGGTTTTAACAAGTACCCCTGTTTCTACAGTTTATTAAAGAGTCTTTCAAACAAGTACCACTTGTTTGCCTTAAAATTGCCAACATTCAATCATTAAAAAAACATATAAAAACAAGAATAAATAAAAAACTCATAATGACAATCAATACTTAAAAATATAAGGAATATATACTTGACCATCTTTTGTGAAATAAAAAATTCATGCAAATCTAATACCATCTCTAAAAAGTAATAGTTTAATCAAGTTGAACAATTGCAACCTATCCAGAAACTAAATAGTGCTACATTTTTTATGAGTAAATAGCTATAGCCCATAAATAGTTTCCAAAAAGGAATACAAAAATCTTTAAAAAACACTTATCAGCCTGCTAACACCCATTTAAACATCATTATAAAATGTAACAAGTGCTTTAAAAATAAAAAGCAGAAACTCAACAATAAAAATAAGGTCAATAACATGTACATATGACAAACATTTATAACTTCGTAACATTATATATCTGTATAAAAATAAAATGTAAAAAGCATTCAATTCTTGAACTTTAAAATAACTATAGGCTTTAAAGAGCCTGTGCTGTTGACCTTAGTCTAAGTGCATATTCTACAGACTCAGAACACTTACTCTCCAACATTGATCTTGTCAGAATATCTCAATTCATTACAGTTAATAACTAGATAATAAGACAAAATTTGCATTTTACACTGTGTACTTTTTTTTACCATGTCTGCCATCTTGATTGTCAGGCGGACAGGCTCAAAAAACATATTTTACAAAAAAATACATATTCCAATTATAATTGTAGCCATGTCTGGTAAAATTTTACCTACAAGTTTCAGATTACATCTTTGTAAAGTAAACCATGTAAATAGACAATTTTATATAGTAATTATATAAATTAAATTTATATTCAACTAAAGATTTCTTGCTGTTGTGCAATACACAGTGCAGTTGCAATACTAAGTATGCTGTGGGGCAATACTAAGTATGCTGTTGGGCAATACTTTGTAAATCTTTTGTCAAAACTTCAAGATTTTTTATTTCTTAAACACCATAAAATTACAATGGTACAAAGAAGTTCATCAAAAGTTATATAACATAACACAAACACACTATATCAACTATAAAAAAAATAAAGTTCAATAACTTTTCAACATTTCATAAGAAAATTTATAAAAAAAACTAAAAAAAGGTTATCTTAATAATAATAAATAAAAATCAGTCATCAAATCTTTATAAAAACTTCTTTATGCACTTTAAGGATACTGTCCAAAACCTGAAAATCAACTCTTTTTATAAATAAAATCTTACAATTACTCATAAGGGTAAAATCTTCAATTTATAAAAACCAAAAGAAAGCTTACATCAATAAATGTAAAGTTTAAAAAAATGCAAAAAGCATTTTTCAGTAACTGTCCGAAAACTTAAAAATCACCCTTTTTGTATAAAATAAATCCCCATAAATCAAAAAAGGTATAGTATAAAATGTATAAGAAAGCTTACATCAATAAATATAAAGTTTAAAAAAATGCAACTAGAGGCTCTAAAGAGCCTGTGTCGCTCACCTTGGTCTATGTGCATATTAAACAAAGGACACAAATGGATTCATGACAAAATTGTATTTTGGTGATGGTGATGTGTTTGAAGTTCTTACTTTACTGAACGTTCTTGCTTCTTACAATTATATCTATAATGAACCTTGCCCATTAGTAACAGAGAAAAATATTTGGTAAAAATTTACATAAATTTACCGAATTAATGAAAATTGTTAAAAATTGACTATAAGGGCAATAACTCCTTAAGGGGTCAATTGACCATTTAGTTCATGTTGACTTATTTGTAGATCTTACTGAACATTATTGCTGTTTACAGTTTATCTCTATCTATAATAGTATTCAAGATAATAACCAAAAACAGCAAAATTTCTTTAAAATTACCAATTGGAGGGCAGCAAGCCAACAACCGATTGTCCAATTCATCTGAAAATTTCAGGGCAGATAGATATTGACCTGATAAACATTTTTATCCCATGTCAAATTTCCTCAAAATGCTTTGGTTTTTGAGTTATAAGCCAAAAACTGCATTTTACCCCTATGTTCTATTTTTAGCCTTGCGGCCATCTTGGTTGGTTGACCGGGTCACGCCACACATTTTTTAAACTAGATACCCCAAAGATGATTGTGGCCAAGTTTGGATTAATTTGGCTCACTAGTTTCAGAGGAGAAGATTTTTGTAAAAGATTACTTAAGATTTATGAAAAATGGTTAAAAATTGACTATAAAGGGCAATAACTCCTAAAGGGGTCAACTGACCATTTCGGTCATGTTGACTTATTTGTAAATCTAACTTTGCTGAACATTATTACTGTTTACAGTTTATCTCTATCTATAATAATATTCAAGATAATAACCAAAAACAGCAAAATTTCCTCAAAATTACCAATTCAGGGGCAGCAATCCAACAACAGGTTTAACCGATTCATCTGAAAATTTCAGGGCAGATAGATCTTGACCTGATAAACAATTTTTACCTCATGTCAGATTTCCTCTAAATGCTTTGGTTTTTGAGTTATAAGCCAAAAACTGCATTTTACCCCTATGTTCTATTTTTAGCCGTGGCGGCCATCTTGGTTGGATGACCGGGTCACGCCACACATTTTTTAAACTAGATACCCCAATGATGATTGTGGCCAAGTTTGGTTTGATTTGGCCCAGTAGTTTCAGAGGAGAAGATTTTTGTAAAAGCTAACGCCGGACGGACGCCGGACGCCAAGTGATGAGAAAAGCTCACTTGGCCCTTTGGGCCAGGTGAGCTAAAAAGCATTTTTCAGTAACTGCCCGAAAAACTTAAAAATCACCCTTTTTGTATAAAATAAATCCCCATAAATCAAAAAAGGTATAGTATAAAATGTATAAAAATCAAAAGGAAGCTCATAAAATCAAACAATTCACCACAGTTTCTTGCAAGTTGGTAAAACTATTTTTAAGGTTATAGTCCATAAACTGGATAATCTCCCCTTTTTTAATAAATAAAAGTAGGAAACGGAAAATCAGGTATATTATTATAAAAAAAAAACAACTCATGGCAATATATATATATATAAAAATAATTCACCAAAGTTCTTTTCATATTGGTTAAAGCGTTTTTAAGTTAATGTCAAACATTTTAAAAACGAACAAAACAAACATAAAAACAAACTTTTAACAATATACCATAATATGTCAGTCGAGTTATGTCCCTTAAACATTAAGATATTTTTACTTGTATTTTAAAGAAAAAAGTCATCCTATCTTCTGTATTGAATTCTTATGATTTCTTTACTCTAATAAAATTTTAAATTATCTGCCCTTTACAAATGTCTTTACTAATCATTTAAGGTGGTACCCAACACTTTCACTAAAATTAATTTGGCTCGTTTAATTTTCATAAAATTTTGACAAAGTATTCACTTTGACCCTTTAACAAAAATATAAAAGTATCAAAAATTTTGAACCAACTGTTTTATCAGAAAAATTACACTGGTTATATAGCAGTTTAACAAACACCAATTTTAATCACTGAGAAGCTTAATATTCCCTTTACAACACAACATAAATAAAACGTAAAGCTGATTTTACAGAGTTATCTCCCTGTAGTGTAAGGTACCACCTTAAGTGTAATTTCATAGACAATTAAAATCCCATTTGTCTGTTATCGTCAAAACACTGCTCATTTACAAGCCCCCAAGAAGCAATTTGTTTAGGCCTTGCCCAAATACCTTTAAAAGATCTTTGCCCAATCAGTTTCTTTGTTCAATTAATAAGATGAAACATTAAACTCTAATAAAAAAAAATCAGCAGCATGGAAAAAATCATAAAAGGCATGAATTTACACCACAAAACTTAATAACTTTTCTGGGATTGTAAGAAAAATTTGCTTATACAAGTAAATTTTAAAGAAAATTAAGGGGAGATTATTCAAACATTATTTATTTACTTATATGTGTATATACATCTTGTCTTGTGGTCATAAAATTTTCGAGCACGTACTCAGACTCAAGGATCAACCAATCAAAATGCTGGATTTCAGGTTTCGAGCATGATTTTTGTGCTCCGAGCACTGAGCAAAGTTTTATGACTTCAACCCCTTATCACTATTAGCCTACTCAGCCGGCCGACCTGGCCGCTCGACCTTTTGACGCATACAACAATCACTTTTCCATTGTGGCGTCAGATATTTTGTTTTATGACGTCAAAATTTTACGGGAACCTGTGTAATATCCAAAAATGGCGGACAAATAGCGATAAGGTGTATTTTTTTTACTTCTTAAAGTAAATAAAGATAACTTGTACAAGTAGTACCCCTGACTGTATGTCCCATAAATGGGCGTAAAACAAGCATTCTGTGAGTATTGCATGGCAATGCAAAATCCCCTACGATTTAAAAAAATCATTGTATTGAAACAAAATTGTAATTTGATTTATAACTTGTAATTGTAAACCTTAAAACAAAAGTCAAGTTAATGTATTTAAGCATGACAAAAAAGTGTTTAAAAGATTATTTCCGATAATTTTCTAAGCCCAACAACCATTACTCTGCACAAAATTATCAAACAAAATCAAAATTTAAACTTTAACTGTTACTTGGTATGATAAAGTTATATACTAATTATCAAATCCATATATTCAAAAATAACAAAAAAGGTGAGGAAAACTGATTATTTCAGTGAATTTTCAAAAGTCTAAGGACCATAACCCTGCCCTAAATCATTAGACTGAAACAAAATTCAAACTTCTTTGTAACTTGCAATGATATAATAAAAAAACAAACATCAAATCTTCACAAATAACAAAAACAGTGAGTAAAACTAATTTGCAAAACTGATGCTGATTAAAGAAACAAACCAATACTTTAAACTTAAACTGTTCAGTGGACCGTGAAATTAAAATAAAAACTCTTAATTTGGCATTAAAATTAAAAAGATCATATCATAAGAAACTTGTGTTCAAAGTTAATTGCAATACAATTTCATCTAAAACTATTATAACCAAACCTTTTACCTAAAGAGAAACAAATAAACAAACGATCGCACAGTCCAAAAAACATAATGCCCATAAATGGGGCATACAAATTATTTTCAGGGGAGTATCCAGCCATTTTAAAAGGGAGGTTCCCAACACAAAACAAAGGGGGGTTCCAACTTTATGTCCTCATTCAAATGCATTAATCCGCCAAAAAAAATGGGGGGTTCCAACCCTGTAACCCTCCCCTGGATCCACCAATAATTTTAAATGGTCTTGCTGATAATTTTTGTTGTATACTTTTTGTTTATCCCTTTCAACCAAATTAAAAACCGGACCTAAAATTAAAAATTTAATTTAACAGTTAAATTCGGTATATCAAAGTACACCAAGAATTCGATTTTTAAGTTAAGGCCATAACTCTCAAAATAAATTTAATAAAAAATAAAATGGTGCTATGAAACTCCAAAGATATATATGTTAAAAAAAATCTTCAATCAAAAGCAGGTTCAGCTTCACAATATGCTTTCATATAAAAAATGTTATAAATGGTAACAGTTATAAATGCAAAGAAAGTTGTTTCTGTGGTGTTAGGTTGATTACTACCCTAAAAAAATTGTCGTCAGAAAGATTAAATAAAATTATTTGATTTTTACCTGTTACATGAGGGTAGTAAAGGGGGTATTAAACACGCAAACACATGAAATAAAAATCTCAAAAACGTTGCACGAAAAATAAAGGTCGGAAAAAATAAAGCATGACAAAAATAGCTGTATATATTAAAGAAAAAAGTACCAAAAGTAATTATTGAGTCGTTCTTCAAGATCATGCAGCCTTTATTAATGAACATACAAACCTTGCAGTCAACTTTTAGCATCTGCTACTTGCATCTTAATTATTTGAAAATAAAATATTATTGATAGTAATTTGATAGACTTCATTCATACAATAAATTTTGCAAAAGTAAAACAGTACATCAATTACTATTAGATTACACAAATTTCAGAAGATATTACACTATATTCCACACTTTTTAACCAAATGCGGGACATGCAAGAGAAATTAATAGCACAAACACGAAACACGGAAAAAAAATAAGGGGAAACACAAAGCAGGCAAATCAAGCCAAACACGAAAAAAGGAGAAATGAAAACATCAAAACACGAAATTTACGGAAAATAAAAAGGCCGAAAACGTTAAAAAAAATAACCCTTTACCACCCTTTTACATGTATATCATTGCGGCATACCATGTATATAGGGCATAATATAAATACTGTATAAACTCACAAAAATCTCATTTATTATCTCAAATAAAAGTATTATACCTTAAATTTTATTATTAATAATTAATAGTAAATAGAACAGTTAATGAGCATGACTGCATTTTTAATCAGTTAATAGTCCCATTATGTCCAAGACCACACTTATTTTGCAGTGCATTTCTTTTAAAACAAAAATGAAAATAAAAAAAATCCCACCTGCGCTTTCTCAAAGAAACTTTTACAGTGTGTTGTACTATTTTTGTGACAAATTATAGAAAAATTATAGAAAACTTCATTGGCTCTAACTCCAAACATGGACAATTTCATGTTTCTGGCGTCTTGAAATCTTTTCACAGCTTCCAAAGTGCTAATTTTTAGTGTAATTCAACCCCCCTACTTGCAATTTGAGGCATTAAACATGGAAAAATTATTTTGGAAGGCATATAAAAATTAATGGCAAGTAACCGACTGTAAAACACTAGGGACTATATTTGTAAACAACGAAAATCAAGAGACGACAATTGTGGTCTCAAACCTAATAGAATATAAAGAGTTGTAAAATTTTAAAAGAACTTGGTATGACCAAAGCTTAATAAATTATAGCACTAATTACAAAGTTTCATAACAATAGCATGTATATTATATACAATAAGGTAAGGTCTATACTCATCTTTGCGTGTAAAATTTTGACGTTAAAATTCAAAAATTTCAACTATCAACATTTTGGGCTTTAAAAATTAAAATAGTGCAAAAAAAAATCCTCTTTAAATGCCTTAATATATATAACTATGCATTTAAATGGAAACATCAAGTTTGACCCCACAGGCACTCATCTCAAAAAAAAAATCCTATATATATATGTATACATGTAGGTAAGGATTTTTTCTAAGACGAGTGCCTGTGTTGGACCCTCCCCCCTTTTACCCTAGGTTGGGAACCCCAGTCTTAATGTTTATCCACAAGTCCTACAGCATTGATTGTAAAATTGCTCTCGGGCTTGTAAAATTCTTCTCTACAAGCCAATATAATCCAACCAGAGACATATAATACAATATTGTATTATACTGTTTATAATCCAACTAAAATTTTCAAAAAAATAAGTGTCTGGCTTCAAAACGCAAAAGTTAAGCGTAACAATTGGAACCCCTTTTAAAAATGTCTTAATTTGTCCCTAAGTGTTCTGATAGTAATAGTAGTAAAACGGAATACGTCTCACATTCTTATTTATAAGTTGAAACATGCCGGTCATGGACATTTGTCATTTACATGTAACGTTAGGGCCTAATCACTTTTAAACTAAAATGTAATCCCTTTTTTTAGTCGGTATTTAATGTTTAAAACTTACAAAAAATAAGGAACATACTGTATACCATTTCACAGCATTATAATGTTCTATATCACCTATTATTTTAAAATTAAGACTCAGTAAACGGTTAGCGGTCAATATTTCCAGGAAAAGTTAGAGAAAACGGATGTTGACAACATGTGTATTTCCAGAAACAAGGACGGATACAATCCGAATTTAATTTTTCGCCATAAAATTGTTACCTATAATAATACATGTATTTTTATATCTAAATTTAATGTTTACAAACATACTAAACAAAACGTAAAAATATTTTTTGCAAACTGTGCAAACAGAACTTCAGAAATAATGTTGGATATATTGGGTGAATAAAACATACAAAAATAAATATTGGCGAACTCGGCTAAATTGGCAAACTTCAGTAAGTTGGCAAATATTACATATACACATTGCATGGCAAGCAGTAATGTTTTCCTGAATGTTTGCAACCAAGCGAACAGTATTAGTTTGTAAATGTTTGCGAATAGTAATGACTACATAAATACTAGCAATGTTAGCGACGCTGGCGATATTTGAATGAATTTGTAAATGTTGGCGAACAGTATTAAGTTTTGTAAATGTTGGCGACATTGGCGAACAGTTATGAGTTCATAAATGTTGGCGATGTTGGCAAACAGTAATGTTTCATAAATGTTGGCGATGTTGGCGAACAGTACAGTTTGTAAATGTTGGCAACGTAGGCGACATTGCTAAACAGTGATGTTTCATAAATGTTGGCGACGTTGGCGAACAGTAATGAGTTTGTAAATGTTGGCGACGTGGGCGACGTTGGTGAACAGTAATGTTTCATAAATGTTGGCGACGTTGGCGAACAGTATTCAGTTCATAAATGATGGCGAAGTTGGCGACGTTGGCGAACAGTATTGAGTTCATAAATGTTGGCGACGTTGGCGACGTTGGCGAACAGTAATGTTTCATAAATGTTGGCGACGTTGGCGAACAGTATTCAGTTCATAAATGTTGGCGACGTTGGCGAACAGTATTGAGTTCATAAATGTTGGCGACGTTGGCGACATTGGCGAACAGTATTGAGTTCATAAATGGTGGCGACGTTGGCGACGTTGGCTAATAGTAATGATTTCGTAAATGTTGGCGACGTTGGCGACATTTACGAACATTTACACAATCCTGTACCAGAATGTGAATTTACCTGTAGGAACTAACCTGTAATATAAATCGGCGCAAATGAAAGAATGAACATTTTTAAAATCGGCTCAAATGGCATACTCCCAGTGGAATAGTAAGTTTATTGTCCCTCGAAGTGCCACTATTGGCCTGAGGCATAGCTGAGGCGACAATAAATGTACTATTTCCAGTCAGTAAGTGTTTTATTATAACGACAACAGACAACAAATGCCGGAGATACATCAACTATTGTTAAAAAAAAAGGAAGAGGAAACATAACCATACGGGTGTTAAACGTTTACTAATATTCTAAAATGAAAAGCGGCTATGTTCATCACTGACCGTAACCTTATTTTACAATAGGTAAAACGGCGCGTTGCAACTACCGAGGTATTTTCAAAATCATCCAATCCAATAGCTGCGTTTGAAATGCCGCGAAATATAATGTCGCGTGCGGAAAAATAGTCTTAGGGAGGTCCAATATGTCAAATAGTTCAACGCTTGCAATTTGAAATGGAAGGTCCAGTGAGTTTTTGATTTTTGATTATAGAATTCAAGTGGGAAAATATATGTGGTAATTTTGGTCTTCTACTGGCAGTTAATCCTTGCCAAAGTTGGACGTCCGTTTGCTTGTGCGGGATGTATAATTTTTAACAAATATCAGAGATCCTTCTGTGGCCTCTTGTCTGAGCCTATTGAAAGGCAAAATGTTGTCTGTATTCAATATAGTAATTTCATTGTCTAATAAAGCATGGGTGGGTGGATTTTTTTTTATCCTTACTGAAATCCATGTATAGCAATAAAGAGCTCATAGTTAAATTAGACAATTCTTCACTCTCAGAGGTTTTGTCATCTAGTGTTGGTGTGTTACTGGGCGACAAATTTAGTCCAAGTCTTTTTAATGTATTTATTAATGACATAACTAAGTTATTTGATACTTCATGTTGTCCTGTATCACTTGGATCTCAGTTCCTTAATAGTTTATTGCACGCAGATGATTTACTTCTTATATCAGAATCAGCTGCAGGGTTACAGAATTCTTTGAAAATTGGTTTATAACTATAGTAAAAATTGGGGGCTTGAAATACATTATGATATCCTACTTTTAAGGACATGTTACACGTGCCTACCCTTTTCTCTAATTTTCCTATGAATTAAAAATCGCCGAACAATTTAAATGAAGAATCGTGCATAATCATTTGTGGACATTACTTAAACCAAACTACACAGACACAATAAATTCAGGATCTTTTGGAATCATAGAGTCTAATGAAGCCCATTATCATTGGTCCGACTATTTACCTGAAAGGAAATTCATAGGCAGAACAACAAAAGAGAGAATCATTTTTGTCCCCACCCCCATTCCCGAAATTCCTTTCGAATAAAAAAAAATCTGAATCAAATGTATACTTTTTTATTTAAATGAGTTCTGTTTTATAAAACGATGTTGGAAAATATATTTTAAAACTACTCATGCTTCATCGATCTCCTTCGAAACACGATGTTCTATCGTCATCATTATATTATTGCCGGACAAATAGCGAAATTGCTATTTGTTCGGATTGCTGTTCTGTTATGGGTATATTGGTTTTTGGTGATTCTCATTGTTCATAAGTATGTATTTATTAAACATCATGGGCTTTCAAATTGTTGGGTTTAAGGTTAATTCCCAGGCAAATCAAATTAAGATAAATACACTGAAAGTTTCGCCAGAAACGCATGTGATTTGTATTTAAATCCTATTCATTATTATGACACTAAAGAGATTCGCAAATCATTGTCCGCTTAATTGGCTGACTATCTTTTAGTTATAAGGCAAATAAAGTAGATATATTTTTTTTCTTACAATAATTGTGGTGTTCTTCAATGTTTTCAATGTGATCACAGCAATCTATTCGTCTGATGGACAAATTCAATATAACGTTGCAGATGTGAATGCATATTTTACGTTAATTATGTATAAGTTGGTGTATAAATAAAGGCAACAGTAGTTTACCGCTGTTGGAAATTCATAAATCGATTGAGAAAAACACAAATCCGGGTTACAAACTCAAACTGAGGGAAACCCATCAAATATAAGAGAACTACAACGAAACAGAAACACAACATTAAAATGTAACACTCACAGAAACAAACTATTATAATATAACAATGGCCATTTCCCTGACTTGCAGGACATTTTAATACAAAAATGGTGGGTATACATGAATATTACCGAATTAATACGATCAGTATATTGAATTTGTATATATCGGATTTAAAAGATTACAAGTGCATGATACAACGCGATGGAAAATATTCTTCAATATTATTTCAATACTTATAGATTATCATTGATCATCTCAACGAGATTGATTTTCTCGTTTGAGCCGGGACGGCAAAAAAACGAGAAAGGCAATCGAGTTAAGATGACCAATGATAATCTGTTTATCGCTAATTTTCTTATGACGACGTTGTCAATTTCATGTTAATTTCGTTAGCAATGCCACGTACCTGCTGAGTTTCTAGCGATAATTTGTCCATCTCAAGCGAGTTGCATGATATGAAAACTATCACACAATAAAGATCAAACGAAAACTGCACAAAATAGCGATAAAAACCATCATTGATACTATGTGTACAACTCCTGAAACTTTTAAACTTGCAATAAGTATATTAGCACACTGTCCCTTTCTGTCATCGTATTTATTCTTCTTTTTTGCGTTTACCTCGGAGCCTCGCTACTGCGTAAATGATTTAAGGAGAAAGTAAGTAGGAAATATAATGCCGGTCAAGATGCACACTATTTAACTTATCGGATACGTTTGGGTATATTTCTAAGGACGCTTAGTAAAAGAGGCTCACGATACTAAAAAGAACATTCAAACTTATAAGTAAAAAATAAACTGATAACGTCATAACTAAAAAAGAAAAAGACAAACAGGCAAAAAATAGTACACAGAACTTAACATAGAAAAAGACTAACCAACACAATCCAAACCATAAACTTAGGGTGATCTCATGTGCTCCTGATTGGTAAGCAGATCCTGCTCCACATGTGTCATCCGTCGTGTTGTTCATGTTTTGAACAAACTCGATAAGAATTCTAATTCGGAATGTCACATTTTTGAAAAAAGGACGGGATTGTAGTTACGATATTAGGAACATATCAGTGATACTGATAGTGATGTGTCAGTGAAAAGTATAGCCCATAATGGTAAACTAACCCGTGATCGCGTCCATAAAATATACGAAGGGGTGATTTTAACGTCCCAATTTGGAACTCATTGCTCATCAACTTCGTACTTTATTTACCCTTTAAACTTTCTGATTCCAGCGTAACAAATTAGTCTTTGTAGACGAAACGCGCATCTGGCATACAAAATTATATGTCTGGTATCTTAAAAGATTTTATTTTGTTGCTTTTGTAAACATATAGCAAAAACATGTTTAACTCCGATGCATTTTTGCGCCTGTCCCAAGTCAGGAGCCTTTGGCCTTTTTAAGTCTTGTATTATTTTTATTTTAGTTTCTTGTGTACAATTTGAAAATTAGCATGACGTTCATAATCACGGAACTAGTATATATTTGTTTAGTGGCCGGCTGAAGGACGCCTCCGGGTGCGGGAATTTCTCGCTACATTGAAGACCTGTTGATTACCTTCTTCTGTTGTTTTTGCTATGGTTGTGTTGTTGTCTCTTTGACACATTCCCCATTTCCATTCTCAATTTTAGTAGCAGCATTTTTCTCCTTCAATAACTGATGAGTTCAGACTCCTCAAAGAAAGAAAAAAATAACACACTCGATGTTGTGATTGATTCTGTTATTTTCTCTTTGAGAAACTTTTCAAATGATGGGAATTTTGAAAGCTATCAATTGTGATGTCTACTCTTTGTTCCTTAGTAACTTATTTTTCATAAATGGGCTAGTCAATAATTTTATGTTACACGAATGTCGTACAAGTAAAAGATAAATAAAGGCAACAGTAGTATACCGCTGTTCAAAACTCATAAATCCATGGACAAAAAACAAAATCGGGGTAAAAAACTAAAACCGAGGGAAACGCATTAAATATAAGAGGAGAACAACGACACAACACCGAAACGCAACACACACAGAAAAGGACCACGCATCAGACAAAATCCCACGAGAATAACACATATAACATCAAAACCAAATACATGAATTTGGGATAGACGAGTACCGTGCCACGTCTTATCTTAATATCTAAAAAATAAATGAAAACAAACGACACAACATTAAAATGCAACACACACAGAAACGAACAATAATATAACAATGGCAATCTTCCTGACTTGGTACAGGACATTTTCAAAGGGGAATAAAAATGGTGGGTTGAACCTGGTTTTGTGGCATGACAAACCTCTTACTTTAATGGCAAAGTTAAATATAACATTGAAATGACAACATAATATTGCAGGACTACAATACAAATAAATAGGGGAGCATATTAGACAAAGAAACACATGATTAATAGATAACAAAAAAGAGTCAGGTTTAAAATTCAATACGTCAAAATCTATTGAATCGGAAATGACATCTTTATAATGTTTATCGAAAACAAAGGAAGTCCGTATTTTTTTTTTACTTTTCTTCTAAGGGATAGTTCTATAAAACATTGCAATAGGAAAAGCACGGACATTATGATAAATGCATCGGAGACAGAAGACACAAACACTAAAATAAGAAGTGAAACCCAATATTGAAATCAACATCATTACAGTAAAAGATGAAAGTTGTTTAACATAAGGGGATGATGTATGATTGCCAATGGGACAACTATCCATAAAAGTTCAAATGAAGTGGATGAAAGCAATTAAAGGCAACCATACGGTCGTATTGAGTATATAAAACAACAAAAGGCTGTGTTTGTATACATGTAGATACATTACTGTGAAATCGTTATTTATTATCAGTAATTGGGAAAATACGAGTTTAATATTTCCTTGTAAACATGCGCAGTCGATATATAGCATCCCGGATTACAGTAACCGACAACATGATACATAAAGTTAAATAGTTTTTCGTTATTAAAGAAAAGGTAAGATGAATTACATTGTTATATCTACATGACTGACTTCTATATTTTGATGAAATGCAAGAGCAATTCATTACAAATTTTATCCTAAACGGATACATACATAGTCATAGACTGAAAAAGCGTATTTACTTCATATCATACCGATACAAGGTTTAGAAAACGTCTCGTGCGAATCATAATATCGTTAGTATGCCCAAGTAGATCCACCATTGTTGTGTTTATATACTGTACTTTAGTATTATAAAACTATTGTATACTCATTTTGTGTCTACGTTTTGTTTTAAAAAATCTCTAACACTGCGTCTACCTGTTCACCCTATAAAATGTCTCTTACTTTAGTGGATACCAAATGATACACTTTCAAACTTCAGTCTGTTGAACGAGTGTGTATGATTTTAAAGTAGAATGTCAACAATAAGCACTTATGAAAACAAATATTTTTTCCCCATCAAATGTTACCAAATGAGAACAAGAGCAATCGGAAGTTTGTATATTTTTCATTACGAATTTTAAAGTGGTAGGTGTGACTTAATGCAATTTAACGGTCAGTGACTATATTATTGCATATTGAAATACATTTAACGCCTGGTATCTTTGATGAGTTTATTTATTGACTATAGATGCAGAGTAAACTTTTTTTTATTAGAGAAACAATTGTTGTATAACTCATAATTGGTGCAGATAGTTTTAACATTGCAATCATCAATTAATTAATGTCTACCTTCTTAAAAGTATATAATAGAATTTTGTGCGAATGTGATACATGCGAGAGATTTAGCTAGCTAAACAAACCCAGGTTTAATCCACCATTTCTAGATAGGAAAATGCCTGTACCAAGTCAGAAATATGACAGTTGTTTTCCATCCGTTTGATGTATTTTTGAGCTTTTGATTTTGTCATTTGCCTAGGGACTTGCCAACTAGAATTTTCCTCAGGGTTCGGTTTTTGTTAAATATTTATTTATTTTTGCATTTTTTAAGCATGTCTTAGTTCTTCTAAAAACAGTATTATTACGTAACATATTTAGTTATGCATCGACTGAGGAACTCTTGATTGTCATGTCAGTATTAATCAAGTTTCATAATTCCCCTGGTCTATTCTATTGTGAACATGTTAAAAAATGAAATATGGAAAATGAATATATACAAGTTTGGTCGAAATTACAAACTTAGGTATACTATTCCATTGTTTAGTCTTTAACACATTATTTAAGTTATTTGACGTGAATAACATGTTGGTTTTTCTTTGCATAACAGGGAAATATATCAACACACACCAACTTCTTCACACATTGTAAACAGATTAGTTGCAATAAATTTATCCTACAGAGTTTATTCTCGAAATATGATAATAATATATAATACAATTATTACTGACACTTTGTGTGTGTGTATGTCTTATCCCTATCGATATTCCCTACCTCTTTTGGATTCAAGAGTGTCAGTAATTTTAGTAAAAATGATTGCACCATAGAGTACAGTTTCTCTAGAGTTAACTCTTCTTTCTCAAGTGGATCAATATTTCTAGTAACATATTCCTTGTTTGTAGAGTAGAGCCACTTTACCATAACAGTTCTTTTACCTCAAGAGTATCAATACTGTTGGTTTTTTTTTTAAAGTAGAGGAGGCGCAATTTGGACATGTTGTTTTCAGCGTAAATTTGTGATTATGTCAGTTAAAGAAATCTATGATATTTTGTATGCATTTGTTAAATCATTAGCAAATCTCATTTCCAAGGAGATTACTTGGCTCTTCCCCGAAAGATGTGATTATGTCAGTTAAAGAATTCTATGATAGTTGGTATGCATTTGTTTAAGCATTAGTACATCTCATTTCCAAGGAGAGTATTTGGCTCTGCCCCTACAGTTGTGATTATGCCAGGTAAATAAATTTATGATATTTGGTATGCATCTATTTCAGCATTAGCACATCTTATTTCGAAGGAGAGTATTTGGCTCTGTCTGTTCAGTCGTGTTTATTTAATTTAGATTTTTTGAATCTGACAAACTTCATGTTTTAAAATTAGTATTTTAGTCAAAACCTGAGAATTTATCATTTATATCTCCGAAAATAGGAAACCGGAAAGTTTCTAAAATGTTACTTGATATAAACATAAAAGATGAGATGATACGGAAACTGACAAAATCTCGTAATAATAAACTACTGTACTGTGAGTTTTTCAGATGTCTATAATGATATCTCCGAAAACAGGAAGACACCATGTATATTATCATTTAGTAAGGTTAATTATCTGTTGTGCTAGAAAATTTGTATGTGATTAAGTAAACTTTCGGTAAAATTCTACTTTGACTTCACAATATTTTTATCCTATTATAATTCGAGTTTTGGGAAAGAAGATAAATTGAAGGTTTTCTATAAACAATTTTTAAATGGAATGATTCCAATTTTGACTTTGACATCAAAGTTGATTGACAAGACAAACGTTATCTGAATCTACAATTTATTGAATCATGTGCCTAAATTATTAGCATATACCATGAGTGCCTTTTATTGTAATTAATGATTATTTTAATGTTGCGGTTTATTAAAGGGGCACTAGCTGTCAAATTCATGGTCACCGGTTTGACTAAAATTTTCATATTTTATTTATAACAATGTAAAACATTTATCCAAAGTATCAAAAGTGTGAAATAAGCAGTTTACAGAACATAGGGTCAATAATATCTAGTTTCGTTTCGTGTGTATTTAATCTAGACTTCATCTAATTGAATATTGAGTTTACCTCAGATGACCATATAAGTGATGTAAACATAAATATCCTAATGATTAGATATATATAGATTAAGCCAACACGTGCATTTGAATTTTTATATTTCAGTTTATTTTTATTTTATAGATTAAAAATATACGTTTCTGGTCGTTTTTACACGTAGAAGAAAGAGTTAAAGTGGATCGAATCAGTCATCAAATGATTTCCCTTTGTTTCACTTTCAATGTTGACATTTTTCCTTTAAATAAACAGTACACGTACAAAGAATGCGTTGTTCATCTCTAGCAAGGGTTAAAATTGAAGTTCACATGAATACGGATTTAATGAGGTCGACTATTTCACTTGCAAGTGAATCAGTCATTATCAATATTATTTAGCTTTATTTGACAAAATTGAACCATTTTGGCTGCTAAAAGCGAATTATCATTTCACTATTTCACTTTTATTATTGATTGAACAAAAACAAATCATACTTTAAATTTTAATGCATCTAGTGCCCCTTTAAGTTTTCACACAATATCAATACATTTCCGCGTATTCATGTATGCCCGCGTCACACTGTCCCGATTTTTACGCCGATGGTAACACGATTATGAAAATTCTCAAAAACGGGACTGATCGTATCCAGATCGGGCTATTCGGAGTGCCATCTTTAACCATCTTTAACCATCGGCCACTTTTTCTAGCCTTCGGGGACAATTTTGGGAAGGGTTCTAAATTTTTTAACATGTTAAACAATCCCCAAAGGTGCGTCCGATGTTGAGGGTTCGTATTGAGTTCGTATCACCATCCTCACCATCGTAATTTCACCGGGAATGCATCTTTGAACATCGTATTGCATTCGTGTTTCCATCGTTTCCATCGGGCAGTTTTGACATTACGATGTCTACACGAATGAATCACGAAGCTACCCGAAGGTCTTACGATGGCAACACGACTTTGTGAAGACCTCGTATTCCCGTCGTGTTGCCAAGGAATAAAAGTACGAAGGCAACAAGTGTACAGAACATAGGGTCAATAATATCTAGTTTCGTTTCGTGTGTATTTAATCTAGACTTCATCTAATTGAATATTGAGTTTACCTCAGATGACCATATAAGTGATGTAAACATAAATATCCTAATGATTAGATATAAATAGATTAAGCCAACACGTGCATTTGAATTTTTATATTTCAGTTTAATTTTATTTTATAGATTAAAAATATACGTTTCTGGTCGTTTTTACACGTAGAAGAAAGAGTTAAAGTGGATCGAATCAGTCATCAAATGATTTCACTTTGTTTCACTTTCAATGTTGACATTTTTCCTTTAAATAAACAGTACACGTACAAAGCATGCGTTGTTCATCTCTAGCAAGGGTTTAAATTGGAGTTCACATGAATACGGATTTAATGAGGTCGACTATTTCACTTGCAAGTGATTCAGTCATTATCAATATTATTTAGCTTTATTTGACAAAATTGAACCATTTTGGCTGCTAAAAGCGAATTATCATTTCACTATTTCACTTTTATTATTGATTGAACAAAAACAAATCATACTTTGAATTTTAATGCATCTAGTGCCCCTTTAAGTTTTCACACAATATCAATACATTTCCGCGTATTCATGTATGCCCGCGTCACACTGTCCCGATTTTTACGCTGATGGTAACACGATTATGAAAATTCTCAAAAACGGGACTGATCGTATCCAGATCGGGCTATTCGGAGTGCCATCTTTAACCATCTTTAACCATCGGCCACTTTTTCTAGCCTTCAGGGACAACTTTGGGAAGGGTTCTAAATTTTTTAACATGTTAAAAAATCCCCAAAGGTGCGTCCGATGTTGAGGGTTCGTATTGAGTTCGTATCACCATCCTCACCATCGTAATTTCACCGGGAATGCATCTTTGAACATCGTATTGCATTCGTGTTTCCATCGTTTCCATCGGGCAGTTTTGACATTACGATGTCTACACGAATGAATCACGAAGCTACCCGAAGGTCTTACGATGGCAACACGACTTTGTGAAGACCTCGTATTCCCGTCGTGTTGCCATGGAATAAAAGTACGAAGGCAACAAGTGTACAGAACATAGGGTCAATAATATCTAGTTTCGTTTCGTGTGTATTTAATCTAGACTTCATCTAATTGAATATTGAGTTTACCTCAGATGACCATATAAGTGATGTAAACATAAATATCCTAATGATTAGATATAAATAGATTAAGCCAACACGTGCATTTTAATTTTTATATTTCAGTTTAATTTTATTTTATAGATTAAAAATATACGTTTCTGGTCGTTTTTACACGTAGAAGAAAGAGTTAAAGTGGATCGAATCAGTCATCAAATGATTTCCCTTTGTTTCACTTTCAATGTTGACATTTTTCCTTTAAATAAACAGTACACGTACAAAGCATGCGTTGTTCATCTCTAGCAAGGGTTTAAATTGAAGTTCACATGAATACGGATTTAATGAGGTCGACTATTTCACTTGCAAGTGAATCAGTCATTATCAATATTATTTAGCTTTATTTGACAAAATTGAACCATTTTGGCTGCTAAAAGCGAATTATCATTTCACTATTTCACTTTTATTATTGATTGAACAAAAACAAATCATACTTTGAATTTTAATGCATCTAGTGCCCCTTTAAGTTTTCACACAATATCAATACATTTCCGCGTATTCATGTATGCCCGCGTCACACTGTCCCGATTTTTACGCCGATGGTAACACGATTATGGAAATTCTCAAAATCGGGACTGATCGTATCCAGATCGGGCTATTCGGAGTGCCATCTTTAACCATCGGCCACTTTTTCTAGTCTTCGGGGACAACTTTGGGAAGGGTTCTAAATTTTTTAACATGTTAAAAAATCCCCAAAGGTGCGTCCGATGTTGAGGGTTCGTATTGAGTTCGTATCACAATCCTCACCATCGTAATATCACCGGGAATGCATCTTTGAACATCGTATTGCATTTGTGTTTCCATCGTTTCCATCGGGCAGTTTTGACATTACGATGTCTACACGAATGAATCACAAAGCTACCCGAAGGTCTTACGATGGCAACACGACTTTGTGAAGACCTCGTAATCCCGTCGTGTTGCCATGGAATAAAAGTACGAAGGCGACAAGATGGAACTACGACGGCAATAAATCAAGGTAAATGTAAGTTAGTTTTCGCGCTAAAATACATTTAAAGTGCCATGCGTGATATGCACTGGTCAGTCTGATACGACAGTTCAGAAAAACGTTCATAAAACATGGAGCTCATATATGATTCTATGAAAACAAGAAAGGCGACAGCGTTGTTTCTATTAATTCAAATGGAACAAGAAGAGTAGCTATATATTACAGGCTCAGGATTTACTATAACAAGTAAAATATTATTTTTTGTCAACTTTTCATATTAAGTAAAATAACAAAAAAACATAAACGCGCCTCGTACACCAACACTGCAGGTACACGTATATTGGGAAAACAACTTTTTTTCTTCATTACTCTGATTTTTTTATGTATCGTCTGAGTTGCTGTCACACGAATGTTCACATTACCATTTTGTTTTCTATATGTCATATTTTGCACCATTTGTTGCTTTCCCCACATCCTTCCTTTTGTCTATATTATTATGATATTCACCTGGAAAGAGCTTTTTTGAATAAAAGGGATCAACGAACCCATTACCTTACCTTTAAGATGGATCAGTTAACATGGGCCTAATTATGGGTGATTATTCAGACTAGTGCACACATTTTACAGTTCAAACAAGGCAATGCCAAGCGTGGTATCCCCTCGTGATCCATCGTGTAGGCTTCGGCTGAGATATGAAGCTTAAATACCCGTCTTCTTTTAACCTTTGTATGTTCATCTTTTGCTATCGTATATAATTTCGGCACCATCGTATAGATATAGGAAGATGTGGTGTGAGTGCCAATGAGACAACTCTCCATCCAAATAACAATTTAAAAATTAAACCATTATAGGTTAAAGTACGGCCTTCAACACGGAGCCTTGGCTCACACCGAACAACAAGCTATAAAGGGCCCCCAAAATTACTAGTGTAAAACCATTCAAACGGGAAAACCAACGGTCTAATCTATATAAACAAAACGAGAAACACGTATATATTACATAAACAAACGACAACTACTGTACATCAGATTCCTGACTTAGGACAGGTGCAAACATTTGCAGCGGGATTAAACGTTTTAATGGGCCCAAACCTTCTCCCTTTTTCTGAAACAATAGCATAACATCACAACATATAAAAACATACGATAAAATATCAATTAGCAGACTTAACTCAATCAAAAAACGTATGATTACACAAAGAACGAATAAATTTGATCTGCGATATCTGAATACAAATGCACAGTTGATTAAATATTAGAGACAAACAGTCATGACCAAAAGGCTATCAAATAAATTCAAACACACTGAGAAATATATAGACTTCGTTATTCATCGTACTTGCGTCGGTCTTTCTTTGGTATTTTAACGAGATCGGGACCAACTTCGTACGAACTTACAATTTTCGCATTCGGGTGTCCATCGTATATAAAAATCGGGACAGTATGACGCGGGTATTAACAGGTAGACCTAATAAATATGTACTTATGCATATAAATTATAGTCTAATATGACACAATAACTTATAATGAACTATCGGAGAAAAGACTCGTTTCACTGTTTAAAGGTTATATTCAATTTGTATTTTTGCCATTTAGATAATCGGTACTTGCATTAAAAAATACAGATATTGTGCTATTAAAATATTTTGTTACGAACATGTTAACTTAATTTAAATTAAGGCATATATTCCGGTACGTTGTTGATGAAGTAGCAGGCAACATTTGCTCTTGAACAAAATCGCTTCAAGAATGATTTTAATTAGCCGAACAAGTAAAAAATACGATTAAAAACGGTAAGAAGATTTCGTTTGATACTAGCTCTGATCTTAATGTGATTCGTTTTGCCATTTTCTACACACAAAAAAAGTAGGAAAAACAAGAAGGAACTTGTATCTATAGTCATAACGTCACTTTACGTCGGAACAATTGAGAACAATCGCATAACCAAAGCAACGTCAAAATGGCTGGATATACCCAACAAACCGATGATCGGGAAATCTGTTATATGACAAAGATGCTAGAGTTATCCTTATAGTAGTCTGTTCCCCGGCCGTTATTGAAATATTTGTATATTCCGAAGGCATACTGAATGTTTTACGGAGGGGACCAACCTATCCTTATAGAAATCCTGAAGTCGCTACGAGTTCTTACGGATGGGATCGAGAAAATAGAGAAAGAAGTTCAGAAAATCGATGGTATAAAGGAAGGCCTGTCAAACAAATGTGGAAACAATTGTAGAAATTCAACAACGCAATAGGAAAGTTGAAGAAAGTGTTGAAAAATGGGTAAGATCATTCATACTATAGTTGACAAATATTTAACAAATGCTGAAGATATATCTTAGATAAAAGACAGGATGGAGATGATAGGGGAGGATAATGGAACATTTTCGAACATATCAATTAAGGAATTTAAATCCGAAGTGTCAGAAGCAAGAGCGATAATCTAGTATTCTACGGGTTAGTGTTTTAGCAGGAAGAATCGTGCCAATTGAAAATTCAGAACTTTTTATTAAACGAACTTTAAATACCGTATAAATTTAATCTCGGTAGCGTTCATCGTTTTGGAAAACCCGCGGACTAAACGGAGCCCGTCCTATTGTAGCCAAATGTATTCACAGAGATAAGCTTGCAGATGTACTTAAAATACATTCAAGTTGAAAGGGAAACAATTGGGTTAAGCGAACAATTACCGATTGAAATTGAAAGAAAACGGAAAGAACTCTATCCTGTAATGAAGAAGGTCAATAGTGATTCTAAAAAAGTAAAACAGATAAGAGATAAATTATTTATCAATGGGAAACCGTACGTATCACCCGACACAAAACCAAACGGCTCTAAATATAGAGATGTTCTACTACATCAAGCCGACCAAAATTCGTATAGAAACAAAACTGTAAATGAACACCCTTTTAAAAGGTCCCGACAGGAATATGGAAACAATGACGCCATTATCGAGGAAACCATAACCACGCCGATGTACATGTAGGACTGGTCGAGAGAACCTTGAAAATCAGAATGATCAGTTAAATTATTCAAATCTTACTTGTATTAATTGTTGTGGAATTAAATAAAAACTCAAATATCCTGAATTTACGAAACTGTTGTATAAAAAGGATATTGCTGGCGTTGTAGAAATAAAACTAGACGATATCGATGATATACCATTACAGGAATCTGCATTGATTTATAGAAACAGAAATAAAATTGTCAAAAGGAGGTCGGGGGTTTAGCTGTAACGTACAAAGAACATCCCAAAGATAATATTGAATGTATCAAAACTGAAAGGTAATTTGTTTTGTGGTGTAAAAAATCGAAAATAATAAATAGATCAGATGACATTATTTTGGGAATTCTTTACATTCCCCTGAGTATACTTCATGCTTCATACTCAGCCATTGATGCAATAAACGAAATTAAGATGATTTTTTTTAACTATCACATAGGTTTTCAAAATGTTTACTTGTTGGTGATTTTATCACAAGAACCGGGTCCGAGGATGATTTTATATTTGTTCCCGATAGTGAATCTCATGTCGTAGATATCGAAAATATACAAATAAATGCTGTTCGCAATTTAGACCAGTATGACTTCTCTCGCAAAAGGAACAGTAGAGATAAAAACAAGAATAGCTTTGGAAATTAACTACTAGAATTTTGCGAGGGAAATAACTTATTTATCATGAATGGGAGAACTCTAGGTGACATAGATGGAAGGTTCAAATGCCGTTATTCAAGCGTTGTTGATAATTGCCTATGCAGCGCAGAACTTATTAAACTAAGATTGATTTCGACAAATTGATCTCATATTTCAAAGAAGTAAACAGCGATCAGCGAGATGATACAGAAGAACAACAAATTGAAAGTAATATTGCACACGAAGAAATAAACGGTGAGTTAATTAAATAGCAGAATTACAAAACATGAAATTCTTAAAGCGCTGAAAAATCTGAAAAATAACAAAGCATGCGCCGAAGACAAACTGATTAATGAATATTTAAAAACATCAGCTACCGTTCTTATAGACATATATGTGAAAATTTTCAACCTAGTTTTCGACTCCGGAAAAATCCCAAAACAATGCGTCCAAGGAATAATAAAACCTGTCTACAAGAACAAAGGTGACAAACGCAACCCCAAAAAATTACAGACCAATAACTATTGTGAGCTGTTTCGAAAAGTCTTTACAGCGGTTTTAAATGAACGCCTTAAAAAATTCTCAAAACAAACATCTCATTTAAAGAAAATCAAAATGGTTTTAGAGAAAAATACTCATCCATTGATTGCGCCTTTCTCCTGAACTCTCTAATTGAAGTTTTACAACACTCAAAAAAGAAACTCTTTTTTGCATTTGTAGATTTGGAAAAGTTCGTCGTAATCGTAATTCCTTATGGATTTAAAATGTTACACAAAAATATAAAGGGGAAAATGTTTGATACTATCGGTGTCAGACAGGGAGAAATCTGCCAACGTTTTTAATTTCTTTATACTTGAATGACCTAGAAGACTATCTCATCTCGGGAATTGTTTTAGGTTTGAACACAATAAGTAAAGAGATAGAAGAAAAACTTGAAACTTCAATGAAATTATTCACAATTCTCTACTCAGATGACACTGTAATCGTGGCAGAATCACCTGACCAACTGCAACATGCACTTAACAAATTCAAAAAGTATTGCGAAACCTGGAAGATGCGAGTAAATGTTGCTAAAACTAAGATATAATTTTTTTCAAAAGGGAAAAACGACAAACCCTCCAGTTTTCATATTCAACAATCCTCAAATTGAAATTTTAACTACTTGGGAAAACAGGCAGTTTTTAACAATGCAAACAACATCTAAAGGACAAAGTAGTTAGTGCATTGCACGCAGTTTTATGGAAGGGAAGAAATCACAATTTATCAATTTAATGCCACATATATTTATTTGACTTACTGGTAAAACCTATATTCTGCTATACGGATGCGAAATATAGGTTACGATAACATACATATACTTGAAAGAGTTCAAAACTATTTTTTTTAAGTTACTTTTACATCTTAAGCCTCTATTCAAAACGACTTCATTTATGGAGAACTGGGTCAGTATCCCTAGAAATAGATATAAAAACTAGAATTGTATCTTATTGGACAAAGTTAATTACCGATAAAGAAAGTAAGCTCGCTGCTGTAATGTGTAGATACCTTTTCAAGTTGGCACAATAAACAACATTTCGATCGCGATCGTTAGACAATATGAAAAGTATTCTAGAAAATTGTGGATTCTCCTATTCATGTTTATTCAAAAAACACATCACATAACATTAAATCGATAATTAAGCAAAGACTAGAAGATCAGTTTACACAGTCATGGTCAGGTAAGGTAAACGATTCGCCTAAAACCCTGAATTATCGCCTATACACGACATCACACAATTTCGAACACTACATTAACGTACTTGATGATAAAGATGTAATAACAATGTCGCGGTTTAGGACAATGAACCATAAACTGCCGATTGAAAATGGTAGATGGCAAAACATTCCCCGAGAACAGAGAAAGGGTCCGTTGTGCAGAAATGCTATAGGTGATGAATACAACTATGTAATGGAATGCAGCAGTTTCCTGACAGATTTAAACACTACTTATTGACAAGAAATACCTAACGTACTGTAATGTTTTAAAATTTAATGCTATTATGAACCAAAAACAGAATTCTCTCTGATGTTAACTGACTACATTGTATACTGATCATACCGTTGTAAAATAACTCATATTTAATGCTTCCTCAACAAATGTACAATGCAATGTAATGTAAATTAATATGTTTTTTTTTTGTATACCTTAGTTTGTTCAACTTAGGTGATACCAGAATAAAGTAATATATTAAATGAAACATCACTGAAGTGACATTTACTGTCGAAATGTGCATCTGTTGCAGAAAACAAATTGGTATCGTTAATATAATGTTATTGAACATATTTAATGTTTTTGTTATATTGGAAAGAGTGCGATAAGTTTATTTCAAATACTTTGTTTTAAAATGTCATGGTTAAGCTTCTCCAATTTTGTTTTCAAGGTCATTTAGCTGGACATAAATTGATATTTTGAGTTTAAAACTAAGTCGTACACTTAATTTAAAATATTATTTAAAAAAATGTCTTATTCAGTATTATTTAGAAAGGTTTACACTCGGGAATGATATACTGTTTCCAAATATTCAAGTAAACCTTTGGTAAACTACTCTACTCGTATATATCCTTGTATTTGAGAACCCCACAACATGTTGTTTTATCAAAATAAACGTCTCACATTTTTACTATTTGTGTGATTAAACCCGATACATACAATATTCTCTCAATAAATAAATCAAGATAAACTAGAAAAAGTTCTAAAAAATACTATGATTGGAAACTATCATGTGTTTCCATCAGCTTATCATAGTACTATCACATGGTTAGGTTAGAAATTAATCGTAAACCCTAGTGTTAAGTGTTTTAATATGTTTAATCTTACCGTTTTAATTTATTGACATAACTGCACGACTCGATTCTCAATTAACAGAAGTAAGATAACCGTTAAAAAGAATCCTGCTCCAACTTTTGTGAAAGACGGTGTTCACTTTGCAGTGTTGTGAGAGTTTATGTTTTTTGTTGAAGACAATTGTAGTGACCTGCAATACATGTACCGTTCCATTGAGTTAAGTTATATGTCTTGTGTTTCTGTCTCTGACCTAGGTTTTCTGTATTTGGCATGTGTAGTGCATTATGCCATAAGACTTGTTACGTGTACCATGATAAACGTTCGTCGAGGACTGCTATGTATTTTTGACATGGAAATCTTGACCAGACTATGACTTTTTGACTCTTGACCTATGCACGTTGGGTGTGTCATCATGATACAGTGTGTTCCTTGGTTTATTATCTTGACCTCAAAATATAGCTTCAATTGACCTTGCTTCTGAATGTGTGGCATAATGATTTTTTGTCATAAAATGTCTAGTTGCACGAGAAACTTCATGTGAGCTTGACCATTACCGTCAATGTACAACTTGTATATTTTGTTTGAATTAAATGGAGAATTGTCTGATTGGCACTCATACCACAACTTCTTACATATATACTAGACATATAGATATATTTGTTAGTTTTGTGTACCACGATGACCCTTTCCTCAAAATCTGCTTTGTGTTTTTTTGTGTCATGGAACTCTTGACCAGTCTATGACTTTTTGAATCTTGACCTTGGGTGTGCATCTTGGTATGATTACCTTGACAAAGTCAGGAGTCTCCTCTAGTTTTTGTTAGTCTTGTATGTTTTTAATTGTAAGTCCAGTTTTATGTCTTGGAGTTTGAACTAGTACGCATTTTGTTGAGGGGCCATCTGAAGGGCGCCTTCGGGCTAGGGATTTTCTCGCTTTTTTGAAAACCCATTCGTGGCCTTTGACTGCTTTCTGCACTTTTGGCATGTGACTGTCCCTTTTACACATTCATTTCATCATTTTTATTCTGAATTTTTAAGCATGTTAGGTTCAACTGAAACTAAATCCTTTCATTTCCGTGCTGCCAGTTGCGGTAGATAATGCAAAATGATTCAATCATTTTAACCTTGGATTTCATTTCATTTCATGGACATGTAGATATGGATAGTCTGTTTTTACATTTAAGTCACAGAAGATGTAAGCATATCAATAAACTGAAGTCAGTGCAAAGAACCTTTAAAGTAAACTTAGACAAAGAGCTCAATCTAGTGAAACACTTTGTTATGCTGGTCACATGTAACTTGAAATAGTACTGTCTGTTACCAAAACTGCACCGGGATCCTGAAAAAAAATATGCAAGTTAATTCTATAAAAAGTAGTCTAAGAACTCAGTGGAAGTAAATAAGCTGTTTTCTGAAATAAATGTAGAATATGTCAATGGGCCACAGATGCCCCTGCTTGTGAAAAAAACATGAGTAAACTTCCACATGTAGATGCAGGATTCATATGATTTTGACCGGTTGGTTGAGGCAAACTTAAGTTAGAGAACGGAAACAACATATTTAGCATTTTTCTATGATTTTAACGCGACATGATAACTCATGGACGGTAAATGTGACGCTACCAGATTTCAAATTTGATTTTGTGTTGTGTGGTAATAAGCATTGTCCCAGGTTAGGTAGATGGTGGGAATCCTGCTAAAATGTTCAACCCCGCCTTATTCGGTATGCATGTAAGTCAGGAATCTGATGTACATGAGTTGTCCTTTGTTTATGTAAGATCTGTAGATAATACCGTTTGTTTTCCCGTTTGAATGGTTTTACACTAGTCATTTTGGGGCCCTTTATAGCTTGTGGTTCAGTGTGAGACAAGGCTTCGTGTTAAAAACCGTACATTGACCTATAATGGTTTACTTTTAAAAAAAAATGTTATTTGGATGGAGAGTTGTCTCATTGGCACCCATTCTACATCCTCCTTTATCTATTTGCTCATTGTTGAAGGCCGCATGGGGACATATAGTTGTTAATTTATGTGTCATCTGGTCTATTGTGGAGAGTTCTTCTTTGACACTCATGCCACATTAGGTGGAGGGTGGGAATCCCCCTAGCACGTTTCATCTGCCTCATTTTGTTTGTATGTGCCTGTCCCAAGTCAGGAGACTGTAATTAATTAATTGTCGTTTGATTATTTGTTACATATTTGTTTTTGTTCATACATTTGTCCTTTTCTTTTCTCCTTTGAATTGTTTTATATCGTCATTTCGGTGCCTTTTATAGCTGACTATGCGGTATGGACTTTGCTCATTGTTGAAAGCTGTAGGGTGACTTATAGCTGTTAATTTCTGTGTCATCTAGTCTTTTGTGGAGAGTTCTTATTGGCACTCATGCCACATCTTCTTTTTTATTTTGTGTATAAGTTTTGTAGTATTTGGTTGAGGCAACTAACGTTAAGAGAACGGAAACCTTTTTTTTGGACGTTCTGGACGAACAGATTAGAGTTACTCTGTATGCCCCTTTACTATGGTACCAACACAGAAGTTCTTACTATTGTGTTGGTGCTACTCATCCCACTAGCACTGTCATTTACACACATATGAAATTAACGGAAATAAGTAAATTATGAGTAAAAGGAAATAAATAAAAACAAACGACTTAAATAAAAGAATGTTCGATATAATCTGAGACATATAATTCATCGAATGTGTATATATGTCTCTGATATAATGTATAGTTCGTTTTATTTTTAAAATCTAAACGATGCTTTATTTTTATCTAGTTTCCTAATCAAAATTATCAAAATAAGAAAATAAATACCTTACAGCTTCTTTTGCCGTCGATCCTGACATGTTTAATGTTATAAAACAATTAAAGCGTCTTTGACTTTCTCTATCTTTTTATTCGGATACTTGTGGTTATCTTCTCCAAGTTCAACGGGGACATTAGAATAATCTACAAAAGAACCCAGATGAAACCAAGAAGTCGAGTTGCTATAACCAAACAACCCGGATGTTAAACCAGTTACCATGGTTTCGAACCAAAGAACCCGGATAGAACCAAGGTTCAGAACCAAACAACCCAGATGGAACCAAGGTTTAAAACCAGAGTGCTCGGATAGAACCTTATTGCATTCAGAATTCTCACGAATGCAACGTATTTTCCAAATATTTTTTTTAAAAATATTATTTTTTTAGATGAGAAGATGGAACAGACACAACTTCTAGTGGGGCGTGGAAAAGTGGTTGAAAATGACAAAGTTCATAAGAAAGAAGCCGAACGTTTTCCAAACGTGTAAGCTAAATTTCTATTATACTTTCTTTTAAATTGTACTTATAAGCATTGATATGAAGCCAATAGATATTGGAAGATGTGGTGCGAATGCCAATGAGACAACTCTCCATCCAAGTAACAATTTAAAAAGTAAACCATTATAGGTTAAAGTACGGCCTTCAACACGGAGCCTTGGCTCACACCGAACAACATGCTATAAAGGGCCCCAAAATTACTAGTGTAAAACCATTCAAACGGGAAAACCAACGGTTTAATCTATATAAACAAAACGAGAAACACGTATATATTACATAAACAAACGACAACTACTGTAATCAGATTCCTGACTTAGGACAGGTGCAAACATTTGCAGCGGGATTATACGTTTTAATGGATCCAAACCTTCTCCCTTTTTCTGAAACAATAGCATAACATCACAACATAGAAAAACACACGATAGAATATCAATTGGCAGACTTAACTCAATCAAAAAACGTATGATTACACAGTGAACGAATAAATTTGATCTGCGATATCTGAATATAAATGCACAGTTAATTAAATATTAGAGACAAACATTCATGACTAACAATTTAAGCTAACAAACAAATTCAAACAAAGCCATAGTAGGACATCACTGATAAATATTTAACCAATCAAAATTCACTTTACAAAAAAACCGGTTTTAAAAAAATAATTATAATCTTGAAATTTATACAAATGGAGTAAGAATTAAAATGTCACTTTTTCTTGAACAATTGAGAGGTCTTTCCTTTTGTAAAGTAAAATACATGTTCCAATAGACGTATAATGTATTGAAAAGCTGTAAAACACACTAAAACCCTTTAAATAAGGTCAAAAACACATAATCCTCTATTTGGGACATGACCTTGACCTTTGATCTTTTGACCTTTATCAAGGTCAATAGTCCCCAATTTCCTGAACATTTTGCACTATTTACTATTTCTGTAAGTATAATAGTTTTTGAGATATCCAATAAAAAATAAAAAACATTTACCTTATACGTGTCATATATTTTTTAAGGACGTTAGAAGCTAGTTATGATGTTGGATTGTTTAAAGGTAAGACAGTTTCAATAAAAAAACATTATTTTAGTTACTGTTTTTGTTTTTGTTGTTGTATTTTATTATTATAAGAGGCATTTTATTCATAGGAGACAATGTCGGAGAAAAACAAATAGTATCTCCTCCCCTCAAACACAGTTTGTAAACACAATAAAAAAAAAATGAAGACCAAATAGCACGAACCCATCTAACAACTTAAGCGATCTCAAGTGCTCCGAAATGATTAAACTACTATGTTTTAAATCATCATCTGTTCAAACAAGTAAAAACAATATACAAGTTTTACATATTTCATTCACCCTGGCATGCACGTATGTATAATACGAAATAATGTTCGACATAAATACAAACGACTGTGAATTTTTTCAAATCAATGTCACTTATTTTTAATATTTGATTTTTTTTTAAATGAATACAAAGAAATTCCATAAAATGATAAAAATGATATTTAATACTAAAATAGGCCGTGTTTACACCAAACACTATGAACTGTAATACCGTTTACTATTAATTTCATGTAAAGAACACTGGTTTCAATTTTGTTCTCATCTGCACATCGGTTTTAATTGTCTGTACAGGTACATGAAAATTGTACGCGCCAGTAAACAACATATCAAATTTGAATCAGCAGATATTTCCAAATTCGTTAGAGGTTCCTCAGACCTTATGCTGTTTCTCACCTGGGATTACTACTTTCATCATAAAAGTACAGTGCTGACTTTAACAAGTGTGTCTTTTTATCAGTAAATACAGATTTAAAAAACAATTCAAACGTTTTCATTAAGCAGTAATCACATATTCACGATTTTTACTGCCGTCCTTGCCAGAACCATTACCGATTAAAGTTTGTCAAAAGTCTGTATCGCATTTCACATGGCTTTGTCTGGACTCCGTATTCTTTTCTTTAATTGTCGGGACTCTGACGTGGGTATCATTGCCAAATGTCTTATTAATAACAGGACTATTTCGGAACGGTTTCGACAAAGACGGTTCGCATTCGGCAAGGTGTGGATGTAATCTGGACTCAATCATCTAGCTTGACCGCTTGGCCGACCTCTACAGATCATTCCCGATCCGTAGAAATCTGTAACGAACAGATACGACTTCGTTAAGACAATTCAAGAAGATTCCAGATCAATGTTGATAGTTATTCGACTTTTTAACTTTTCGTGTATTAATGCCATCTGATCTAACGGAAGCCATAATCGGCACTATGTGAACGCCGCATTAGATGCTATTTCTTGGTCTTGACATAAAGCCTCTGTCCAAGTTTAAAAAAATCTTTAAAGGTTAACAAGTCTATCATGTAAAACAGAATAATTACCAGACTGTCTGTAAATGTTAAATGTATAAAACTAAGTCGCTCTAAAAAACTAATAATGAGAAAATATATTTTTAAAGACTTGTTTCAAATCATTAAAATTTCTGCCAAATTTTCATGAAACTCTTTGAAGGTTTGACTGATGTATAACAAACCTTAACCCAGACTGTTTGTGTGTGTTTACTGTAAAAAAAATTAGTCCATTTATCAGTAAATTACGCAAAAAACAAAATAGCTATTTTTTTATACTTGGTTCTGGATACAGTCTTTTAGTCATTAACAAGCTTCTGTCCAAAAGAGTAGGTTCAGTAAGACCCCTTTTTGGCCCAAAAATATAGCAGTTTTACAAATTGTTAAAATGTGAATTGTTAGTTATTTATTGGAAAGTAGAATGCTTCTGCTACATAGATATGGGCTGTTTTTGACAAAACAATGCACATATATCGGGAACTAGCATCATTAACACATGACAAAGTACTGAAATCTTCACAATTTTTACATTTTGTTAAATTTTTGACGGATTCCTTCTTAAATGAAAGTGGCCGCATTTGTGTTCATTCTTATTATTGAATTCATTCATTTATTGAAAACACGTCTAACACATCACGATGTATTGTACATCCCAGTAATAGTTCAGTTCCTGTCGTGTGTAGACACTTTAAATTCACACCTTCAATGTAATTTGATATACTCACTCATGAAGATATATGTAGATTAACATTATGTTTTAGGTGACTGCAAAGATGGCATTTACAACATATTGAACGACATTATATTTCATACAGATTTTGATCCGAGCATCGTTGACCACCTTATTTCTAGTTGCGTTTTGACCATTGACGATGGAGAAGATATTATGCAAGCCAATACGAGAATTGAAAAGAATAGCATACTTTATGACATATTATTTGAAAGACCATACAATTTTTTAGCGCCACTTCAGCAAGCAGCAATAGACGTCAAAAACACAGAAATACAGTCGATATTGGAGAAAAACGGCTTTGTAGAACAGGAAATAAATTTTCCACCTGTCAAATACTCAGATGGTAGGTAAAAAGTTTTATATTCAAGGCAAACTCAGTAAATATTTGAATTTGTGCGAGGTTATTATTACTTTCTGCTTTTTCTGAAAGATGCGCCATCAGGAAACTAAAAAAAAAAGGAAAGCCAAAGATGTATATTAAATACTTTTATCCGAGGTAAGCTTTTTGAGCAAATTGGACACAAACAAAATCCATCTTAGATCTACTTTGCCGGATGAAGTTCGGATCTTAGTTTCTGAAACCGCGCTGAAGTAAGGTAGCACTCCACAGTTAGGTGTGTAGTTTCGCATTTTGGCCCCTGTGGATTTTTTAAATATGAGAGCTAGTGTGCAATAAAATTCATTTTTGGATAGCTGAGTATTAAAATAGCCTTTGTATTGGGTTTATATGAACATCAAGGTTATGTAATGTATGTAATATAGGATGTTTTCTGTATGACAGTCCGTATTTGCATGTCCATACCATACATTGGTCCGGCAATTATTATAATGTTTTTTCCAACTTTTTATCGCACGAACTTTGTGATTGGATTTTACGAAAAAATGAGGCGAAAGACACCCATTTTTTATTTGATCATTAGGAAGATTTAAGAAAACAGTTTCTAAAAAGGTATGTATCACTCAAAGGCATTGAAATTCTAGTTTGATCCAAATTTTGGGGGGATATATGACATGTTCACCCCCCTTTTTGCAATATTTTATGGTAAATAAATGCTGAATGTTGCCATGGATACACATAAAAGGAATTAATTTTCACCCTTTTAACTTTGGAAAATTGAATCTATGGAAGATACTGATTACATACATATGCACATGTACAACACAAACAGTTAGGTTAATGTATTAGAAATCCAGGAATAGGAGATGATGAAACATTTTGGGCTCATTTTTAATTTTATTTTCTAACTGTGGAGTGCTACCTAAGTCCCAGTCCCACTAGACCACGATCGCACCACGCTCACCGCGATCTAAAATAAATTCAGATCGTGTGGAGGTAGCGGTATGAGCGGCATGAACACGTAAATTTAATTGCTTCCACGATGCTACTACGGTCTCATACCGCTTCTACAACGACCCCGCTACGATAATACCACGTTGTCATCGCGCTTATTCTGCGACCTCACTACAATAATCAAAGCTCTTTTTACGCTCTTCACGTTATCACTACGACCATATCACGAGTTATCCGAATGCAACACGATCTTACCACGCTTCTACTGCGATTATAACACGTTCTTACCACGATTATACTACGTTCATATAGCAATCTTTCTACGTTCTCAAAAATAACATCAACATTGTGTTTCATATCAATACAGTTCTATTCCTTCTGTTTCTGATTTATACGTAGATTTCTCGGAATCAATACAGTCATGCCATCAAAAGGAGTAGGTCCAATAAGACCCCTTTTTGGCCCCAAAATATAGCAGTTTTACAAAATTGTTAAAATGATAACTTTTAGTTATTTATTGGAAAGGAGAATGCTTCTGCTGCATAAATATGCGCGGTTTTTGACAATGCAATGCTCATATATCGGGAACTAGCATCTTAAAGTCATGATAAATTACTGAAATCTTCACAATTTTTGCATTTTGGTAAGATTTTAGACGGTTTCCGTCTTAAATAAAAGTGGCCACGTTTGTGTTCATTCTCAATAATGATTTGCAAGTTGTATTTGATGATACTTCATAAAATATATAAAGGTTGAGGATCAACACGAATGCGGTCGCTTTCATATTTGACAAAAAAACAATCTGAAAAGTGACATTTTTTGGCATATTTGATAGATTTTTCATATTTAAGCTGGAATCGGAGCGGTTTAATGACTTAATCAGTTAAAATCTTTCACATAAACTAATTGAATCCACTGAAATAGACACTTTAGTGTTAAAAAAGTGTCCAAAATGTTTCGTCAAATGAACTTGAATTTTGATGCCAATATCGGTCCTTACCGGACCTACTCCTTTACTAGAACACGCAATCGTGAGCAAAGTAACGAATCCTGATCAAGCAGAGATGTCGGACCGACCAACCTAACCAAAATTACAACCTATTGCTGGTCCATAAAGCTCAAATGACGATATTTTAGTGAACGATAGCAGATGTGTGTCAATAGATATAGGAAGATGTGGTATGAGCCCAAATGAGACAACTCTCCATCCAGGTAACAACCTACATGTATGAAAGTAACCCATTATAGGCCAATGTACGGCCCTCAACACGGAGCCTTTGCTCATTTCGAACAGCAAGCTATAAAGGGCCCAAACAAAAACTACTAGCGTTAAACCATTTAAACGGGAAACCAACGGTCTAATCTATATAAAAAAAGGCATGGTTGAGCCAATAGAGCAAATGGATAATAACATACAGACACACAAAATCTAGGGAGCTTTTTTATATATTTTATGTGAAAATGACAATAACAAGATTGTCGTAGTATGAACGTAGTCAGGTCGTAATAAGAGCGTGATGAGGACGACAAGGGCGTGCAAGAATCGTTCTACGGTCGTAGACAGAGTGATATTGTCGTAGTAGAAGCGTAGTTGGGTCGTGGTGAGAACGTGATGGTCGTAGTGATGTCATAACGTCGCTGTGAGATCGTAGCGTAGTCTCTTCGAATAGAATCACGCTTTTGCTACGCTCTCGCTACGATGGTACAGCGACCTTTGCGACCTTACTACGATCTAAGTGCACTCTCACCACGCTTCTACTACGACCTGACTTCGCCACGACCGCACCACGATTGTTTTGAACATGTTCCAAGTTGGCCATGCTCTTAGTGATCTTAAAGAACTTATCACGACCGTGACACAACCTTACTGCGATAACCAAGATCGTACAACGATCATCAAAATTTTCATTTTTTTCACAGATCGTAGTGCGATCGTGGCCTAGTGGGACTGCGGTAGTACGTCCATTATTCATAGTTCTTTATTCAAAATTCAATAAGGAATAATGAAATAGTTCACTATTCACTATTCAATGTTAAAAATTAATAATGAATAATGAAATAGTTTAATAAGTGAAAATAGTAAAATAGTGAAATAAAAACAAATGACTGTGACACTATATAGCTATATCCCGTATTTCTAAATTCGTCAATTTGGTGTTAACTTACACCTTGATCTAACAAATATTTAAATTGATATAAATAAATAGAATAAAAACTCTTTAGATTTGTTATTTTATTTACAAAATTGATCGTTTATATACAAATACAGTGTTAATTTCCACAGTTTAACTCAAGCGTACATTTTAGATAAATAAATTGAATGAAAACTACGGTTCCTAATTTGTGCATTGGGATAAAAAAATCGATATGTATCATTACTGTCTTTTGTTTACAACTCTGTCTTGTATTGTTCTGGTCGTACTATTTCAAATATTCCATTTCATGACTGTATCATGTGTTTCCATAAGTTTACCAGAGTACTATAATATAGTTGGGTTAAAAATTAATGGTAAATCCTAGTTTTTAGTGTTTTAATGTCTTATCTTACCGTTTTAATTTATTGACATAACTGCACAACTCGATTCTCAAATACTGTGAAAGTACTTTTATTCGTGGGGTACCAATTTTCGTGGATTTCGTGGATGACTTTATCCACGAATTTAAGTGTCCAACGAAATAAAACAACCATTGTCCAAATCAAGACATGGAAAGATCCCCATCGGTAGGTTTGACTACAGTAACTGATCAATATGATCTAGAGAATATATTGAATAACGCCAAATCTGAGAATACTTTAAGAGCAGTCACAGAACTACAACCACATGCAGGATTATACCCATTAAATCTTTAATAACCTAAACTGTACAACTTTTGATCTTCAAATTCTCATAAAAAATATTTTTGATCGATGAAAGTTAGATTTCCGAACTTGATATGCAGAGTAACAGTGTTAAGATAATCGTTGCAAAGAATCCTGCTCAAACTTTAGGGTTTAACTTTGCATTGGTGCGAGAGTTTATATTCTTTGTTGAAGTCAAATATAGTGACCTGCAATACAAGTACCTCTCAATTGAGTTTAGTTATATGTCCTGACGAGCTTTCGTTGAGACTGTTGTTTGTATTTTCTACATGGAACATTTGATCAGACTTTTCCTTTTTGACTCCTGACCTACATGTATGCACGTTGAGGGTGTCAACATGTTGCAGTGTGTTCCTAGGTATATTGCCTTGACCTCAAAATATAATTTTCAATTGACCTTGCTTCTGAATATGTGGCATGTAGATGTATTGTCATAAGATGATGAGTCTATTGGCACAATAAACTTCATGTGAGGTTGACCTTTGCCCTCAATATTTTGTTTGAATTAAATGGAGAATTAACTGTATGATTGACACTCGTACCACATCTTCTATATATTAGATATATAGATATATTGTTAGTTTTTTGTACCACAATGACCCTTTTCTCAAAATCCGCTTTGTGGTTTTTTTTGACAACTCAAGGATCTCTTGACAAGACTATGACTTTTTTACTCTTGACCATTGCATATTGGGTGTGCATCTTGGTATAATTACCTTGACATCAAGTCAGGAGTCTCTGGTTTTTGTTAGTCTTGTATGTTTTTAATAGTAAGTTTATTTTATGATATGGAGTTTGAACTGGTACACATTTTGTTAAGTGCCATCTGAAACCCGCCTCTGGACGAGGGGTTTTCTCGCTTTGTTGAAGACCCATTAGTGGCTTTTGACTGTTTTCTGCTCTTTTTACATGGTTACTGTCTTTTATACACATTCCACATTTCCATTCTTAAATTTTAAGAATGTTTGTTTCTGATGAAACTAAATCCTTTAATTTCCGTGAATATCAAGTAAGAACATTTACTGCTTCAGTAGCATCATAGGCTGCCAGTTGTGATAGATAATGCAAAATGTTTCAATCATTTTCTTTAGATTTCATTTTATGAACATGGACATGTAGGTAAAGATAGTCTGCTTTTACATCTTAAAAATTAACACAGAAGGTATACGCATATCAATAAACTGAACTCTAAGAATGCTAAGAACCTTTAAAATACACTTAGACAGAGAGCTCAATCTAGTGAAATACTTTGTTAAGTTGGTCACATTTAACTTGAAATATCACTGTCTGTTACTAAACTGCACCGAGATCCTGAAAAAAATGTGCAAATTAAGTAGCACTCCACAGTTAGAAAATAAAATTAAAAATGAGCCACAAAATGTTTTATCATCTCCTATTCCTGGATTTCTAATACATTAAGTTTACTGTTTGTGTTGTACATGTGCATATGTATGTAAGCAGTATCTTCCATAGATTTGATTTTTCAAAGTTAAAAGGGTGAAAAATAATTCCTTTTATGTGTATCCATGGCAACATTCTGCATTTATTTACCATAAAATATTGCAAAAAGGGGTGGAGGTAAACATGTCACATATCCCCCCAAATTTGGATCAAACTAGAATATCAATGCCTTTGAGTAATACCTTTTTAGAAACTGTTTGCATAGATCTTCCCAATGATCAAATAAAAAATGGGTGTTTTTGCCTCATTTTTTCGTAAAATCTAATCACAAAGTTCGTGCGACAAAAAGTTGGAAAAAAAACATTACAATAATTGCCGGACCAATTTATGGTATGGGCATGCAAATACGGACTGCCATACAGAAAACAGCCTATATTACATGCATTACATAATCTTGATGTTCATATAAACCCAATACGAAGGCTATTTTAGTACTCAGCTATCCAAAAATGAATTTTATTTCACACTAGCTTTCATATTTTAAAAATCCACAGGGGCCAAAATGCGAAACTACACACCTAACTGTGGAGTGCTACCTTAAAGTGAAATTTTTCCCCTCCTGCCTCAATTTGTAGTACATTTTCTATGTTCTACTAGCTGTTACGACTAAAATGGTACCTTAGTTTTTAAAATTGGTTCAGTAATACAGATTTCATGAAGGTTAGCAGTTGATGTTGAAACGCGCCAAAAAGTGATTTAAAAATAAATGCTGGATTATAGTGAAAAATTTCAAGTCTGTCTCATTTTTGGGGTAAAATTCAAAAACTTTTCCCTTTTTGTCTGTTTAAAATCATAAAACTACATTAAAAGAGGAAAAATATACAACTGTTAGGTATTTGAATGCACTTATATGTCAATTTTGCTGTAAATAGCATACCTAACCTTGTTTTAGAAGCTCTCAAGTAGTGTATAAATTTCTAACAGTACTGGCATCATTGAATTTAATAAATACCAAATTATAATACAAAATCTTGCTAAAAATGTTTATTTGACTTATTCGCATTCAAAAATTTAAAGCGATACATTCTGAGGATATCATATAAAGCGCAATATTTGGTTACAAGAGCGAAGCTAATGGAGTACAAATTTAAGACCGCAACATGTCTAAGTGTCAAAATGTGTATATTTGGTTGCTAAGGACAGTAAACAATAAAATAATCATGAATTGCAATCATAGCAGAGTTTTTACCTTCAGAACTAAAACAAGAACATAAAACACTTAAGACTTGTGGTGAAATTTATCTTAAAAATTGCATTTCTGTGCTTTCTGATTTGCCTTATGGTAGCACTCCACAGTTAGAAAATAAAATTAGTAATGAGCCACAAAATGTTTTATCATCTCCTATTCCTGGATTTCTAATAAATTAATCTTACTGTTTGTGTTGTGCATGTGCATATGTATGTAATCAGTATCTTCCATAGATTTGATTTTTCAAAGTTAAAAGGGTGAAAAATAATTCCTTTTATGTGTATCCATGACAACATTCTACATGCATTTACAATAAAATATTGCAAAAAGGGGGGTAAACATGTCACATATCCCTCCAAAATTTGGATCAAACTAGAATTTCAATGCCTTTGAGTGATACCTTTTAAGAAAATGTTTGCATAGATCTTCCTAATGATCAAATAAAAAATGGGTGTCTTTCGCCTCTTTTTTTCGTAAAATCTAATCACAAAGTTCGTGCTATCCAAAAATGAATTTTATTTCACACTAGCTTTCATATTTTTTAAAAATCCACAGAGGCCAAAATGCGAAACTATACACCTAACTGTGGAGTGCTACCTTAAGTCTATCAAAAGAAGAATTTAATGGAAGTAAATAAGCCGATTACTGAAATAAATGTAGAATATGTCTATTAACCACAGATGCCCCTGCTTGTGACAAAAATGAGTAAACTTCCACATATAAATGCAGGATTCGCGTAATTTTGACAGTTTTGTGACCATAAGCATTGTGAATAAGTTTCAAAACATTTAGTTGAGGCCAATTAAGGTGGTACCTAACACTACAGGGAGATAACGCTGTAATATCAGCTTAACGTTTTAATTACGTTGCGTTGTGAAGGCAATATAAAGCTTCTCAATGATCAAAATAAGTGTTTGTCAAACTGCTATATAACCAGTCTAATTTTTCTGACAAAACGCTTGGTTAAAAATTTTTGATTTTTTTATATTTTTGTAAAAGGGTCAAAGTAAATACTTTGTCAAAATTTAATGAAAATTAAACGAGCCAAATTAATTTTAGTGAAAGTGTTGGGTACCACCTTAAAGTTAAAGAACGGAAACAACAGATTAAGCAGTTTTTCTATCTCAAGGCTCCGGGCTGACATTTGTATCATTGGTACTCGTACCACAACTTTTTATATTTAAAAACTCATGAACAATGACGCCATCGGGACCCAATCTCGAACTTAATAGATCTTTTTTTTGGGGTAATGTGAATCGCGTATAAAGGTTTCTTACATTTGATTGATTCAGACTTATTTAAGAGAAAAGAAACGAAAGAGTCAGCACTTCTTATGTTTTAAAGGGACATGATAACTCTTGAACGGTAAAAGTGACACTTAAAAATTTCAAATTTGATTTTGTGTTGAGGTGTGGACCCCGCTTAAATGTTAAACCCCGCCTTATTCGGTATGTATGTACCTGTGGTAAGTCAGGAGCCTGTAATTCAATGGTTGTCGTTTTTTATGTGTTACATACTTGTTTTTCGTTCATTTTTTGTCAAAAAATTTTTCGTTTATTTTCTCGTTTGAATATTGTTTTACAATGTCGTTGTAGTGCCTTTTATAGCTGACTATATGCGGTATTGACTTTGCTCATTGTTGACATCTCTATATGATCTATAGTTGTTAGTGTTTGTGTCAACTGGTCTTTTGTGGAGAGTTCTCATTGGCACTCATGCCACATAAGGTTGAAGGTTGGAATCCCGCTAACATGTTTAACCCCGCCGTATTTTATATGTACGTGCCTATCTTGTTTTTAGTTTTATTTTTTGTACATAAATTAGACCGTTTGATTTCTCATATTAATTAGTTTACACTGTCATGTTGATGCCTTTAATAGCTGACCTTGCGACATGAACCTTGCTCATTGTTGAAGACTGTGTGGTGACCTAGGCTGCATTGTATAGTTGTTAACTTATGTGTTATTTATTCTCTTGCGGAGAGATCTCATTGGCACCCATGCAGCAGCTTCTTTTATATATAGTGTATCGTTTTGTAGTATTTGGTTGAGACAAACGAAAGTTAGGAGAGCGGAACACGTTTTTATGGGACGTACGGGACGGACGGACTAGGGTAACACTTTATGCCCCTAAATCATGGCGCCAACACAGAAGTACTGACTATTGTGCTGGTGATACACATCCCACTAACACTGTCATTAACACATGTACACACAATTTTATTATAAAAATATTCCATCTTAATTTTGATTTCTTTATTCTTGGCCGAATGATTATATGCATGCCCGTCACAATGACTGAATGAGTATCAAATTTGACAAATCTATTGTACATAATCATACATTTTATTATATTTTATAACTTTTTTCCAAATAATTAAAGCTTACCAACTTATTGATCATCACTTTCCCTTATATGTCATATCGTTAGCCATATAAACAACATGTCCTAATTGGGTGGTTTTAAAACTTCTAGTAAAGGCGGAACTAGGGGTGGCCTGCCCCCCCCCCCATTTCGTGGGGATAAATTTGGTTGATTATATGAGGAATTATTGAAGCATGACTTGAGCGGGCCCCCTCTTAGGAAAAGATCTGGATCCGCCACTGTCTAGACATATTTACGTGAATAAGGGATGAGTAAAGGGGAAAAATGAAAAAAATCGACTGTATTTAATAAATAAAAGGATGTTCGATATACTGTATACTTCGGTTTGTTTTAAAAATCTATACAATGCTTTATTTTTATCTAGTTTCATAATCAAAATAATCAAAATGAGAAGATGCATACCTTATAGCTTCCTTTACCGTCTATGCTAAAATGTTTAATGTTATAAAATAATTTTAGCGTCTTTGACCTACTTTTCCTTTTTATTCGGAGACTTGTGGTTATCTTCTGTTATGTTCAACGGGAGCATAAGAATGATCTAGAATAGAACCCAGATGAAACCAAGAAGTTGGGTTGCCTTAACCAAACAACCCGGATGTTGAACCAGTTACCATGGTTTCGAACCAAAGAACCAAGATTCAAAACCAGAAAACCCAGATGGAACCAATGTTTAGAACCAGAGTACCCGGATATAACCTAATTGCATTCGGAATTCTCATGACTTTTTATACCTTCAATGTATTTTCCAAATCATTTATTTATTTAGTATATGTATATATAATTTAGTTTCGGAGGATAAAGTGGATGGTTTTCCTAACTATTTAGCAGAAATTCCTTGGTTCAATGTATGGACGACCTGAATACCAAAACATCTATATATAGAAATTAAAATACTGTACGTCGTCTTTTTCATTTGCACTTGACCTTTGTTATTCTTCGTCCTGTGATTATAATAACAACAAGTCGATTGTGCAGCAATGTCCATTAGAGGTGTTACGGAGGACACAAATGCCAAAATACGCGAGTAATTAAGAAATAGCCAAATTTGAATAATGAAATGGATATTTTGAATAATGGAATGGACTTCTCTGATCCTCCCGCTCCTAATTATAGATATAAATAAGACCTGATTCGAAATCCTATTTAGAGCAGACTTGGGGTAATTGTAATTGTAATCGTTAATCAGCTAAAATTGATTACAATTTTTCAAGTAATCAGTGTAATCATTAATCAGCCAAAAATCTGATTACATGTAATTTAATTTAATCAATTACTTTTCAAAATACCCTGTAATCATAATTACTTTTTTATTACATTCTGATTACAATGTTCAAAATCTAAAATTGTGTTTTTGGTCATTAAATGAACCTCTTTGTTATTCATATTTGATAAATTTTTAACATGCTTTTAAAATGGTTTGGTTTCTTTAAGTATGTCTACTCCAGTAAAAAATAAACTGTTACAGTATTGAAAAGTCATCATTAGCCTAAGCAGAGACATATAATACAATTATATACCTTTTATCTTAGTTAAAGATATTGTACATACATGTATATTCATCATTTTATACTGATCTTCATACAGATGGGTGCAGTCCTAACCTATACAGCAAGTTAACTTGATTACCAGTCATTTGGACTGGTCAAAGTTAACCTGTGACCGAATTTAGGACTGCTCTGACCAGTCCTAGGACCAAAATCTAGTTAACTTGAAAAGCGGACTTGGTCCTAGGACTGTTTTTATGTCTGCCAAAAAGTTAACTTGGAAACAGGTCCGCTATTGATATAAGTTAACTTCGGAACCAGTCCTGTCACAAAGTTAACTTCGGAACCAGTCCTGTCATAAAGTTAACATAAGTTAACTTCGAAACCAGTCCTGCCACAAAGTTAACATAAGTTAACTTTTGCTTTGACAAATCCGATCAAAAGCAGACCTGTTCCCAAGTTAACTTTTGACTGGTCTGCTCAACACTAAGTTAACTTGTAACCAGGACCGCTTTATACGATTTTTTAAAAATATTTTTAATATCTTTGTTTCGTAGTGTCAACATCGAAAATAAAGTAAAATTAATACTTCCGTTTTATAAACAGTATTAAATACAAAATGAATTAGTTGAAATTAAGTACGCATAAAACTTGCTTGTAACACAAATTTATCTGTGATCTGACAATCTATCAATTATAAAAACAATCTTGGTTACAATGATAACGGGCACTAAATATATATATTCCAATGCCTATCAAATTTAACCATATTTGCATTTTATTATGTATATCTTTAGAAAGAAGTATATTTGATGTTAGTTGTATACGTCCTTGTTAGTAATACATCCTTAAACTATGCAGTCACAATCTGCAATAGTTTATTTCATTTACACACATGACTACAAATTTTTGTTCGCATAAATTTCGGGTGCCAGAATGTCCTCCTTTTATTCAAAACATTGATACGTAACAAAATTTCAGTAGTTTTGATATCTCATGCTTAATTGTACATACAAATTATTTGACCACATTGACCAAAACTGACCATATGTGCACATTAATTTGTAAATCTATATACCCGCATAGTAAATCAGCCATATTTTTTATGTCAGGATTCAATGAATAAATACAATGAACAGCAATATTCCAATATAATAAGAACAAATTTTTGTTCACATAAATTTGGGGTGCCAGCATGTCCTCTTTTTACTCAAAATACTGATACGTAACAAATTTTTAGTAGTTTTCATACCTCAAGCTTACTTGTACAACAAAATTATTTGATCGCATTGACCAAAACTGAACATATGTGCACTTTAATTTAAATCTATATACCCGCATAGTAAATCAGCCTTATTTTTTTATGTCAGGATTCAATGAATAAATACAATGAACAGCAATATTCCAATATAATAAGAACAAATTTTTGTTCACATAAATTTGGGGTGCCAGCATGTCCTCTTTTTACTCAAAATACTGATACGTAACAAAATTTCAGTAGTTTTGATACCTCAAGCTTACTTGTACAACAAAATTATTTGATTGCAATGACCAAAACTGACCATATGTGCACTTTAATTTGTAAATCTATATACCAGCATAGTAAATCAGCCATATTTTTTATGTCAGGATTCAATGAATAATACAATGAACAGCAATATTCCAATATAATAAGAACAAATTTTTGTTCACATAAATTTGGGGTGCCAGCTTGTCCTCTTTTTACTCAAAATACTGATACGTAACAAATTTTCAGTAGTTTTCATACCTCAAGCTTACTTGTACAACAAAATTATTTGACCGCATTGACCAAAACTGACCATGTGTGAACTTTAATTTGTAAACCTATATACCCGCATAGTAAATCAGCCATATTTTGTATGTCAGGATTCAATGTATAATACAATGAACAGCAATATTCCAATATAATAAGAACAAATTTTTATACGCATAAATTTAGGGTGCCAGCATGTCCTCTTTTTACTCAAAATACTGATACGTAACACATTTTCAGTAGTTTTCATACCCCAAGCTTACTTGTACAACAAAATTATTTGACCGCATTGACCAAAACTGACCATATGTGCACTTTAATTTGTAAATCTATAAACCCGAATAGTAAATCAGTCATATTTTTAATGTCAGGATTCAATGTGTAATACAATGGACAGCAATATTCCAATATAATAAGAACAAATTTTTATATGCATACATTTAGGGTGCCAGCATGTCCTCTTTTTACTCAAAATACTGATACGTAACAAATTTTCAGTAGTTTTCATACCTCAAGCTTACTTGTACAACAAAATTATTTGACCGCATTGACCAAAACTGACCATATGTGCACTTTAATTTGTAAATCTATATACCCGCATAGTAAATCAGTCTTATTTTTAATGTCAGGATTCAATGTGTAATACAATGGACAGCAATATTCCAATATGATAAGAACAAATTTTAGTTCGCATAAATTTAGGGTGCCGACATGTCCTCATTTTACTCAAAATACTGATACGTAACAAAATTTCAGTAGTTATGATACCTCATGCTGACTTGTACAACAAAATTTTTTGACCGCATTGACCAAAACTGACCATATGTGCACTTTAATTTGTAAATCTATATACCCGCATAGTAAATCAGCCATATTTTTTATGTCAGGAATCAATGTATAATACAATGAACAGCAATATTCCAATATAATAAGAACAAATTTTTATACGCATAAATTTAGGGTGCCAGCTTGTCCTCTTTTTACTCAAAATACTGATACGTTACAAATTTTCAGTAGTTTTCATACCTCTAGCTTAGTTGTACAAAAAAATTATTTTACCGCATTGACCAAAACTGACCATATGTGAACTTTAAATTGTAAATTTATATACCAGCATAGTTAATCAGCCATATTTTTAATGTTGGGATTCAATGTATAATTATAATCGACATCAATATTGCAATATAATAACAACAAAGTTTTGTTCGCATAAATTTAAGATACCAGCATGTCCTCCTTTTACTCAAAATATTGAAATATGTTACAAAATTTCAGTAGTTTTGATACCTCCATGCTGACTTTACAACAAAAGTATTTGACTGCATCGACCAAAACTGACCATATGTGAACTTTAAATTGTAAATCTATATACCTGCATAGTTGATCAGCAATGTTTTTGATATCAGGAGTTTTTAGTAGGACCATAAATGTACATGTTATCAATAATATTGGTAAACTATATAAATGCAACAAAAATTCTGCATAACATGAGAGTGTCAGCATTTCATCTCTTTATTCAAAATAACAGTCACTACATATATAGTAGTTCATGATGGTGTGTAAAACAAAACTATTGTGCCGCATCATCAAAGTACCAACACTGACATGTCTGGTTTTTGTCCAAATAATTATGACGTCTGGCAAGGCTATTTTTGTTTTTTTCTGGGACGCCTTCCTACGTTGAAGCATACAACAATCACTTTTCAATTGTGGCATCAGATATTTTGTTCGATGACATCCAAATTTTACAGGAACCTGTGTGATATCCAGCAATGGCGGACAAATAGCAATATTAAGGTGTATTCATTTGTAAATACTACCCTATACCTAGTTACAATGATTTAATAAAAAAGGTTCTCTTCTGGGAATAATATACTGTTTATCTATTATGTCGGTTGATTGATTTTGCTTATAGTTAAACCTCAAGTGGCAACTATTTCATTAAAGTGTGTATTGAGTATAATTCTGGGACGTCCCATATCGCAATTAATCGGCAAAGACAAATCTCTTGATTAATCTGACGAATTTGACGAGATTGTTGATAGTTTTACCACACCGTATTCTTACGGACACTGTACAATTTCTGTTAGAATATTCTGCGGAAAATGGAATAGTTTATCCAATGCAAACAAGTTGAATAACAATGAAATATCCATGCATGTACAAATTTATGCATAAAGTAAAATTAAGGAAGGGACAGGTAAACAACGGGGAACGAAGCAACGTCGACAATGTTGTTGATATCCCGTGAATATTGCTCCGAAGCGTTGGACAACCTTTCTATCCGCCTTCTAATAAAAAAAAACACTCTATGAGATTGTATAGGCATTTTTCCATTCATTTAAGAATACATGTATATCAAATAAAAAAAAAGAGAATTTGTATAAATATCTAGTAAAGTCTAGCGAGTAAATAATAAATGATATCTGTGGAAAAACAATGCGAATGTTGTTTACATATTTTAATTAAAGTTCAAGTCTGATATGAAAACTCTTATAACGATAAACTGTCATAAGCAGACCTGTCCTCAGGTCTGGTCAATAGCAGACTTGTCCTCAGGTCTGGTCAGGAGCAGACCTGTCCACAGGTCTGGTCTGAGGCAGACCTGTCCTCAGGACTGGTCAAAAGCAGACTTGTCAACAGGTCTGGTCTGGGGCAGACCTGTCCTCAGGACTGGTCAAAAGCAGACTTGTCGATAGGTCTGGTCTGGAGCAGACTTGTCGATAGGTCTGCAGCAATCCTAAAAAAGCAGACCGTAGGTCTGGTCCACCACCGACGAAGTTAACTTGCTTGACTGCTTAAAAATTCTCAAGTTAACTTAGAAAGCAGTCAACAAGTTAACTCTAAGTTAACTTTTGTCAAGGTTAAGACCGCACCCATCTGTATTAATATTTGATTATAACTGTTACATATTCAAGTAATACTTTTCTTTTGTTAATTTTTGTGATTTTTGTCAACTTTGAATTGACAGGCAGGAGATTAATTAAGGTTTGTTTTTATTGCAATTACCAATTGAGTAAAGCTGTAGGGAAATATATATGATAAAAGATAAATCAGACATGAAAATTTATCTAATTAGCACAAACTAAATTAAAAGTTGGACAAATATGTTGTTAAACATTTTTAAAAATGTATTTGGACTGGACATGTAAAATGCAATGATTTTTAGTACTTACATATTGTATACAATTTGATTAAACATTTCTATTAAAATTTAACATAGTTTTAACTGGTAACTCTGGTTCATCTGGATCCATATTTAAACTTCCATAAACTGCGCCTTGGAATACATATAAATTATGAAAGAGGTCAGAAGACAAACAAAAACTCTGGATTATGATATTTATTTATTAGATTTAAATCAAAATAATTCAGAGATCATTGGTGATAATGTACATATGTAGTGAAATTTGGTGTTTATAATATTTAAACAGATGAAGTTTAATTTGAAGCTATCATTTTATAATTGAACCAAGTAGAATACTTTTCAAAAATGCTATAGTTATATTGAACATTTATTCATTCATTGTCATTCACATCATTCAAAATGATGATTACTTTGCCAATATAATCATTAAATTAATCAGATACTTTCAGAAATGATGTAATCATTAATTTAATTTAATCATACAAATGACAAAGTAATTGTAATTTAATCAATTACATTGAAAGTAATCAGACCCATCTCTGATTTAGAGAAAAACAAAAGGTATATAGGCAGGCAATATGTTTCGCAACTCATATTAGGGGAGTACTGAAGGACATAAATATCGAAATTAACATTAAAAAATAGCTAAATTTGAATAATGGAATGGCTGCTACAACACGCCAACCCCTAATTTAGGAAAAATTGATAAACCAAATTGAAGTTTATTGATAGCGGAATAAACTGAGTATAAACAATATGTGCTGCAATGACCATTAGAAATGTTACGGAAGACCTAAATGCCAAATACGCGTGAAAATTTAAAAATAGCCAATTTAAAATAATGAAACAGCTATTTCGAATAATGGAATGCACTTCTGTGACCATCCAGTCCCTAATTACAGATGTATCCTTTGGTAGCAATACACAGTTAGGAGTTTAGTTTCGCATTATGGGCCCTGTGGATTTTTCAAATAGGAAAGTTATTGTGTAATAAAATTCATTTTTAGACAGCTGAGTGCTAATTTAGCATTCAAAGCTGGTTTATAAGAGCATCAAGATTATTTTTTACATGTTTTATGGGCCGTTTTCTGTTTGACAATCCGTATTTTCGTAGCTAGACCGGCCATCGGTCCAGAAATTATTGTAATGTTTACAAACACTTTTTTTCTACACGAAGTTTTTGACGCAATTTCACAAAAAAATGAGATGAAAGACATATGATTTTCATTGGATTTGCTGAATGATATATGTACACAGTTTCAGAAAATGTATTACTTCAAGCGATTGAAATTCTACTTTTAGCCAAATTTTGGGGAAATATGTGACATCTTTTCCCCCCTTTTTGCAATATTTTATAACAAATAAATGCAGATTGTTTCCATGGATACACCCAAAAGAAATTATATTTTACCATTTTATATACTGGATATAAAATCTATGGAAGATTCTGATTACATACATATGCCCATATATGACACAAACAGAAAGCTTGATATTGCAAGAAAGCAATGAAAAGGGGATGGTAAAATTGAAAAGAGCAACTTTCCATATTTTTTCCTAACTGTTTATTGCTACCTTATGGCATACTTACCAAGCTCAGAATTGTATAATTTAAGACTTTTCATTCCACAAATCTATTAATATTTAGATTCTTAATCAACTTCTGAGGAAATTAAGTATTTAAGATTGACAATACATGTTAGTTTTATTGTTTACAGTCCTTAGCAACCAAAATTAGACATTTTGACACAAGGCTTATATTTGTACTCTATTGGCTTAACTCTTGTTCTGATGGATTGGGCTGCATGCAGTAGCCCAAGTATTGAACGCGTTTGTTTTTTTCTTGCAGATATATCAAATTATTGTTTTATTCAAGATTTCATGTTACATTTTGGCATACTTTAAATGTATAGTTAAATCAGAAGTAAGAAATTGATTACCTATCACCAAGTTTTTTAATCAAATCTTTGGTATGCAATAAGCATAAATATTATCATTTTTATGCTTGAAATTGCAAAATTTTGTACTATTTTGCATCATCAGAGATCTTATTAAGATTTTCAACAATAAAAAACTAACAAAAGAGGTATAGTTTTAAAGATTTTGCTAAAAATTGAGGTAGAGACAAGATTTTACACATTGGCTTGGCACCGTTCTTAAAATCAGTTTTTGTCGCGTTTTAGTGTCAACTGCTAACCTTCATAAAATATTCATTACTCAATCAATTTTCAAAAATAAAAGGCCATTTTGCTCGATTTAACTAGCAAAACACAGAAAATAAGTTAAAAGGGAGAATGTGAAAAAAATATTTACTATTAAGGTAGCAATACACAGTTAGGAGTTTAGTTTCGCATTATGGCCCCTGTGGATTTTTCAAATAGGAAAGTTATTGTGTAATAAAATTCATTTTTAGACAGCTGAGTGCTAATTTAGCATTCAAAGCTGGTTTATAAGAGCATCAAGATTATTTTTTACATGTTTTAGGTGTAATACCACCATTGATTTTTCCCTATTAGTCTTTGTTAAATTGGCATTTAAAAAAAAAATTGTACAGTATTTACCTTTATTTCAACTAAAGAAATACTTTGCATGTATAAAGTTTAATCCTTTCCAGTGATACAGTGAAAATTTCACACTACATTTCATTGCATATAAGAAAGTAACCAACACCGGAAGTAAACAACCCAATTTTTACACGGTTATTTATTGGTTACATGCTTTAGTAACTATGTAACCTTAACGTTCCCAAATATTTTATAAGACCATCAAATAAAAAAAAGAATGATGCTTTCAGACTTCCAACATACATATTTACAACTCAGAAAAATTTCTGTGCATTGAAATGCAGGGTTAATTTTCTACAACTGTCAAATTCAAGGGAATATTTTTTTAGGCCTACTTTCGTATGCAACCGGATGCGACGTACCATGATTTGGTGGTATTACACCTAAAGAACACCTAAATGTCAAATAAACTTAATGTAATTTTTTTCCCTCCAATTGCAAGTTATTTCAAGCATACTGGTCAAGTTTTGTCTCAGTCAGAGCTATAGTTTCAGAGAAAATCACTATAATGTAAGGCTATATCCTACGGCAATTTCAGTAAAATTTCTTCGAAAAATCCTAATTCCAGTGTATCATTATAAAATGCAGTGTTGACTGATATCTGATCATAAACTCATGATCTATGCATTCAAACAATTAAATAGAATTCACAAGACAACTTTAAGATGATAAACAATTTTATTGCACCTTTAAGAGTTCATTTGAAGGTCTGTTTTAGTCTGTTTTGGTCCTTTTTTCCTCCATCCTTCCTTTTTCATTAAAACTTGATATCTTTTGTCTAAAAATTAAAACAAATGTGATTATTTTCCCACAAAAATGAAATAAATGTAATGTTAAATCAATAATTAAAGTGTTTTAGCTGAAAGAACTGTCTCTATAAATGTTAACAGTCTACACGGAAGTTTCGATAAGCCCTTATGTGTAACTTGAGTTTTTGGTCTGTTCCCCTAGTGTGACAAATAACGCTTCCCTTTCAGTCAATCATTTATCGGTACTGGTATCAAAGTCTTTTTATTTACTCATAACAGTATATTTCTAATAGATTTACACAAAAAGTCCTCTTTCTTGTATTTTACATTAGAAAATGGGAGAAAGAGTAATAAAAAAATACCTAAAAATGTTTTCAAAAAGGGTTATGTCCCTTGGAATGCTGGTACAAAAAATATATTGGTAAGAATTATAAAGTTTAAGTATGTGACACTGAATTCTGATGTGTATAAATCCAGGGCAAATAGAGTTGAGATGTTTTATTGTCTGTGCAAAATGTAGACGGCACAATGGCAAATTGTAAACTTTTGCGGCCAAAACAACAAAAAACATGACAATAGTTGATACTTACTCTAATGCTGAAGTGTCGTCTGCAGACCAATTCACATATAAGATTTTTCAACAGAATGCTCTCCAGAACATGGTTAACACTGAAATAAAAAATTCAAGTGTAAACTTTTAGGTGGTGTTTGTTTCGATGTATCTGTAAAATTATAGGAAAGTTTGGTTTGTCCTATAATCGAATATGGAGAAGGTATATGGGGTGTAAAACATATCCTTGTATTAACTCCATACATAATAGGGCTTGTAGATTTTTTCTCGGAGTAGGAAAATATGCACCAAATGCTACAGTTACTGGAGACTTAGGTATAACACATAAGCAGTGGGAAAGTATCATTCTCTTGTTGTGTAGATTAAATAACATGAGCTGAAATGGGTTAAATACAAAAGATCACAAGTGGGCTGATAGTATGAGTATTAAGCATAAGTGTGTTAAACACTGGAATTTGTTAGTAAAGAAACCTTCTGTGACCTAAAAAGTCATTTACCGTGTCCTGAAAATATGCACACTAACTATGTTGTAAATGATGTTATGTCAAAATTACACGAAAAGCATGTCGATAATTGTCATGCTGTTTTAAATTCGAATAAATCGATATCAGGCAGAGGTGGCAATAAGCTACGAACTTACAGACTGTTTAAAGAGAATTTTAAACCGGAGGAAGACTGTTAAATAGCTTTACCCTTCAGTCACAGAAATGCTTTCGCCAAATTTAGATGTGGTGCTGCTCCCCTAATGATTGTAACAGGGAGATATGAAAATGATGTTTTAGAAAACAGAGTATGCCATATATGTGACGTTTTTATTGAAGATGAAGCGCATTTTTTATTAAGATGTCCTCTTTATGATGATTTTAGAAACCATTTATATTGTGTTGCTGAAATTTTTAATACTTTAGATGATAACCAAAAGTTAGTGTTTTTATTCTCAGTAGCTTAGCGACGTTATTTAGTGCACGTAATTATATTCATAGGTAATAATATAATAAAAGAATAACCCAACATCTCAAAAGACATCCAATGTTTATAAGGAAGACAAAAACATTAAGATGTAGGAAAAGTTAAGAGTTTTGTTCTTATGCTATTATGATTTTGTAAGGATTTGGAAGTCGACGTTTGTTATACATGAGGGTGTTTTTGAATATTTAATTTTATTAGTTATCTTCCTTTCTTCATTGCAGATATCAAGGATGATTCTGTTCGTTTACAAAAATGTTACAAAATTATAGTTGAAGATCTTGATAGTATAGAACCCATAGATAAGCTTGTAGAGTTTGGTGTTTTGAGTCCTGAACACATTGAGGTACTAAAAGCCTGTCGTACACCACGAGAAACTAATAGGAAACTTTTACGGACACTTATGTTCAAATTTAAAGACGGATACCTGAACTTTCTAAAATCACTAAAGGATGACTGTGTTCATGAAGATATGGCTGAAAAAATCATGCAAACGGAAGTTACAGAAAAGGATAGACATCTATTACAAATAGGTAATTATGTGATGTTTGAAATAACATTTTTGGATTTAATATGCTGAACATTTTTTTTCCATTTCCGTTGGTCTGTTTTGTATTGTTGCACATGTCAATTAAACTGACAGGTTTGTGGTAAAGGAATTACATATGAAAACAATGTTATATACGATGTTGGACAATAGATAGTACAACTCCCTAATTGCGTAATATGATAAAAACTTTTAATTTTTTTTGTTAAAATCAATGAATTGTATTACTAAACATATTTACTAGATATCTCTCTTGTTCAACTGTTACTAATTTACAGGGATACGCGACTGAATGCTGTGAGTCTAGTAAGTTGTAAAAACAGCAGAGAAATGTGCAATAAAAGATTTATTTTATATAAAAAAAATAATGTTAGCTTTAGTTAACACACAGTGATTAATTAGTGTAAATGCATGGCAAATTGTAATTGTATTATAAAAGAACACGTTGCAAAAATCTAAGTAGAACATACTGAATAAATATCATTGTTACTTCATCTAATTCAAACTATCAATGTCCATCAATATTTCAAAAAAATATTAAGTCGGCATTAACGTTTTTGTAAACGTTGATTATTGTGCTAAGTACAAAACGCTTTAAAATTATTAATCTAAACTTTTGAAATTATGAAATTTGTAAACAGGAAAAGAGTAAAAACATTACAATATAGTTAACGACCTCTACAGACATATTACAGGATAGCCATTGGTGGCTATGTGTTCTACATATATGGTTTGTTTTTTCATTGAATGAAATATGTTTTTTCTTCTTCTTTTTGTTGTTTCTGGCGATCGACATACTCTCTCTTAATATTTACAATATATACACATGGACAAAAGTATTGCAACACCAAATTGAAATTCAAAATTGAAAAAAACACCCTCTATTTTTTTTAAAGTTATAATTCATTAATAAAGAACTAGTTAAACATTATTTATATATCAAGAAATAACGACTCGATAAGTTAAATTGTCCACATGCAGCTACTGAACCCGTAAACCATAAAATAGGGGTTTTGATCCTCATCGTTTTTAACACCTTAAATTACTAGGTTTGTAAAGTTAAGTGATTGAGACCATGTAATGGGTCTTCCGCAACTCTTAATTGCAGCAAGATGACAGATTATCAGCATGAGAGAAGCAGACAAATTACACATAGTGTTGGTCATCACCATTCCGCTATTAGTCGTTTTGTGAATAAAAATCAGGCAAAACATGATGTTGCAGACATACCGAGATCAGAAAGACCCTCTTAAACATCAGCCAGGGAAAACCAAGCCTAAGAATAAAGTTAGGCCAAACAGAAACCATTTGCAAACAGTACAATCCTATAAAAGTAGTTGTTGCCTTACAGGCGACTTTATACAAGAACTGTTCGAAATCGATTCATAGTTACTGGTTATCGTCCGAGAAGGCCATTTTGGAGACCTTTGCTTACGAACTGACATACAGTGACCCGAATCTAATGGCGCAGAACTCACCAACGTTGGAAATTAGCGTCTTGGAGGCTGACTCATTGCTCCAATGAATGTCGGTTTATCTTCCCTTGCCTAATCGTGGTCCGGATTTGAACCATATTTAGCATATAAGGGTCACTATGTGGCGTAAGTGGCCAGAGGACACTCCAATTTACACGCTTCATGGAATAACAATGCCCGTCACCAGGAATGGTTGCAATTTCCTCAGCAACACATACGTCGGTTAGTGGCAGGCATGATTTGAAGAGGTTAAGAGATGGTTGTCCATGTGAATGGAGGCTTCACGAAGTATTGATTCTTTGGCCTATAAAGAATAACAATGATGTGAATAACCATCTTATGTCTGGCATTCTATTGTTCGATAACAGTTAAAGTTGTAAAATGTATTTTTATGTACAAAAATTACTTCATTTTGGTATCAAAATTGTAGTTAATTAAAACATTTTTAATGAAACATTTTTATTCCTTTTAGTGGAAATGTTATCATTAACAATGTTTAAATATTATTTTACAAGTATTTTTCTTAACATATTCTACATGTATCCAAAACATGAAGCTGATTTTCCAAGGTTTAAACAATTCAGGTGTTGCAATACTTAATCCATGTGTATAGTTATCAAATTAAAAATAATTTATTTACCATTTACATGCTTTATTTATAGGAATCTTTGCAAGAAAGAGAATATATAAAAACAAGCAAATCAAAGGTATATATATTTTTTTTCGTATGACGCACTGAATTATAGATACGACAGAATAAGTGCGTTTGCCATTCAGAAATCCTTAATTTACCAGAATAAAACGTTTTTCACTCTCAGAGTAAAAATGAATGAATTTTACATTTATAGATTTCTATTTACTAATTTATAATACAGCATATTAAATCTAACAGAGAACACAAATGCCTTATTAAATCATATCACATGTCTTAATGCAAACAAATTCATTACTTTGAAAAAAACACGAAAAAAGGCTATGCCTATTCTACGAGAACATTATTGGTATCCCAGATTGATTCGCAATCCATTTCATACTTCAATTTGGTAATGACCTTGGAAACAAAAGAAAAACAGAAAATGTATTGTACATACAATATAGCCTATGAGGAGGTGACGAAACACGACGAAATAATTTAGTAAAGATCAATGGTGACAAGAATGTATTGTTGACTCAACTCCATCATTCATTTACGTACTTCATAATTAAAGTTTATTAACCCTCTAGGAAACCCTAATTTGCAAGCTCCCTTTGGACTACTATGTGTGGTCACGTCCTGAACCTTTGTGGGCTTATTTCAGGTCATTTGATTATTATGATAATCGTGTTTGACACTTAAGCTACTTTTTTTAGTGTAAGGTTTCAATTTCTATGATTACGAGATGATACGATATTACGGGGTTTGCGATGCATATAAAAAAATGATTATAATTGGTGTATGTATACAAACCGAAGGTGTTGAATTTAGGTTTCCCAACCGTAAAGTTGCAAACAACACTTCTGGTTATCTGTTATTGAATATTTGTACCACTGAAAACCATCAATATATATTCCATTTATTTAATTCATAATTCCAAGCTTTTATCTTCTATTAGGACATCACCAAATGCAACTTATTATCAGGCATTAAATTTGATTTCAATATTACTCAAGCAAAACAATGTATGCCAATGAAAGAGTAGGAACTTATGATACTTTAATGAACTTGAAGTAATGTCCTGTTTTTATCTATATTTAGGTACTAGTTACTCATTGTTTACTTGTTTATCACGTGTTTTAGTGTACGCCGTTTCATATTTTTAAACCTCTTGACCAATACGGTATCTATCTATCGGTAGCCTTTTCGTCTGTTTTAGTAGTTGAAAGACACGTTCGTCGGACAAATGCACGCTTCAAACCTAAATGTGAGACTGTATGTTTCTATAATATTATCATGGTTGTTTGGTTATTTTTTTGTACAAGTAACAAATAGAAAAAAGGAGCAAAAACGAAACTGTTGATGCTGATATTATAGTATTCACAATTCCTGAAGCAGAAAAGAATAAAGGTTTGAAATTTATTTCTTTTTTTCATGCAGATTGACATCATTTGTTTATTGAACTACGAACTTTCGAAAATCTAGTTGAAGTGAATATACTGGGTTTTTTTTCAAATTTCCGAATGATTATCAATTTATTATTTTACTCTTACTGTTGATACCGAAAATTTAGTACATCTAAAAAGCTATACCATATTGTCATCAGTTTAAGAATTCATTGGTAAGGATGGGTGATGCTAGAACTAAATTGCGGATGTGCCATTAAAATTGGATTTTATTTAGCATTACAATTACAAAGATGGAGCTGACATGTTGGTAACCGCTAGTAGTCCTTTGTTAATTTTTGTATCATTGTCATTTTTGCTTAGTTTCTTATTTTCTTTGTTACCTGTTTTCTGACATCGGACTCGGTATTCTTTTGAATTGAGCTTTACTCTGCGTTTTGCTGTGTGCTTCTTTATTCTATATTGGCTAGAGGTAAAGGGGAGGGCTGAGATCTCTCGAAACGTAATAAAATTTCAATATGTTGTTTTAAAATGTTTTTTTTTTTTTTTTTTTTTTTAATTGACCTTTTATATTATGGTAGGCTTTTTTGTTTATATTTTATGTTAGTACTTGAATCTAACACAGTGTATGTTTTATGTTTTGTCTTTGATTTGTTTTTATAACCATGCTGAATGTACAGCGCCTTAGACTAATTTTTATTTTTTACATAGGGCGCTCTATAAATTTTTATTATTAATATTATTATTAAACATGTTTTATCCGGCCGCATATTTGCGCAGGTCCCAAGTCAGGAGCCTCTGGCCTTTGTTACTTGTAGTCTTGTATGTTTTTATTAATTTGAGTTCATTTATAGGTTTTGGAGTTTAGTTTGACGTCAATTTTCACTTAACTTTTACACATTTTTATTTAGAAAATAGCTGTGGCACACCTGAGGGTGCGGGATTTTCTCGCTGAATTAAAGACAAATTGGTAGCCTTCGGCTGTAATTAGCTCTTTGGTCGGGTTCTTGTCTCTTTGAAATATTTCCTATTTGCGTTTTCAATTTTGTTATTTAATTGCCTATATTTCGTAGAATCAGTTCAGAAAGTAATAATAGACGTGAAGTCAACAGTATCGAAAAGTGATCATGACAGGATAACAACAGGTTGTGACTTGATAAAGATAATGGAGGACAACAATATTGGAACAGACGATGAGTACCGGGGTCATGTAAAACAATTCATTCAAACTTCGTCGTACACTGCTATACAACGTTTTGTTTCTGTTGATGATTTTCAAACAGATTCAACGACAAATGTAGATTATATATCAAAGGAAGGTATGTTAACTGTGATATAATTTATAAATATTCCCCTCCTTTTTTCAATTTAAGTTAGGAGAAAATTGAAAATGATCAGAGAAAATTTAAATAACATGCACGTAGTCGTTAACAATAAAAGTTTTGATAAAAGGCAAATGAAGTAATTGGGAAAATGGAGGCTGATTGAATAAATGCCCTCACTCATATTTTACCTTTAATTTTTTCGAAGTTTAAAGAAACAAAGCATAATTTGTGTCTTTATCAGTACTTAGATTGACATATCTGAATATGTTTTGCTACATGTATATTGTTTAATAGTATGAACAATTTTCATAATTTTACATCCTTTCGATACTGGTAACTTAATATGCATGTCACTAGGTCATGCTTTTCTACATAAATGGACATTGTAGATACCTTGATTTAGGTCACGAAAAATATTATTTTGTTAAGAATCGCAGAAACAAATACACTTAAGGTGATATAAAAAAAAATGCTTGATTTTATTTACTTTTTTGGAAGATAAATATTTAAACAGATAGTCGCTAGTCCAATAGGAACAACTCGTTCACCCCAAAAACTATTTTATATGTCCTCATATGAAACAGAATTTACACAAAACCACCTCAAAGACTATAACAAAAAGATAAAATCGAAATAAAAATAATTCCACAAATTGCTTCCGTTCTGATTTGTCGCGAATATCAGAACGGTTTCAATAGTTACATGAATTTAATTTTGATAAGATTGCAGTAACCGTTGCTTTGTTAGGATATACAGTTAAAAAACACAAATTGATATTCATTTACAAAGGAAGCCATATATAAATATTATAAATAACTCGTCTAAACATCAACCCAACAATGTTAGATCTGTAAATTTACTTTTGCAAATAATTTGCGAATGTAAATTTACAGATCTAACATTGTTGGGTTGATGTTTAGACGAGTTGTATATACATTATGTACACAGCCATGTATCACCATCATTGATGGCGATCCGATGGATACATCTGTTGTAGGGTTGTCACTAACTCAGACGTACTTATAAATATTATAAATATATACACTTTGTGAGACCAATCAAAAAACTTACTGTGAAAGTATTTATGTATGTGGGTCTCAATTTTCGGGGTTTGAGCAGAATTTGTATGCCGTTGGTTCTTAAATTCTCGGATTTTAGTCTTCTGAATAAAAAACATTGAGGGAAGATTTGAAGCCATCACAATACGAAGATTCTTGAAATAAGTCATATGTTGTTTTAATAATTATTTCAGGAACATTGTAAGTTAGTGGGTCAATTTAACTTACTTTATGGCTTTCATCACGTCATTACTGACAACATTAATCAATTTTATTTATGAAATGATTATTCTCGGAAAAAAACTAATTCAGCTATGATTATAAAAGAGGGACGAAAGATACCAAAGGGACAGTCAAACTCGTAACTCTAAAATAAACTGACAACGCCATGGCTAAAAACGAAAAAGACAAACAGAAAAACAAAAGTACACATGACACAACATAGAAAACTAAAAAATAAACAAGACGAACCCCACCAAAACTAGGGGTGATCGCAGGTGCTCCGGAAGGGTAAGCAGATCCTGCTCCACATGCGGCACCCGTCGTGTTGCTTATGTGATTACAAATCCGGTAAATAGTCTAATTCGGTAGGTCAAATAATGTCTTGATTGGATGATTTGCATATCCCACCAAACATTTTACAACCTTAATTTTGTTATATATTTTCGAATGAAATAAGAAGATTTGAATTGAAAACGAGAATATCAATGCCAAAGACCATGTGACATATATGTAAGTAACGATGAGTTACCGTATTGCCTTCAATAGTTAACAACATACCGCATTCTAAGCCATAAAAGGCCACGACATGATCAAGTAATAATTCAAACGAGAAAGCAAACGTCTATTGCAATGTCGAAAGCAAAAAAACAAAAAAACAAATAAATATAGAAAGGAAGGAATGATTACCACTGAGTTACATGCATATACTAGAGGGATAATCAAATCCATTAGTCGAAGAAAAACGGACAACGTATCTGTTCCTCCTGCCTGGTTTCGCGTTAGTTGTAACATAACTTAACGGAACAAATGTACGTGGTTGGAACATTTATTCAGATCAATAACTGCGTTTCATTTAATTCGTTGCTGTTCTTGCACTAGCTATGGGTTTATGAAAGTAACAACCGAAACATAAGAATAAGAACAATTTCATCCTAATTGTAAACAACACTGTGATAACAAGCCCCAAGTTTTTTGTTGATAACGTTGACATTATGTTACAACTGAATGCAAACTCCTCACAGTGATCATTTTCGATCTGGATCTATTTTCTTAAAGTCCATCATGTTGTAGAGTAGTATTCTGATCGGAGCTGGAACTTCCGGAGAGTAAAACACTAAATGCTTACGGCTTTACTCGCAGAATAAGCATTGGTATTCAAGCAAGAACTGAATAAGATTGGGATGCTAGCAAACGTCTATGTCATCTATGTCATTTGTGTAATACTCTAGTTTGATTCTAAATATTAAAGAACTATATGAATATCCATAACTTATTCTAATGTACAGCCATAATGAAACATTCAATAACTCAACGTTTAAATCTTTTAAATTTTTGAAATTATAATAAAATGTTTATTTCAAAAGATTTATTGACCACAAATGGTTTCTTTGTTCGTTTCTGTGTGTGTTACATTTTAATGTTGTGTCGTTGTTCTCCTCTTATATTTAATAGGTTTCCTTCAGTTTGAGTTTATTACTCCGATTTTGTTTTTGTCCATAGATTTACGAAATGTGGACAGCGGTATATAACTGTTGCCTTTGTATTTGATGAATTTGTAGTTTTATTTTTTTATTTGTATTATTTTAGAACATTTTGACAAAACATGTATGAAAGTCGTTGATAATTTCAAGGAAACTATTCAATTTCGGGAAATGGTTGAAAAAATTGAGAAGAACCGCATAGTCCTTGTCAAAGGTAATAATCTTAACCCTTCATAACAAAATGGGAGAAAAATACGAAATTCTACATAGTCATGATACACACTAGAGAGTTGATAAATAACGCTGAATTCATTATTGAATAACATTTAAATGGTAGGGTAAGTTGCAAATAAACATGGCATTATTGCAGAAGGTAAAAAGCTACTGATTATCCAACAGGAAGACTGATCTACCCGACTGATTTTACACTGAATTGCAAAGTTCCATTGCCTCAGATTATTTATTCACATTTGTATGTGCATTTTGAATCATTTTAAAGAGCCCACAAGAGTCCTACGTCTCATAACAAAACAAAGCACAAACTAGGTTTATCAATATATTTAGATATTTATTATGTCAACATTTGTGACATTTTTTGTCGGAGGTGAGGAAGTCCAAAACCGGTCTATAGTTTGAAAATGTTTGGCGAGTTGTTAGACAGTCTTCACATTTTTGTGTAATCAATTATTCAATTTTCAACCCAGATCTCTGAAATAAGATTGCACAGACGTTCACGTTGTGCCGCTGTGTTTATAAAACTTGTGAAGGATTTTCCCTTATATTACCATGCTTTTCCTAAGCAGATTTTTCAAAGGATGGTACCAATTTTGGATAATCTACTCCTCTTACAACTTTTAATATAGAGCAATAAAACATTCACGTTGAAGTTGATGAGCTGCTATCATAGAATGGTTTGATTGTCCCAATTATTTTTTGTCCTTGAAATTAAGTCATTATAAGCTAATGTGTTTTTCAACACTTCCTTTAGCTTTAACACCATGTACTTGACACATCATGGATAGATTGTTGGGCACATTTAGCAATTCTGAATTTGTTAAACGAATCTGTTCTGATTTTTTAAACTTGGGACTTTACAAAAGTGGATATGTTCTTTTATTACAGTTGACGAAAAAGTTGGCAAACATTTTTATCGGACTACATTTGTTCAACAATGTATATTGTCTATTTACTTGACAAAATATTTTGACGCAAAAGTAGGACCGTCACTTCTTCAATGTACCTAAAACAAATAACGGCATAAAAATTAACTACAATATTGATGATATTAGATACAAATTCAGCTTTCTTATACGTGTTCTTTTCCTTAATCTTTTTAAATAAACTAAAGTTAAAAAAAATATGTTACAATCAGTAATAACATTTTTTGTGTTATGATACATCTTTAATATTTCAGGTCCAAATGGTTCAGGAAAATCACAGTCCTCATTTGCATATGCAAATCAATTTTCTGCAACGTTTCCCTCTGCTACAATCTGGCGAATTCCATGTAGTTCTATGCAAAGTATGACTATGTCATTATCTATTTTGATGACAAATCTCAAAATCGACAGCGGAGAAATGTGCAATAAAGGGGGTATTTATTCGCGTTTTCATGATATGATCAAAATGGTCTTTGTCAGAATGTCTGACATGAACGACACGAATCATCTTATTATATTAGATGATATTGAGTCACCAGAAGAACCCGTTATTGATTTGATATTGAAAAAGGTAATTCAAACAAAAAACATTTATGTCATAGGTACGTCAAACCAAAGATTTATGATCACTCAATACAAAAAGTACGGCATGAAAATGAATAGAATGACGGACACTGAAGCTTTTTCGTTTTTTGAGTTTGCAGAATATAGTAGGGAGGACGTCATAACATTAGCCAACAAACTAGATTGTTTGCCGTTAGCGCTTTCTTTTGCAGCTACTTATATAGAAAATACCCAAACATCTATAGAAAATTATATACATCTGTTAGAAAATGATGAAATATCCGAACATATTTTAGGAGCTGCCTTGGTTTTTCAGCCATTTAATTTAATACTACAAAGACTGCAAAATGATCTCACAAAAAAGGTACAGTGTGTGCTGAGCTATGCGCCGTATTTTGTGTACGATAACATATCGGTGATGCTTCTTAAAAGTTTACTACCCGATTTTTTATCAGAAGGAGAAAAAGAGGCTGAAATAAATAACCTTATTATTACTTTAAGCAAGTATTCTGTTGCAGTAGTTAAGGGTTATGGTGAGCGACGGAGTATATCGATACATAGTATGACTTGTTTGGCGATTAGAAAAAATAAAACAAAAGAACAAATTAAACAAGAAGTATCTTATCTTTTGAAACACTACTGTTTCATTATGGATTTAGATCTTCGTTTAATCGAATCTATCAAACGAAATGTCTGCTACTTAAGTCATGCTACTCTTCTCTTAGAAAAGTTTCACTCTTATTTAGATACAAATGTTTTTCAAATGAAAATATATAAAAGTTTTTTATGTTGTGCAATAGGAGTAACATTCCGTATGTATGGAAATGCAGAATTATCATCATATGAATACCTAGAACGAGCCAAAAATACAATTTTCGATTTAATAAAGTTTCAACCAAATATTTCTGATTATCCATTCACTAGCACAGATCCCGTGCTTTATCTAAAGGGTTGTTCCGTTCTACAAAAAGACACAGAGGATATATTTCATAGATTAGTAAAAGAAAGTAAAAAAAAAATTACAAAGGATTTTGTGCAAACATTTGTAGCAAACAAATTCAGGAGTTCAAGAGATATTGAACTTTTTGAAAAATATTCTAATGGGGAGATAAACCAGAATGAAATAAAACACTTCAAGTTGGCTTCATACAAAACTGAAAAATGGGGAAATATGGAAAAAGTATTTGCTCCTTTTAAAGGTACCAAGGAAACTTTCCTTGTTGATCTACTTATAAGTATTATGCATGAAAGTAGTAAAAATAAGTGGTGGATGGAATCGACAAATAGCATGGTCACTAAATATGGTAACAATGAAACAAAAATGGATAGTCTGACTGACAGTCAATTTGCATATAATCTCGCAGTCTGGTTGCAGTATTATTTCAAAAAAAGTTATAAAAACTACCTACCAATTGCTGCTATAGTAGAACATCGCGATGGCATTATTAGATTTTTGAGATCAGAGAGAAATGTTTCAACTAAAAATCTGCACACTATCATACAAAGGCTTAAGGAAATGCAAGGAGAGGGTTCATCAACTTTGTTCTACAGCTATGGTGTTTTAAAAATGGCGCCAAAATTTACCCTCTATCATAAATGCATGATCAATCGCGCTCTTTTAAGATGCTGCTTTATTGAATGGCGGGAAGGAAAAAGTCAAAAGTGTCTTGAAAAAGCTATTTTGCAAGCACAAACCTTAAATGAAATAGCTATCACTATGAAAGAAGATTGGCTAATCTGTATGATGATTTACCTTGAAATTGCTGAAACATATCTCCTCTTTCCCACGAAAAACAACATTGATCAAGCTAAACAAAAGTACAAAAAAGCATTTGAACTCCAATCAACATTTGGTGGTATACTTCTGACTACCCAATACCATTTCAATCTTTATCAGCAATATATTCATTTTTGCTTGAAATTTGGCAATTTAGAAGATCTCAATGATGCACGAAAAATTTCTGTTGAAATGAGGGAGAGGTGTGTCCAAAAAAAACGTAAACAAGCAATTGGAGACAACTTGATTAAGATTGAAGATAGAAACAAATCAAAGGTGAGTTTGGTTATTAATGTATCTTATCTATGCATTATATACAGAAAAGTAAAGGTGTGTACATACAAAAGCGGTAATGCAAAAGCAAAAAAAACCCCAGAAAAACAACGAGACTTATTACAAACGTCCCATAAATTCTTCACACTATGCTTAAATTAAAAAAACAAGAACAAAACCAAGACATATTGATGAAGGCAGGCGCTTAGGGTGGGACAATAGTTAATATTCGACTAATGTGTCCCGTCGTATTTCGCCTAAGGTGATGTCACACATATTACCTCCATCTGTAGTTTGAACCCGCAACATTCTGGAAGTACCTGTCTTTAGTCAGGAGCTTGTATTTCAGTGGATGTCGTTTGTTGATGTTTATAACTTTTGTTACTTGTTAACTCTTTTGTACATAAATAATGCCGTTAGTTTTCCCGTTTGAATTGTTTTACATTTATCATTTCGGGGCGTTTTATAGCTGAATTTACAGAAAAATTAACATTTTAATGTCAACAAAAAAGTGCTGACTATGCAACACATGTGCTTCGTCTTCAAAAGACTCATCGGTGACGCTGGAATAAGGACAGTGCAAATTAAAAAAGAAAATATAGAGCTTTATAACGCATAAATTCTGAAAGGTTGTAATAATAAAAAAGGCTTAGGCAATTGTAACCTTTACCTGGTGTTAGTAAGAACTTAGTAAATGTAGCAAAATTAAGAATATATCAATGATATATCATGTCAACACACAAGTGCTGACTACTAGGCTGGTAATTTAAAGCCGACCTCTGTTCTTTTATTCAACTATTTTTGTTATTCAATTCACCTATTGTACAAAAATTAAACAAACATGTTTATATCAAATTTTGTCTCTTTTTAAAAAACTTAAACTTACAATTACACTAGTGTTGAAAGCAATACAGAAATATCCTACTTATTATCAAGTGGTTACAGTAAAATTTTCAATTTTATTTATTGCCAATGTAGATTTTTATTCGAGTTTCAACGCTGTTCAAATTCGTATTTGATTAAACTTTCCAATTTGTTTTATTCGAGCATCACTGGTGAGTCTTGTGTAAACGAATGCACATTTGGTTTTATACATTATATGTGTGGTATCCTTGATAATTGTTGATGCTTTTATTCTGAAGTTTTATAAATACAGTGTTACATTTCTTTCAAATTCGAATTATATCTGCTTTCCATTTCAGAAAAGAAGAAAGATTGCCATTAGTCTACTGGGAATACTATTTCTGATTTTATCTGTGTTTGCTGGTGTGTGGTTCTTTATGACCAAGTGATTCAATCCTATCGTTGATTAAGAACAATAGAAAAGATGTGGCCATGCTATTGACATTGAATATCTTGAACGTAAAACGATGACTTTCATCACAGACGATTGAACAAGTACTATGCATGCTTGACAAAATAAAATAAATAAATTAGAGTTTCTTAATAAGTTTGTTACAAATTAAATACTTGGAAAACAAATAAGACGATACAACGTGAATTTGTTAACCACAATGTTAAATATAATGGTTTACTTTCCGTAGACCTATCATTAGTATAATTGCTTTGTCTTATGCTTTCATTTTTATTCATCTTTAATAAATGCTTTATTTCATTAGGAAGTGCATCTCAGAAACAATATAACAGTGGTGATGGTGGCCCAGGGATCAAGGTCAAGAAAGCTGGCCTTTATAATGTACCTGAATCAATTACTTTACTTCCTTACAACTTTGAAGGCATGCCAATTGTCTAGCTCATTTCCTTAAAAGTATTGTAATGAGCATTTGGTCCGAGTGAGAGAGAAATGAGGGGCGAAAACAAACAAACAATACCATAGCAGTTACCTTATGTGCAAAAATCGTTTCCCCTATGTGCAAACATAGTTTACCTTAATGTGCAAACACCTATTGCGTTATGTCCAAATACCTATGAAGTTATGTTGAAAAAGGCATCATTATGTGCAAACACTATTATGTTATGTGCAAATACCGCGTACATTATGTGCAAACACCATGGATGTTATGTGCAAATGCCTATTACATTATGTCCAACTATCTATTACGTTATGTGAAAACACCTATTACGTTATGTGCAAACACATATAACGTTCTGTTAAACGCTTTTTTACACAGATTAAAACAAAACGCATCAATGCTATGCATTTTGAAATAAAGAAAATTAAAAGTTTGACCTTTCTAACAAATTATAGATTTTTATATATTGATTGGTGTAAAAATGCTGTATACATACAATGTATCTAGTTTGATTGGAAATTATTTTGCTCTTCTTTAAGAGTTTGCGTTATGCATAAAATTGAGAAAGGAATGGCGAATGTGTCAAAGCGACAATAACCCGACCATAGAGAAGACAACAGCCGAAGGCCATCAATGTAGCGAGAAACTTCCGCATCCGTAGGTGTCCATCAGCTGGCTCCTTAAAAATATGTGTTTTAGTACTGGTAATGGACGTCATTCTTAACTCCGAATTATACACAAGAAATTAAAATTAAAATTCATACCAGACTAACAAATGCCAGAGGCTCCTGACTTCGGACAGGCGCGAAATTGCGGCGGAGTTAAACATGTTTATGAGATCTCAATCCTCCCCCTCTACCTCTAGCCAATGTAGGAAAGTATACACATAACAATACGCACATTAAAATTCAGTTAAACAGAAGTCCGAGTCTAATGTCAGAAGATTTAACAAATTAAAGAAATAAATAAAATGACAATAGTTCATAAAAAACAAGACTTCTAGTAGTTAACTGCCATGCCAGCTCCAGACTTCAATTAAACTGACAGAAAGATTATGTCTTCATCATATGAATATAAGGCACAATTCCTCCCGTTAGGGGTTAAGTATCATACTATCATAAAATATACGAGAAGAACATAACCCGTGTCATGCCAACAACTGTTTTTTTTTAATTAAATGTGTTTCGTTCCGATGCAAAGATCCTATAAGTGAATCCATGCTTTGAAAATTTTTTCACTTTACTTGTTAAAAATTTTAAAAAATATACAGACACGACTCTAGTTTCCAAGAGGTGCAACCGAAATGAACAATACGTTATAAAAAGGAAGATGTGGTATGACTGCCAATGTGACAACTCTTCACAAGAGACCAGGATAATTTATTATTACCCTCCCAGGAGGGTTTCATGTAGCGAAAAACCTGAACTAGATTAATGCTACAAATGTAATGACGTCTCCCACGATTTATGTAGCAGCTAAAGAATCCTACAGAGCGTACTAACCTAACTACCCACTGTTATCTCTTGATTTGTTGATAATACGTGATTTGAAGAAAATTACGATGATCGTTAATATTAAGCGATAAATAAACAAATAATTAGTATCTTTTTTAATTTAAGGAAGCTCTATAGGTACCTTAGACTTAAGTTAACTTAAGTGTTTACTAAGGAAAATCTTAACTTAAGTAGCTTTATGCATACGGGTCCAGTGATCACCGAACCATTATATGAAACAGTACTTGAATACTTCTTTGATTAGAACAATGATCTGCCGTCATTAATCAAAGAATCACTGGTTGGTTTCTGACGGGGTCAATGACTTAATTTAAAAAAAGAGCAGCCGAAGGACGATCTGAGTTCAGATTAGTAAAGACATATGTAATATTTGCTTTACTTTCTCAGACATATTGTTAAAATGTAAATGCATACTAAATTGTATCAGATTGTTTTTTTTTTTAACAACATAATAATATTTATTCATCTAATCTTGCTTGTTACAAGTTTCACCAAGAGTATCAGATTGTTGATGTTCTCTATGGCAGCAATTTTCATTTTTCACATTTTCTAGCCAGCGACAACACAAAAAGCAAATTTATATTTATATCTATAGAAGAAATCTGAGACGTTTGTCATAGCCGTTTAGGTTTTGATGCTCTCTTATGTTTAGTGAATAAAGCTTCTAATGTTATTTGATGCATAACTGTATTGATATGATAGTTATTTTAGAGTTGTGTGTCATGAACATTGATGGCCGGATTAACTAGTGTCTGAAACGTTTTTTTTAATAGGAAATGAACTTTCATTTTGGTTTCCAAAACCGGGATTTTTTTTCTCGTTATGCAATTCACAGTTTATATATTGAAGTATTATTCATGTTACAGTAGTAATTATGCTTAGCTAGTATTTTTGTTCTAAGTATTAGGTATGATTGAATATTGATGCTCATCTAAATAGTATGCTAAATATTTCTGAAGGTCCTTTAGATTTTCAAGTTCTGTCAAACTATGTAAAAAGAGTAGTTGCAAATGATAGCGAATTATCCATCGACATCGTTTTTTTAGAGTTCTTGGAACTTTTAAATGGTATACTGCCCTGATCATATTCAGACAAATTGATTCAATCATGTCAAAGTCGTCAATTTTCAAAATGCTCCGTAGATTCCTCGAGTCCAATGTGCTGACACTAATTAATTAATAAATGATAGTCTTCCATGAAGGAGTTTAAGTGTTAAGCTGTTATATTTGTTGTATTCATCAGGTTAGGGTTAGGGTTAGGGTTTGGGTTAGGGTTAGGGTTAGGGTAGTGTACTTTGACGAGGGTTAGTGAGGTGCCCTTTCTCTCTTCTGCGCATGTCTGCCCTTTTTTGTGACTGCGCATGCGTCAGAAATTTCAAAAAATATTTCTAAGTCCAGAGTATGAAAAGTGCCTTTGACTTCAATCTTCAAACAGATGTAGAATGGATTTGAATAGAGATATTTTTATAAAGTTAACTGTTCCTAAAAGATAGAGAAGCAATCTAGAGAATGAAAACGTATTGGTATCACTGAAATGTACGGCCGCACCCTCCGACCTCACTGAAGAAACGTTTGTGGGAGAGTAAAGCCTAACCCCAAGTTAACCCCAACTCCTAAACTACAACAGATAAAGACTTGCGGTCTTCACTACAAGCTTAATTGTCGAAAAGTACTACCCTTAACGGGACCGATTTTTTAACGGCAAGCCGATCGCAGCAGAGGATCATGTTGAAATATTGAAAAGATAGACTTTGAAAAGTACCAAAAACCATAACCCGACCCCCCATCCCTCCAAAATTGTGATTTTTGAGAAGTTTGTGAAAAAACTTAATACGAAAATCCAATCGGTTACCCTCCTAGACTTACCCTTTCCGAGATGGAGTAAGGCCTCCAAAACAACAATTTTAACACATTTGGGGTTTGGGTTAGGGTTAGTGTTTGGGTTAGGGTCAGGGTTAAGGTTAGTGTTAAGGTTAGGGTTTGGGTTAGGGTTAGGGTTTGGGTTAGGGTTAGTGTTTGGGTTAGGGTCAGGGTTAAGGTTAGTGTTAAGGTTAGGGTTTGGGTGAGGGTTAGGGTTAGTGTTAGGGTTAGTGTTTGGGTTAGGGTCAGGGTTAAGGTTAGGGTTTGGGTCAGTGTTTGGGTTAGGGTAAGGGTCAGGGTTAAGGTTAGTGTTTGGGTTAGGGTTAGGGTTAGGGTTAGGGTTTGGGTTAGGGGTTAGGGTTAGGGTCAGGGTCAGGGTTAGGGTCAGGGTTTGGGACATGGTAGTGTACTTTGGCGAGGGTTAGTGAGGTGCCCTTTCTCTCTTCTGCGCATGTCTGCCTTTTTTTGTGACTGCGCATGCGTCAGAAATTTCAAAAAATATTTCTAAGTCCAGAGTATGAAAAGTGCCTTTGACTTCAAGCTTCAAACAGATGTAGAATGGATTTGAATAGAGATATTTTTATAAAGTTAACTGTTCCTAAAAGATAGAGAAGCAATCTAGAGAATGAAAACGTATTGGTATCACTGAAATGTACGGCCGCACCCTCCGACCTCACTGAAGAAACGTTTGTGGGAGAGTAAAGCCTAACCCCAAGTTAACCCCAACTCCTAAACTACAACAGATAAAGACTTGCGGTCTTCACTACAAGCTTGATTGTCGAAAAGTACTACCCCTTAAGGGCCCGATTTTTTAACGGCAAGCCGATCGCAGCAGAGGATCATGTTGAAATATTGAAAAGATAGACTTTGAAAAGTACCAAAAACCATAACCCGACCCCCCATCCCTCCAAAATTGTGATTTTTGAGAAGTTTGTGAAAAAACTTAATCCGAAAATCCAATCGGTAACCCTCCTAGACTTACCCTTTCCGAGATGGAGTAAGGCCTCCAAAACAACAATTTTAACACATTTGGGGTTTGGGTTAGGGTTAGTGTTTGGGTTAGGGTCAGGGTTAAGGTTAGTGTTAAGGTTAGGGTTTGGGTTAGGGTTAGGGTTTGGGTTAGGGTTAGTGTTTGGGTTAGGGTCAGGGTTAAGGTTAGTGTTAAGGTTAGGGTTTGGGTTAGGGTTAGGGTTAGTGTTAGGGTTAGTGTTTGGGTTAGGGTCAGGGTTAAGGTTAGGGTTTGGGTTAGTGTTTGGGTTATGGTTAGGGTCAGGGTTAAGGTTAGTGTTTGGGTTAGGGTTAGGGTTAGGGTTAGGGTTTGGGTTAGGGGTTAGGGTTAGGGTCAGGGTCAGGGTTAGGGTCAGGGTTAGGGACATGGTAGTGTACTGTGGCGAGGGTTAGTGAGGTGCCCTTTCTCTCTTCTGCGCATGTCTGCCCTTTTTTGTGACTGCGCATGCGTCAGAAATTTCAAAAAATATTTCTAAGTCCAGAGTATGAAAAGTGCCTTTGACTTCAATCTTCAAACAGATGTAGAATGGATTTGAATAGAGATATTTTTATAAAGTTAACTGTTCCCAAAAGATAGAGAAGCAATCTAGAGAATGAAAACGTATTGGTATCACTGAAATGTACGGCCGCACCCTCCGACCTCACTGAAGAAACGTTTGTGGGAGAGTAAAGCCTAACCCCAAGTTAACCCCAACTCCTAAACTACAACAGATAAAGACTTGCGGTCTTCACTACAAGCTTAATTGTCGAAAAGTACTACCACTAACGGGGCCGATTTTTTAACGGCAAGCCGATCGCAGCAGAGGATCATGTTGAAATATTGAAAAGATAGACTTTGAAAAGTACCAAAAACCATAACCCGACCCCCCATCCCTCCAAAATTGTGATTTTTGAGAAGTTTGTGAAAAAACTTAATACGAAAATCCAATCGGTTACCCTCCTAGACTTACCCTTTCCGAGATGGAGTAAGGCCTCCAAAACAACAATTTTAACACATTTGGGGTTTGGGTTAGGGTTAGTGTTTGGGTTAGGGTCAGGGTTGAGGTTAGTGTTAAGGTTAGGGTTTGGGTTAGGGTTAGGGTTTGGGTTAGGGTTAGTGTTTGGGTTAGGGTCAGGGTTAAGGTTAGTGTTAAGGTTAGGGTTTGGGTTAGGGTTAGGGTTAGTGTTAGGGTTAGTGTTTGGGTTAGGGTCAGGGTTAAGGTTAGGGTTTGGGTTAGTGTTTGGGTTAGGGTTAGGGTCAGGGTTAAGGTTAGTGTTTGGGTTAGGGTTAGGGTTAGGGTTAGGGTTTGGGTTAGGGGTTAGGGTTAGGGTCAGGGTCAGGGTTAGGGTCAGGGTTTGGGACATGGTAGTGTACTTTGGCGAGGGTTAGTGAGGTGCCCTTTCTCTCTTCTGCGCATGTCTGCCCTTTTTTGTGACTGCGCATGCATCAGAAATTTCAAAAAATATTTCTAAGTCCAGAGTATGAAAAGTGCCTTTGACTTCAATCTTCAAACAGATGTAGAATGGATTTGAATAGAGATATTTTTATAAAGTTAACTGTTCCTAAAAGATAGAGAAGCAATCTAGAGAATGAAAACGTATTGGTATCACTGAAATGTACGGCCGCACCCTCCGACCTCACTGAAGAAACGTTTGTGGGAGAGTAAAGCCTAACCCCAAGTTAACCCCAACTCCTAAACTACAACAGATAAAGACTTGCGGTCTTCACTACAAGCTTAATTGTCGAAAAGTACTACCCTTAATGGGACCGATTTTTTAACGGCAAGCCGATCGCAGCAGAGGATCATGTTGAAATATTGAAAAGATAGACTTTGAAAAGTACCAAAAACCATAACCCGACCCCCCATCCCTCCAAAATTGTGATTTTTGAGAAGTTTGTGAAAAAACTTAATACGAAAATCCAATCGGTTACCCTCCTAGACTTACCCTTTTCGAGATGGAGTAAGGCCTCCAAAACAACAATTTTAACACATTTGGGGTTTGGGTTAGGGTTAGTGTTTGGGTTAGGGTCAGGGTTAAGGTTAGTGTTAAGGTTAGGGTTTGGGTTAGGGTTAGGGTTTGGGTTAGGGTTAGTGTTTGGGTTAGGGTCAGGGTTAAGGTTAGTGTTAGGGTTAGGGTTAGGGTTAGGGTTAGGGTTAGGGTTAGGGTTAGGGTTAGGGTTAGGGTTAGGGTTTAGGGTTAGGGTTAGGGTTAGGGTTAGGGTTAGGGTTAGGGTTAGGGTTAGGGTTAGGGTTAGGGTTAGGGTTAGGGTTAGGGTTAGGGTTAGGGTTAGGGTTAGGGTTAGGGTTAGGGTTAGGGTTAGGGTTAGGGTTAGGGTTAGGGTTAGGGTTAGGGTTAGGGTTAGGGTTAGGGTTAGGGTTAGGGTTAGGGTTAGGGTTAGGGTTAGGGTTAGGGTTAGGGTTAGGGTTAGGGTTAGGGTTAGGGTTAGGGTTAGGGTTAGGGTTAGGGTTAGGGTTAGGGTTAGGGTTAGGGTTAGGGTTAGGGTTAGGGTTAGGGTTAGGGTTAGGGTTAGGGTTAGGGTTAGGGTTAGGGTTAGGGTTAGGGTTAGGGTTAGGGTTAGGGTTAGGGTTAGGGTTAGGGTTAGGGTTAGGGTTAGGGTTAGGGTTAGGGTTAGGGTTAGGGTTAGGGTTAGGGTTAGGGTTAGGGTTAGGGTTAGGGTTAGGGTTAGGGTTAGGGTTAGGGTTAGGGTTAGGGTTAGGGTTAGGGTTAGGGTTAGGGTTAGGGTTAGGGTTAGGGTTAGGGTTAGGGTTAGGGTTAGGGTTAGGGTTAGGGTTAGGGTTAGGGTTAGGGTTAGGGTTAGGGTTAGGGTTAGGGTTAGGGTTAGGGTTAGGGTTAGGGTTAGGGTTAGGGTTAGGGTTAGGGTTAGGGTTAGGGTTAGGGTTAGGGTTAGGGTTAGGGTTAGGGTTAGGGTTAGGGTTAGGGTTAGGGTTAGGGTTAGGGTTAGGGTTAGGGTTAGGGTTAGGGTTAGGGTTAGGGTTAGGGTTAGGGTTAGGGTTAGGGTTAGGGTTAGGGTTAGGGTTAGGGTTAGGGTTAGGGTTAGGGTTAGGGTTAGGGTTAGGGTTAGGGTTAGGGTTAGGGTTAGGGTTAGGGTTAGGGTTAGGGTTAGGGTTAGGGTTAGGGTTAGGGTTAGGGTTAGGGTTAGGGTTAGGGTTAGGGTTAGGGTTAGGGTTAGGGTTAGGGTTAGGGTTAGGGTTAGGGTTAGGGTTAGGGTTAGGGTTAGGGTTAGGGTTAGGGTTAGGGTTAGGGTTAGGGTTAGGGTTAGGGTTAGGGTTAGGGTTAGGGTTAGGGTTAGGGTTAGGGTTAGGGTTAGGGTTAGGGTTAGGGTTAGGGTTAGGGTTAGGGTTAGGGTTAGGGTTAGGGTTAGGGTTAGGGTTAGGGTTAGGGTTAGGGTTAGGGTTAGGGTTAGGGTTAGGGTTAGGGTTAGGGTTAGGGTTAGGGTTAGGGTTAGGGTTAGGGTTAGGGTTAGGGTTAGGGTTAGGGTTAGGGTTAGGGTTAGGGTTAGGGTTAGGGTTAGGGTTAGGGTTAGGGTTAGGGTTAGGGTTAGGGTTAGGGTTAGGGTTAGGGTTAGGGTTAGGGTTAGGGTTAGGGTTAGGGTTAGGGTTAGGGTTAGGGTTAGGGTTAGGGTTAGGGTTAGGGTTAGGGTTAGGGTTAGGGTTAGGGTTAGGGTTAGGGTTAGGGTTAGGGTTAGGGTTAGGGTTAGGGTTAGGGTTAGGGTTAGGGTTAGGGTTAGGGTTAGGGTTAGGGTTAGGGTTAGGGTTAGGGTTAGGGTTAGGGTTAGGGTTAGGGTTAGGGTTAGGGTTAGGGTTAGGGTTAGGGTTAGGGTTAGGGTTAGGGTTAGGGTTAGGGTTAGGGTTAGGGTTAGGGTTAGGGTTAGGGTTAGGGTTAGGGTTAGGGTTAGGGTTAGGGTTAGGGTTAGGGTTAGGGTTAGGGTTAGGGTTAGGGTTAGGGTTAGGGTTAGGGTTAGGGTTAGGGTTAGGGTTAGGGTTAGGGTTAGGGTTAGGGTTAGGGTTAGGGTTAGGGTTAGGGTTAGGGTTAGGGTTAGGGTTAGGGTTAGGGTTAGGGTTAGGGTTAGGGTTAGGGTTAGGGTTAGGGTTAGGGTTAGGGTTAGGGTTAGGGTTAGGGTTAGGGTTAGGGTTAGGGTTAGGGTTAGGGTTAGGGTTAGGGTTAGGGTTAGGGTTAGGGTTAGGGTTAGGGTTAGGGTTAGGGTTAGGGTTAGGGTTAGGGTTAGGGTTAGGGTTAGGGTTAGGGTTAGGGTTAGGGTTAGGGTTAGGGTTAGGGTTAGGGTTAGGGTTAGGGTTAGGGTTAGGGTTAGGGTTAGGGTTAGGGTTAGGGTTAGGGTTAGGGTTAGGGTTAGGGTTAGGGTTAGGGTTAGGGTTAGGGTTAGGGTTAGGGTTAGGGTTAGGGTTAGGGTTAGGGTTAGGGTTAGGGTTAGGGTTAGGGTTAGGGTTAGGGTTAGGGTTAGGGTTAGGGTTAGGGTTAGGGTTAGGGTTAGGGTTAGGGTTAGGGTTAGGGTTAGGGTTAGGGTTAGGGTTAGGGTTAGGGTTAGGGTTAGGGTTAGGGTTAGGGTTAGGGTTAGGGTTAGGGTTAGGGTTAGGGTTAGGGTTAGGGTTAGGGTTAGGGTTAGGGTTAGGGTTAGGGTTAGGGTTAGGGTTAGGGTTAGGGTTAGGGTTAGGGTTAGGGTTAGGGTTAGGGTTAGGGTTAGGGTTAGGGTTAGGGTTAGGGTTAGGGTTAGGGTTAGGGTTAGGGTTAGGGTTAGGGTTAGGGTTAGGGTTAGGGTTAGGGTTAGGGTTAGGGTTAGGGTTAGGGTTAGGGTTAGGGTTAGGGTTAGGGTTAGGGTTAGGGTTAGGGTTAGGGTTAGGGTTAGGGTTAGGGTTAGGGTTAGGGTTAGGGTTAGGGTTAGGGTTAGGGTTAGGGTTAGGGTTAGGGTTAGGGTTAGGGTTAGGGTTAGGGTTAGGGTTAGGGTTAGGGTTAGGGTTAGGGTTAGGGTTAGGGTTAGGGTTAGGGTTAGGGTTAGGGTTAGGGTTAGGGTTAGGGTTAGGGTTAGGGTTAGGGTTAGGGTTAGGGTTAGGGTTAGGGTTAGGGTTAGGGTTAGGGTTAGGGTTAGGGTTAGGGTTAGGGTTAGGGTTAGGGTTAGGGTTAGGGTTAGGGTTAGGGTTAGGGTTAGGGTTAGGGTTAGGGTTAGGGTTAGGGTTAGGGTTAGGGTTAGGGTTAGGGTTAGGGTTAGGGTTAGGGTTAGGGTTAGGGTTAGGGTTAGGGTTAGGGTTAGGGTTAGGGTTAGGGTTAGGGTTAGGGTTAGGGTTAGGGTTAGGGTTAGGGTTAGGGTTAGGGTTAGGGTTAGGGTTAGGGTTAGGGTTAGGGTTAGGGTTAGGGTTAGGGTTAGGGTTAGGGTTAGGGTTAGGGTTAGGGTTAGGGTTAGGGTTAGGGTTAGGGTTAGGGTTAGGGTTAGGGTTAGGGTTAGGGTTAGGGTTAGGGTTAGGGTTAGGGTTAGGGTTAGGGTTAGGGTTAGGGTTAGGGTTAGGGTTAGGGTTAGGGTTAGGGTTAGGGTTAGGGTTAGGGTTAGGGTTAGGGTTAGGGTTAGGGTTAGGGTTAGGGTTAGGGTTAGGGTTAGGGTTAGGGTTAGGGTTAGGGTTAGGGTTAGGGTTAGGGTTAGGGTTAGGGTTAGGGTTAGGGTTAGGGTTAGGGTTAGGGTTAGGGTTAGGGTTAGGGTTAGGGTTAGGGTTAGGGTTAGGGTTAGGGTTAGGGTTAGGGTTAGGGTTAGGGTTAGGGTTAGGGTTAGGGTTAGGGTTAGGGTTAGGGTTAGGGTTAGGGTTAGGGTTAGGGTTAGGGTTAGGGTTAGGGTTAGGGTTAGGGTTAGGGTTAGGGTTAGGGTTAGGGTTAGGGTTAGGGTTAGGGTTAGGGTTAGGGTTAGGGTTAGGGTTAGGGTTAGGGTTAGGGTTAGGGTTAGGGTTAGGGTTAGGGTTAGGGTTAGGGTTAGGGTTAGGGTTAGGGTTAGGGTTAGGGTTAGGGTTAGGGTTAGGGTTAGGGTTAGGGTTAGGGTTAGGGTTAGGGTTAGGGTTAGGGTTAGGGTTAGGGTTAGGGTTAGGGTTAGGGTTAGGGTTAGGGTTAGGGTTAGGGTTAGGGTTAGGGTTAGGGTTAGGGTTAGGGTTAGGGTTAGGGTTAGGGTTAGGGTTAGGGTTAGGGTTAGGGTTAGGGTTAGGGTTAGGGTTAGGGTTAGGGTTAGGGTTAGGGTTAGGGTTAGGGTTAGGGTTAGGGTTAGGGTTAGGGTTAGGGTTAGGGTTAGGGTTAGGGTTAGGGTTAGGGTTAGGGTTAGGGTTAGGGTTAGGGTTAGGGTTAGGGTTAGGGTTAGGGTTAGGGTTAGGGTTAGGGTTAGGGTTAGGGTTAGGGTTAGGGTTAGGGTTAGGGTTAGGGTTAGGGTTAGGGTTAGGGTTAGGGTTAGGGTTAGGGTTAGGGTTAGGGTTAGGGTTAGGGTTAGGGTTAGGGTTAGGGTTAGGGTTAGGGTTAGGGTTAGGGTTAGGGTTAGGGTTAGGGTTAGGGTTAGGGTTAGGGTTAGGGTTAGGGTTAGGGTTAGGGTTAGGGTTAGGGTTAGGGTTAGGGTTAGGGTTAGGGTTAGGGTTAGGGTTAGGGTTAGGGTTAGGGTTAGGGTTAGGGTTAGGGTTAGGGTTAGGGTTAGGGTTAGGGTTAGGGTTAGGGTTAGGGTTAGGGTTAGGGTTAGGGTTAGGGTTAGGGTTAGGGTTAGGGTTAGGGTTAGGGTTAGGGTTAGGGTTAGGGTTAGGGTTAGGGTTAGGGTTAGGGTTAGGGTTAGGGTTAGGGTTAGGGTTAGGGTTAGGGTTAGGGTTAGGGTTAGGGTTAGGGTTAGGGTTAGGGTTAGGGTTAGGGTTAGGGTTAGGGTTAGGGTTAGGGTTAGGGTTAGGGTTAGGGTTAGGGTTAGGGTTAGGGTTAGGGTTAGGGTTAGGGTTAGGGTTAGGGTTAGGGTTAGGGTTAGGGTTAGGGTTAGGGTTAGGGTTAGGGTTAGGGTTAGGGTTAGGGTTAGGGTTAGGGTTAGGGTTAGGGTTAGGGTTAGGGTTAGGGTTAGGGTTAGGGTTAGGGTTAGGGTTAGGGTTAGGGTTAGGGTTAGGGTTAGGGTTAGGGTTAGGGTTAGGGTTAGGGTTAGGGTTAGGGTTAGGGTTAGGGTTAGGGTTAGGGTTAGGGTTAGGGTTAGGGTTAGGGTTAGGGTTAGGGTTAGGGTTAGGGTTAGGGTTAGGGTTAGGGTTAGGGTTAGGGTTAGGGTTAGGGTTAGGGTTAGGGTTAGGGTTAGGGTTAGGGTTAGGGTTAGGGTTAGGGTTAGGGTTAGGGTTAGGGTTAGGGTTAGGGTTAGGGTTAGGGTTAGGGTTAGGGTTAGGGTTAGGGTTAGGGTTAGGGTTAGGGTTAGGGTTAGGGTTAGGGTTAGGGTTAGGGTTAGGGTTAGGGTTAGGGTTAGGGTTAGGGTTAGGGTTAGGGTTAGGGTTAGGGTTAGGGTTAGGGTTAGGGTTAGGGTTAGGGTTAGGGTTAGGGTTAGGGTTAGGGTTAGGGTTAGGGTTAGGGTTAGGGTTAGGGTTAGGGTTAGGGTTAGGGTTAGGGTTAGGGTTAGGGTTAGGGTTAGGGTTAGGGTTAGGGTTAGGGTTAGGGTTAGGGTTAGGGTTAGGGTTAGGGTTAGGGTTAGGGTTAGGGTTAGGGTTAGGGTTAGGGTTAGGGTTAGGGTTAGGGTTAGGGTTAGGGTTAGGGTTAGGGTTAGGGTTAGGGTTAGGGTTAGGGTTAGGGTTAGGGTTAGGGTTAGGGTTAGGGTTAGGGTTAGGGTTAGGGTTAGGGTTAGGGTTAGGGTTAGGGTTAGGGTTAGGGTTAGGGTTAGGGTTAGGGTTAGGGTTAGGGTTAGGGTTAGGGTTAGGGTTAGGGTTAGGGTTAGGGTTAGGGTTAGGGTTAGGGTTAGGGTTAGGGTTAGGGTTAGGGTTAGGGTTAGGGTTAGGGTTAGGGTTAGGGTTAGGGTTAGGGTTAGGGTTAGGGTTAGGGTTAGGGTTAGGGTTAGGGTTAGGGTTAGGGTTAGGGTTAGGGTTAGGGTTAGGGTTAGGGTTAGGGTTAGGGTTAGGGTTAGGGTTAGGGTTAGGGTTAGGGTTAGGGTTAGGGTTAGGGTTAGGGTTAGGGTTAGGGTTAGGGTTAGGGTTAGGGTTAGGGTTAGGGTTAGGGTTAGGGTTAGGGTTAGGGTTAGGGTTAGGGTTAGGGTTAGGGTTAGGGTTAGGGTTAGGGTTAGGGTTAGGGTTAGGGTTAGGGTTAGGGTTAGGGTTAGGGTTAGGGTTAGGGTTAGGGTTAGGGTTAGGGTTAGGGTTAGGGTTAGGGTTAGGGTTAGGGTTAGGGTTAGGGTTAGGGTTAGGGTTAGGGTTAGGGTTAGGGTTAGGGTTAGGGTTAGGGTTAGGGTTAGGGTTAGGGTTAGGGTTAGGGTTAGGGTTAGGGTTAGGGTTAGGGTTAGGGTTAGGGTTAGGGTTAGGGTTAGGGTTAGGGTTAGGGTTAGGGTTAGGGTTAGGGTTAGGGTTAGGGTTAGGGTTAGGGTTAGGGTTAGGGTTAGGGTTAGGGTTAGGGTTAGGGTTAGGGTTAGGGTTAGGGTTAGGGTTAGGGTTAGGGTTAGGGTTAGGGTTAGGGTTAGGGTTAGGGTTAGGGTTAGGGTTAGGGTTAGGGTTAGGGTTAGGGTTAGGGTTAGGGTTAGGGTTAGGGTTAGGGTTAGGGTTAGGGTTAGGGTTAGGGTTAGGGTTAGGGTTAGGGTTAGGGTTAGGGTTAGGGTTAGGGTTAGGGTTAGGGTTAGGGTTAGGGTTAGGGTTAGGGTTAGGGTTAGGGTTAGGGTTAGGGTTAGGGTTAGGGTTAGGGTTAGGGTTAGGGTTAGGGTTAGGGTTAGGGTTAGGGTTAGGGTTAGGGTTAGGGTTAGGGTTAGGGTTAGGGTTAGGGTTAGGGTTAGGGTTAGGGTTAGGGTTAGGGTTAGGGTTAGGGTTAGGGTTAGGGTTAGGGTTAGGGTTAGGGTTAGGGTTAGGGTTAGGGTTAGGGTTAGGGTTAGGGTTAGGGTTAGGGTTAGGGTTAGGGTTAGGGTTAGGGTTAGGGTTAGGGTTAGGGTTAGGGTTAGGGTTAGGGTTAGGGTTAGGGTTAGGGTTAGGGTTAGGGTTAGGGTTAGGGTTAGGGTTAGGGTTAGGGTTAGGGTTAGGGTTAGGGTTAGGGTTAGGGTTAGGGTTAGGGTTAGGGTTAGGGTTAGGGTTAGGGTTAGGGTTAGGGTTAGGGTTAGGGTTAGGGTTAGGGTTAGGGTTAGGGTTAGGGTTAGGGTTAGGGTTAGGGTTAGGGTTAGGGTTAGGGTTAGGGTTAGGGTTAGGGTTAGGGTTAGGGTTAGGGTTAGGGTTAGGGTTAGGGTTAGGGTTAGGGTTAGGGTTAGGGTTAGGGTTAGGGTTAGGGTTAGGGTTAGGGTTAGGGTTAGGGTTAGGGTTAGGGTTAGGGTTAGGGTTAGGGTTAGGGTTAGGGTTAGGGTTAGGGTTAGGGTTAGGGTTAGGGTTAGGGTTAGGGTTAGGGTTAGGGTTAGGGTTAGGGTTAGGGTTAGGGTTAGGGTTAGGGTTAGGGTTAGGGTTAGGGTTAGGGTTAGGGTTAGGGTTAGGGTTAGGGTTAGGGTTAGGGTTAGGGTTAGGGTTAGGGTTAGGGTTAGGGTTAGGGTTAGGGTTAGGGTTAGGGTTAGGGTTAGGGTTAGGGTTAGGGTTAGGGTTAGGGTTAGGGTTAGGGTTAGGGTTAGGGTTAGGGTTAGGGTTAGGGTTAGGGTTAGGGTTAGGGTTAGGGTTAGGGTTAGGGTTAGGGTTAGGGTTAGGGTTAGGGTTAGGGTTAGGGTTAGGGTTAGGGTTAGGGTTAGGGTTAGGGTTAGGGTTAGGGTTAGGGTTAGGGTTAGGGTTAGGGTTAGGGTTAGGGTTAGGGTTAGGGTTAGGGTTAGGGTTAGGGTTAGGGTTAGGGTTAGGGTTAGGGTTAGGGTTAGGGTTAGGGTTAGGGTTAGGGTTAGGGTTAGGGTTAGGGTTAGGGTTAGGGTTAGGGTTAGGGTTAGGGTTAGGGTTAGGGTTAGGGTTAGGGTTAGGGTTAGGGTTAGGGTTAGGGTTAGGGTTAGGGTTAGGGTTAGGGTTAGGGTTAGGGTTAGGGTTAGGGTTAGGGTTAGGGTTAGGGTTAGGGTTAGGGTTAGGGTTAGGGTTAGGGTTAGGGTTAGGGTTAGGGTTAGGGTTAGGGTTAGGGTTAGGGTTAGGGTTAGGGTTAGGGTTAGGGTTAGGGTTAGGGTTAGGGTTAGGGTTAGGGTTAGGGTTAGGGTTAGGGTTAGGGTTAGGGTTAGGGTTAGGGTTAGGGTTAGGGTTAGGGTTAGGGTTAGGGTTAGGGTTAGGGTTAGGGTTAGGGTTAGGGTTAGGGTTAGGGTTAGGGTTAGGGTTAGGGTTAGGGTTAGGGTTAGGGTTAGGGTTAGGGTTAGGGTTAGGGTTAGGGTTAGGGTTAGGGTTAGGGTTAGGGTTAGGGTTAGGGTTAGGGTTAGGGTTAGGG